>NC_092168.1:19398433-19724683 GCF_045791955.1 Oncorhynchus clarkii lewisi
TTTCTTTGTGAACAGTTCCTAGTATCTGTTGTTCGTCATGTAAGTTGAGAGGGGTGTATCTTGGCTATAAAAGATCTTTGTACTTTTCTGTTGGTACTTTTCAATGGTTCATTAGAGAGCGCATCATTGAAAGTCAAAAAGGCTATTGCAAAGCTTATTATTAAAAAATATGTAGTTTAACTCCTATTTTGGTAAAGCAGAAATATGCCACCACAATGGTCATTGCAGCACATGCAACAATGTTGATGACAACGATGTTTCCACTTTGCTATAAATATTATACTATTTATGTTTCTTACATCTGAAAACAGGTATATTGTGTTTTCTAAACTAGTTTTAGATAAATCGTGTTAACCACTAATGCTAATTTCTAGTTAAATGGCTAGCTAGGTAGCTAATAAATCTACAGAGTCAGAGCAAACATAGCTAGCTAATAAAGCCTGATACCAGTGCTGTTGTAGGCCTAAATCATTTTTGTTTGTGCAACAGTATCTTCTAAGTCAAAGAGGAATTGGCAAAGCATGAACATGTTGGCTACACAGGCTGCATTCCAAACACAAAAGACACACCCTCTCCCCGAAGCCCTCAAATTAAGTGGACACTTCTGATGATGTATCATGTCGTATGATGAGTTGACACTTGCAGGGCAAGGGGCGAGGGAAGAATTAATACATTTTAAATGGCCCGCCCTTGTCCGGAAATTTGTCAGTCGTTCATCCCACGGTTGTGTTTTCAGTCATGGAAGCACCGGTAGCTGTTGCACGTGCGCATGCTTTATATAAGCTACAGTCAATAATGATTTAATTTCATATATTGGCTATAAGACAACGCATCCGCAGATGTTGAATGCTAGCCATCTGACGATATCAGGTCAATTGAAAATTACAATGTATAAGTGTGATGTGTGCGCTAGCTAATGTTTCCTAAAGCTAAATAAACAAAAACATCCTTTTACTATACGTGTTAGTACCGTCATGTGCATTAGTAGCAACATTTCAAAATGATTTACATTTGTTTTTACTTACACTTGTATGTTCTTAGTGGATGTACAATCATTGTGAATTGAATTATGGGGTGTTTCAGAACTGGAGTGAACAGAATTGTACGCTTACAAATCAAATCAAATTTATTTATCACATACACATGGTTAGCAGATGTTAATGCGAGTGTAGCAAAACGCTTGTGCTTCTAGTTCCGACAATGCAGTAATAACCAACGAGTAATCTAACCTAACAATTCCAAAACTACTACCTTATACACACAAGTGTAAGGGGATAAAGAATATGTACATAAAGATATATGAATGAGTGATGGTACAGAGCGGCATAGGCAAGATGCAGTAGATGGTATCGAGTACAGTATATACATATGAGTAATGTAGGGTATGTAAACAAAGTGGCATACTTTAAAGTGGCTAGTGATACATGTATTACATAAAGATGCAGTAGATGATATAGAGTACAGTATATACGTATACATATGAGATGAATTATGTAGGGTATGTAAACATTATATTAAGTAGCATTGTATCACTTAGAGTGTATGTGTAGCCACCCTAGGGTCACGCACTATCATAAAGCAAATTTAAAACATAAAATACTGTAAAACACTGTCAAAACTTTGAGAAATACGGTAATATGGTATTTTGGCCATATCTCCAAGCCCTAATCTGGAGAAGCAATGCCTGCTCCTGGCCCATTCCTTCCATCAGCTTCTTACTAACTAGCTATCAGGCTATCCCTCACCCTCAATACAAAGTTGGTCAAGCAAACAAAAAAAGGTTGTACCTCACAAGGGCTTCCAATACTTTCCAGTATGTGATTAATAGCTTATAAAGTTCAATGCTGTCTTTCAAAATCATTAAGACATGGGTTTGTGTGTATTTTAGGAGTTAAACATTAACTGAACAAAGGGCCAAATTGCACTTTCTATAGCAGTTGCCAGGAGTAACAGACTGTAAGGTGTCACTTAGAGCTCTGTGTTCAGCCATCTAATGCCCCCCTATGTGTCATTCCTCTTCCTATGAGTCAGATCAGGCTGGTGCATGTCTGAGTTGATACTGATATATTAGTACTTGTACTGAATCTTTTGGGGGGAGTGTATGTAGGCTATTTGAGTCTGTTAGAGCTGATCAGGATTTCACTGAGCATCTGTTAGCAGATAGGATTATGTTCTTCCTGGCTGACCTACAAATGATTGCTGAAGTCTAATGCTTTATAGGGATGTGTGTCAGAAATCCATGGTATTTACATGATACTGGCTCCACGAGAGACGTGGCTTGAGTTACTGGAAGACTTGGAAACAAAAAGAGCAATGACCAAGCTGCTTTTAAGATGTGTATGTTTTCCTAGATCAACCTGATCTCCCACTGCACATTACTGACCAGTTTACATACTGCCCTCAAGCCTTTTCCAATACACATACACTTTATTAAAAATAAATAATTGTGACATTCATGAAAATGACTTGCCTAATTAGGCCTATAGATTTTTGGCAACATCTTCACATTTTTCTGTAGTTAAAATGTCACCCTGTATAAAATAACAAGCCACGCTGTGAGAAGTTAACTCTCATGAAAACAGCAGATCCAGGTCAAGTGTTCTTCTGATGCAGGGATAGAGAGAGATCTGTTCAGACACATGCCTTTGAGGTATCCATGATACAATCAGCCTGACATTCTGCTAAGTGTATAGCCTGCAATACGTTTGAGATAAACGATCTGAACTCTCACGTAACGTGGTAGGGAAAGTCATAGCAAGATGTTGCGCAATGATATACTAAGTGCTCATACAGAACAACTGATATCGGAGAGTGTACAAAAGGTGTGGAAAAGAGGCCTTGTCGAACTAAGTCGGAACTTGCCTTTCACAAGAGATCTGAACAGAGTGAGCAATACGGGCTATTAGTTGTCCTCTATGTAACGTGCTTTTAATTTGTTTCCTTATGGGGTGGGAGTGGTAGAGGTCCAATGATGTACTCTGTGTTAGGGCAAGGGTAAGAATTGATAAAGGCCCAATGCAGCTGTTTTATTTCATAATGAAATCATTTCGGGGTAACAATTAAGTACCTTACTTACTCTGACGGTCAAAAAGGAACAAAAATAGCAATTTCTCAATCAATAATTTTTCTTGGACTGTCTGGGAGTTGTCTGAGTGTGGAAGAGAACTGCAAATTAGCTATTGTTGGCGGAGAGGTTTTGAACTAATATAACGCTTGGTGACGTCACCAGGCAAGCCAAAACTCCATCCTACCAAAACAGACTGAAATTTCAGGCGGTCTTTTCAAACGGTCTTACACGAAAAGGACATTATCGTAACTTACTTTGGCCAAGAAACACGAGCAATGGACATCTGTTCTCTGTGGAAATCTGTTCTTTGGTCTGGTTCCAACCGCTGTGTCTTTGTGAGAAGCAGAATAGGTGAATGGATGATCTCTGCAAGTTTGGTTCCCACCGTGAAGCATGGAGGATGTGTGATGGTGTGGGGTCCTTTGCTGGTGACACTGTCTGGGAATGATTTAAAATTCAAGGCACACTTAACCAGCATGGCTACCACAGCATTCTCCAGTGATACGCCATCCCATCTGGTTTGCACCTAGTGGGACTATCATTTGTTTTTCAACAGGACAATGCCCCAACACACCTCCAGGCTGTGTAAGGGCTATTTGACCAAGAAGGAGAGTGATGGAGTGCTGCATCAGATGACCTGGGCTCCACAATCACCCAACCTCAACCCATTTGAGATGGTTTGGGATGAGTTGGACCGCAGAGTGAAGGAAAAGCAGCCAGCAAGTGCTCAGCATATGTGGGAACTCCTTCAAGACCGTTGGAAAAGCATTCCAGGTGAAGCTGATTCGCATGCTCTTTGAGTTCAACATTTATGTTAGTGACTTGGCATAGTCAACCTTTAGTTGCAGTCTCTTTCATAGGTCGTATAACTTATCCTGCTTTTATGCTTTTTTTTCATTCTTCTCTCACTTTAGTAACAATGGAAGGCCTGGCCACTTGATAGTGGCTCTGGTTTGAAAGCTTCTCTCCTGATGCCAGAACCCATTTGGAACCTACACCTTTAGCCCTTCTGGTCACACTTACTGCTCTTTTGTGTCCCTCATTGCGTTTGTCTCTCCACCATCGCCCCAGTAGTCCAAATGTGTTGATGAAGGAAACCATAGTCACAGAGAAGAAATTTACATATATTGCTAGATTGTCTAGTTATTGGAGAATAGTCTAATCGGAAAAACATATTGTAGGTCATGATGAGGGTTTTCTGTTTCTTCAAAACAGAAAAGGAATCTGAATCTACCCTGAAAAAATACACTTCACCTGCTTAAGCATATCTTTCAATATTTAGCAACTGAAAGGGATGAGTAGTGGGTGAGGAATGTGCAGGGAAAGGGCATGCTATATTGTCATATTGGATTCTGCTAATCACCTCTGTGGGGACCTCAGTAACAGTAATTAGACTGACATTGTGATGGAGCGCAGAGGTACTCTTAAAGGTGTGGGTGTGTGGGTGCGTGTGTTTGCCATATTTTTTATATGGGAGCACGAAAAGGATGGAAGTACTTTAAATAATAATGACAATTCCATTTTGGTGTTCTGAACCTGGGCAAATCGTACTCATTGTGGAATTCCATTCAGTTTCACAATGCGTATGTGTTATTATAGAAAAACAAGTATGTGCTCTAATCTTGGCGTTGTGTCGTGTTAATCCATCTAAGGAATAGTATTGAATGCAGTTCTGAGTTCCAAAGCAGTTCAGTTCACTGCTAACAAGATACTTTTAGTCATGTAGTGTATATGGACACCTGCTCGTCGAACATCTCATTCCAAAATAAAAGGCATTACAGTTGCGTAGGCACTATCTTTGAAACTATAGGCTATTTTGCAAAACTCAACACACTAACCACAAATACTTCAACCAAACCAGCAAAACATTATACATCTCGTGCAAAAGCAAACAATTCTTGCAAACAACAAAACTCTTCACTCTTTAAAAAAATCAAAAATAGTGTTTTTGCGTCAATACAGTACACACAAACCATCATTTGAATAAGCACACGAAGCACCAACTACGCACTGATAGTATAAATGAAAAATACTTGTTTATTTTGTTTTTTCTGTGTGCAGGGCACAGCAGTTTGAAATAAAGTGTTGTTAAACATTTAGTAAACACACACACACAGGTATCCAAATGTGTATAGTATAGATGTGTATTCTGAACATAACACACTATCAATACAAATAAGGGGAAAAAGTTATATATTTTGTTTCTCAAAATGTTGTAACACTCCTCAAACAACAAAAGCGCAGTAGAAGAAAACAAAAACATTTGTGCTAGAAAGAAAAGAACAGAAAACATTTAGACTACATCTCGCCTTTGTGGGTCTGGCCTGTAAGACTTCATCCACATCACATGCGATGTTGTCTTGAGCTAGGCAGCGTGGAAAGTATGGCCTGGAGTGCCGTATCCAGGCCTGGCATGACCCCTGATTGATGTCTCCACAAGCCTCCTCTATTGCCTGTGGAAGGGGTATGCGTTGGTGGGGTTGGCGATCATACACCTTCCAACACCATGCAGAGAAGAATTTGTCAATAGGACTCAAGAATGGAGAGTATGGGGGGAGATTGATTGCTATGAAAAGTGGGTGACCTGTAAACCAATTGCGGACCACAGCAGCCCGGTGTAAACTAACATTGTCCCAGATGATAACGTACCTGGGCTGCTCTGGCCCCTGGTCATTAGGGATTAGTCTGTTGTCCAGAAATGTGTGCAGTGTTGTATGGGCCTAGGATTGCATGATGGTGAAGGACTCCGTTTTGACTATTAGCCGCACACATTGTTATCTTGCCACCATCTTGTCCCGGGACGTTGATGACAGCACGGTGTCCGATGAAATTTCTACCGCAGCCCCTTGTTTTTGCAAGGTTGAAACCTGCCTCGTCCACATATATTAGCCCAGGATGCACTGCATCTGCTTCTAGATCCATGACTCTCTGAAAGAGACAAGACAACAATGTAGCACAGTACGAAAAGACAGGGATCAGTCAAATGAATGTAGCACCATACACTTCCAGATCCAGTACCAATGATAGGATAGTATAGCTTACCTGCACATATTCATATCTCGGTTGTTTTACACGATCTGAGTTTCTTTCGAAAGGGAAACTACAGCTCCTTCATCCTAATTCTATTGTGTTTCAGTAGACGAGACAGTGCAGAGAGACTCACTCTGTTGACGTTTTGGAATATGGTGTTATCTGCCATTATGTGGTCCTGCACTTCTCTGAGTCTGCAGTTATTTTCAATGAACATATTTACAATGTGGGTCTCCTACTCTGGGGTGAACAGTCAACCTCTTTCACCAGATACTGGTTTTCTTGCAGTTCTGTAAAAACATTTGAATGTTTTGAGTGATAGATTCTTCTCATTATTAAAGTACAGTACATATTACTGTACCAGTAAGACTTCAGAACTTAAAGTTACTTACCGGTTCTCATTTCGTAACATCCGGATGATACCTGCATCAGTATAGCTGCTCAGATTTGGTTGAACCCGTTGCACAGCCTCCCTCATGCTCATCCCATGGTTGTCAAAATGGTCAACCACAGTCACTCTGATTTCATCAGTTATTGTGTTCCTGACTCCCCTTCCTCTTCCCCGTCCTTCTCCCATGTCCTACTTCACCTCTTCCTTCTCCTCCTCCTCTTACTTCTTTCTTCACTTCTTCACTTTCTCGTACTCCTCTAGTTCTCACCCCTCCGTCTCTAGTTCTCACTCTCTGTCCAGTATTGGCCTCCATTGTTGTCCAAACCAAATGTTTACCTGTGGCCTATTTATAGTTCTCAAGCTCTGATTTGTAAGTGAACTCATTATCTAAATGTGTTTTTACATGTGTCAATATGGAAAGGCAATTGGCGAAATAGTGTAGCAATGTAGAGACCAATGGTTACAGTTTTGCTAGAAGTGTGTAATTATTTTGCAAACTGAGTGTAAAGCAGTGAGTTGTGTTTACAGTTTTGCAAAAAGTGTGTTATAAAACACTGGAACATTGCTGTGGGGACTTGCTTCCATTCAGCCTCGAGCATTAGTTTTGAGAGTGCACATATTTGTTCAAGACGGCTATCAATCGAAAAAGTAGAGCAGTCTTTTCAATCACAAAACATATCCTCATATAAACCCTCAGCATTTAATGCTGGAGTCTGCATTGGCAGATTTAGCAAAAGCACGCGCCCAGAAAAGTTTGAGAGAGACATCCGCACGAGCTCAGCCATCCACACAAAGAGACACGTGCCATTATTATTATTTTCACGCCGTGAGACATTTTACAACATGACGTCACAATCACACCACAATCAGAACGATTGGGATCTATTTCACACTGGATAGATTTTTACATGGCACAGGCCAGTCAATTTCTTCCACACCGATCTTGACAAACCATTTCTGTATGGACCTCGACTTGTGCAGGGGGTATTGTCATGCAGAAACAGGAAAGGGCCTTCTCCAAACTGTTGCCACAAAGTTGGAAGCACAGAGTCGTCTAGAATGTCATTGTATGCTGTAGTGTTGAGATTTCCCTTCACTGGAACTAAGGGGCCTAGCCAAACCATGAAAAACAGCCCCAGACCATTAATCTTCCTCCACCAAACTTTACAGTTGGCACTATGTATTCGGGCAGGTAGCGTTCTTCTGGCATCCGCCAAACAACGATTCGTCCATTGGACTGCCAGATGGCGAAGTGTGATTCATCACTCCAGAGAACGCGTTTCCACTGCTCCAGAGTCCAATGGCGGCGAACTTTACCCCACTCCAGCCAACGCTTGGCATTGCGCTTGGTGATCTGAGGCTTGCGTGCGGCTGCTCTGCCAAAGAAACCCATTTCATGAAGCTCCTGACGAACAGTTATTGTGCTGACGTTGCTTCCAGAGGCAGTTTGGAACTCGGTAGTGAGTGTTGCAACTGAGAACAGATGATTTTTACACGCTACACGATTCAGTACTTGGTGGTACCAGTTGTGTGGCCTACCACATCGCGGTTGGTACTCCTAGCCATTTCCACTTCACAATAACAGCACTTACAGTTGACCGGGGCAGCTCTATCAAGGCAGAAGTTTGACAAACTAACTTGTTGGAAAGGTGGTTTACTATGACGTTGCCACATTGAAAGTCATTGAGCTCTTCAGTAAGGCAATTCTACTGCCAATGTTTGTCAATAGAGATTACATGGCTGTGTGCTCGATTTTTTATACACCTGTCAGCAACGGGTGTGGCTGAAATAACCGAATCCACTAATTTGAAGGGGTGTCCACGTACCTTTTGTGTATATACAGTTGAAGTCGGAAGTTTGCATACACCTTAGCCAAATAGATTTAAACTCAGTTTTTCACAATTCCTGACATTTAATCCAAGTAAAAATTCCCTGTTTTAGGTCAGTTAGGATCACCACTTTATTTTAAGAATAATGTCAGAATAATAGTAGAGTGATTTATTTCAGCTTTTATTTCTTTCATCACATTCCCAGTTGGTCAGAAGATTACCTACACTCAATTAGTATTTGGTAGCATTGCCTATAAATTGTTTAACTTGGGTCAAACATTTTGGGTAGCCTTCCACAAGATTCCCACAATAAGTTGGGTGAATTTTGGCCCATTCTTCCTGACAGAGCTGGTGTAACTGAGTCAGGTTTGTAGGCCTCCTTGCTAGCACATGCTTTTTCAGTTCTGCCCACAAATTTTCTATAGGATTGAGGTCAGTTTGTGATGGCCACTTCAATACTTGGACTTTTTTGTCCTTAAGCCATTTTGCCACAACTTTGGATGTATGCTTGGGGTCATTGTCCATTTGGAAGACCCATTTGCGACCAAGCTTTAACTTCCTGACTGATGTCTTGAGATGTTGCTTCAATATATCCACATAGTTTTCCTGTCTCGTGATGCCATCAATTTTGTGAAGTGCACCAGTCCCTCCTGCAGCAAAGCACCCCCACAACATGATGCTGCCAACCTCGTGCTTCACGGTTGGGATGGTGTTCTTCGGCTTGCAAGCCTCCCCCTTTTTCCTCCAAACATAACGATGGTCATTATGGCCAGACAGTTCTATTTTTGTTTCATCAGACCAGAGGATATTTCTCCATGAAGTACGATCTTTGTCCCCATGTGCAGTTGCAAACCGTAGTCTGGCTTTTTTTGATGGCGGTTTTGGAGCAGTGGCTTCTTCCTTGCTGAGCGGCCTTTCAGGTTATGTCGACATAGGACTCGTTTTACTGTGGATATAGACACTTTTGTAACTGTCTCCTCCAGCATTTCCCATGATATCAAGCAAAGAGGCACAGAGTTTGAAGGTAGGCCTTGAAATACATCCACAGGTACACCTCCATTTGACTCAAATTATGTCAGTTAGCCTATCAGAAGCTTCTAAAGCCATGACATAATTTTCTGGAATTTTCCAATCTGTTTAAAGGCACAGTCAATTTAGTGTATGTAAAGTTCTGACCCACTGGAATTGTGATACAGTGAATTATAAGTGAAATAATCTGTCTGTAAACAATTGTTGGAAACTTACTTGTGTCATGCGCAAAGAGGATGTCCTAACTGACTTGCCAAAACTATAGTTTGTTAAGAAGAAATTTGTGGAGTTGTTGAAAAATGAGTTTTAATGACTCCAACCTAAGTGTATGTAAACTTCCGACTTCAGCTGTATATTGAATGTGGAGTCCCTTTTTTCTAATTTGTATTGTTTGAATGTTGATGGCCTGCATTGCAGAAAATAAGTACATATTGATTTTACCATTTAATCAAGAGCGCACTTACAGTGTGGATCAGTCTAAGGGTGACATCAGACAAAGCTCTTTTTGGTTTCCTATCTATTCCATCGGTTCTACAGTCAAATCACATCCTCTTCAAGGATGGACTCGTTGGTTTGGCAGAAACCATTTTCGCATGGATACTGGATAGTGAATTGTGTCTTTGAAACGCTCAGATATTTCAGGTGCATCTGACTTGTTTGCTTTGTACTTCAGATATCGCAGTCCAAAATCAGCACTATAACCTCATAGTAACCTCAAGTTGGTTTACTTTAGAGACCGTAGCTGCACTTTTGGCTTGCTCTTTTACTTCAGGTGTCGCTTGTACACTTGTTTCAGCTTCTTGTAACTTTTTCTTGTTGTAACTCAGGCTAAATAGCTGTGTCTATTTAGCACCTTTTTCTTAAGTTGTTAAATTCAAAGGGTTTAATGTGTAGTAATAAAGAGGGTTTAAATCATTTAAGGGATGTCCTTGGACGTGCTAGCAGAGCTAACCGCTAAAACTACTGTTACAATGTAGAGGTCCCACGATAGTCCCTCTCAGACTCACTTGGCAGATGGGAGACCTTTTTGAACAAACAAACACAAACAAGTACAAAGAGGTGATTACTCTGCTGATTGCTCAAGGTCTCCTGTGTGCATACAGTATACGAGCTTTGTGTTCTCTTGTTTTGTGAAAACACAACTATAATCCCCATGACGATACCACCATGAAACCAGTAATGATTTTCCCCACACACATATTCCAATTAAATAGTGTTATGAAAGGAAAGTGGTCAATTATATGTATACAGTATATAGATAATAAGTATGCTAACTATACCAAGCTTAAAGGTGCTACACATAGGGTATTTTAGTTTTTGCATTGTAATTAAAAAATAAAAAAAGTTTAATCATTGTACCATATAAATCCTTGTGAAATATATTTTGAATAGCAACAAATATAATTTTACAGCATCAAACAGCTGTAAAAAACAATAATGTTTTATTATTGAAAATATATTTCAGCCTAGGTTGTGCGCTTTCTGCAAACAATGTGTCCACTCTGACAATGAGAACAGTAAAAGACTGTAACAATAATATATTGAATGCATTAACAGAAATGATGGTTACCAAATAAACATTGTAGATTAGAGATGATGGGAATTAAAGGTACTACTGGTGATACTGGTGTGCCATCGCCGTGGCCCCTGCAATGGATTAGTATGCTGAGACAGGCATCAATTAAGATGTGCCATAAAAACACTTTTTTTTTTTACATGCAACTGCTCGACTAAAAAAATACTTGGTTGACCAAACACTCGACCAGTCGACTAAATGGGGTCAGCCCTAGCCCATACAAATGCATTGAACAACAAATAGCCCCCCCCCCCCCCCTTAAATAACTAAAGGAAGTTTATTCTGAAGTGTCTGTCCTATATCTGAGAGATATTAAAAAGATCAGGAAGCATTTTTAGATTTGTTTCATGTATTTAACCCTTTATTTTTGTCTCAACACTCTCCATATATACTTCCATTCATTTTTTTTCAACTGGTACCTGGGCACCTTCAGTCGAGTCTTGTGAGGCCTATGGGCATCCTAGAGCAAAACAACTGACATGTACATGTTCTTGAGAGTCTCACCATATTAGTGTGTGACCCAAACTCTTCGGACAGAAGTTGCCAGATTGGCTGTACCAACTTCCGATGAGCCCCAAGACGCTTGTGGGAGTCGAAAAGCAAAACGGAGAACACCATCGTGTCTGTGAGACTCAAAATGGTTTGTAAGTCATTTGAATGTGAGAAAAAAAATATCACTCTTGCTCTGTCACATTGCACCGCAGATGCGGAAGTGCGACATAGGCAGATGGACAAAAATATACACGGAACAAAAATATAAACACAGCAGTTCATAGGACATCAGTGAAATTAAATGAATTCATTAGGCCCTAATCTATGGATTTCACATGATGGGGAATACAGATATGCATCTATCTATTGGTTACATATACCTTTAAAAAATGGTAGGGGTCTTGGATCAGAAAACCAGTCTGGTGTGACCACCATTTGCCTCATGCAGCACGACACACCTCCTTCGCATAGAGTTGATTCGGCTGTTGATTGTGGCCTGTGGAATGTTGTCCCACTCCTCTTTAATAGCTGTGCGAAGTTGCTGGATATTGGTGGGAACTTGAACACGCTGTCGTATACGTTGATCCAGAGTATCCTGGACGTGCTCAATGGGTGATATGTCTGGTGACTATGCAGGCCATGGAAGAACTGGGACATTTTCAGATTCCAGGAATTGTGTACAGACCCTTGCGACATGGGGCCGTGCATTATCATGCTGAAACATGAGGTGATGGTGACGGATGAACGGCAAAACAATGGACCTTAGGATCTCATAACGGTATCTCTGTGCATTTGAATTGCCATTGATAAAATGCAATTGTCTTTGTTGTCCTTAACTTATGCCTGCCCAAACCATAACCACACTTGCACCATGGGGCACTCTGTTCATAACGTTGACAACAGCAAACTGCTTGCCTACACGTTGCCATACATGCTATCTGTCATCTGCCCAGTACAGTTGAAACCAGGATTCATCCGTGAAGGGCACACTTCTCCAGTATGCCAGTGCCCATCAAAGGTGAGCATTTGCCCACTGAAGTCGATTACGACTCCAAACTGCAGTTAGGTCAAGACCCAGGTGAGGACGACAAGCACGCAGATGAGCTTCCCTGAAACGGTTTTTGACAGTTAGTGCAGAAATTCAAGGTGCCCCTAGGTAATGATCATGCTGTTTAATCAGCTTCTTGATATTACACACCTGTCAGGTGGATGGATTATCTTTTCAAATGAGAAATGCTCACTAACAGGGATGTAAACCGATTTTTATAGAAATGTTTTTTGTGCATATGGAACATTTCTTGGATCTTTTATTTCAGCTCAAAAACATGGGACCACACTTTACATGTTGCATGTATATTTTTGTTCAGTATATAATTATGGTTGAACAAGGATTTCAATATGCCCTTATCAATGTCCTTACAAATGTAGCATATTCAATTTCCACAGGAGATACTCATCAATTCAAATCAAAGTTTATTTGTCACGTACGCTAAATACAACAGTGAAATGCCTACTTACAGGCTCCAACCAATCGTGCAAAAAAGGTATTAGGTGAACAATAGGTAGGTCAAGAAATAAAACAACAGTAAAAATACAGGCTATATACAGTAGCGAGGCCACATACAAACACTGGTTAGTCAGTGTATGTACATGTAGATATGGTTAAAGTGACTGTGCATATATGATGAACAGAGAGTAGCAGTAACGTAAAAGAGGGGTTGGCGGGTGGTGGGTGGGACACAATGCAGATAGCCCGGTTAGCCACTGTGCAGGAGCACTGGTTGGTCGGCCCCATTGAGGTAGTATGTACATGAATGTATAGCTAGTTACTATGCATATATGATCAACAGAGAGTAGCAGCAGCGTAAAAAGAGAGGTTGGGGGGTGGCACACAATGCAAATAGTCTGGATAGCCATTTGATTACCTGTTCAGGAGTCTTACGGCTTGAGGGTAAAAACTGTTGAGAAGCCTTTTTGTCCTAGACTTGGCACTCCGGTACCGCTTGCCATGCGGTAGTAGAGAGAACAGTCTATGGCTGGGGTCTTTGACATTTTTAGGGCCTTCCTCTGACACCACCTGGTGTAGAGGTCCTGGATGGCAGGCAGCTTAGCCCCAGTGATGTGCTGGGCCGTACGCACTACCCTCTGTAGTGCCTTGTGGTCAGAGGCCGAGCAGTTGCCGTACCAAGCAGTGATGCTCTTGATGTTGCAGCTGTAGAACCTTTTGAGGACCTCAGGACCAATGCCAAATCTTTTTAGTTTCCTGGGGGGGAATAGGCTTTGTCGTGCCCTCTTCACGACTGTCTTGGTGTGTTTGGACCATTCTAGTTTGTTGTTGATGTGGACACCAAGGAACTTGAAGCTCTCAACCTGCTCCACTACAGCCCCGTCGATGAGAATGGGGTCCTCGGTCCTCATTTTCCTATAGTCAACAATAATATCCTTTAGTCTTGGTTATGTTGAGGGATAGGTTGTTATTCTGACACCACCCGGCCAAGTCTCTGACTTCCTCCCTATAGGCTGTGATCAGACACTGTTGTGTCGTCTGCAAACTTAATGATAGTGTTGGAGTCGTGCCTGGTCATGCAGTCGTGGGTGAACAGGGAGTACAGGAGGGGACTGAGCACGCACCCCTAGGGAGCTCCAGTGTTGAGGATCAGCATGGCAGATGTGTTGCTACCTACCCTCACCACCTGGGGGTGGCCCATCAGGATGTCCAGGATCCAGTTGCGGAGGGAGGTGTTTAGTCCCAGGATCCTTAGCTTAGTGATGAGTTTTGAGGGTACTATGGTGTTGAACGCTGAGCTGTAGTCAATGAATAGCATTCTCACGTAGGTGTTCCTTTTGTCCAGGTGGGAAAGGGCAGTGTGGAGTGCAATAGAGATTGTATTATCTGTGGATCTGTTTGGGCGGTATGCAAATTGGAGTGGGTCTAGGGTTTTTGGGAAAATGGTGTTGATGTGAGCCATTACCAACCTTTCAAAGCACTTCATGGTTACAGACGTGAGTGCTACGGGTCTGTAGTCATTTAGGCAGGTGGCCTTTGTGTTCTTGGACTATGGTGGTCTGCTTGAAACATGTTGGTATTACAGACTTAATCAGGGACATGTTGAAAATGTCAGAAACCTGCCAGTTGGTCAGCACAAGCCCGGAACACACGTCCTGGTAATCCGTCTGGCCCCGCTGTCTTGTGAATATTGACCTGTTTAAAGGTCTTACTCACGTCAGCTAAGGAGAGCGTGATCACACAGTCGCCTGGAACAGCTGATGCTCTCATGCATGCCTCAGTGTTGCTTGCCTCGAAGCAAGCATAGAAGTTATTTAGCTTGTCTGGTTGGCTCGTGTCACTGGGCAGCTCGTGGCTGTGCTTCCCTTTGTAGTCTGTAATAGTTTGCAAGCCTTGCCACATAAGACGAGCGTCAGAGCCGGTGTAGTATGATTCAATCTTAGCCCTGTATTGACGCTTTGCCTGTTTGATGGTTTGTCGCAGGGCATAGCAGGATTTCTTGTAAGCTTCCTTTATGTTGCCTGTAATCCATGGCTTCTGGTTGGGGTATGTACGTACAGTCACTGTGGGGATGACGTTCTCAATGCACTTACTGATAAAGCCAGTGACTGATGTAGAACATGTTCCATTCTTTGATAGCAAAACAGTCCTGTAGTTTATCATCTGCTTCATCTGACCACTTTTCTATAGACCGAGTCACTGGTGCTTCCTGCTTTAATTTTTGCTTGTAAGCAGGAATCAGGAGGATAGAGTTGTGGTCAGATTTACCAAATGGAGGGTGAGGGAGAGATTTGTACGCATCTCTGTGTGTGGAGTACAGGTGATATATAATTTTTTTTCCTCTGATTGCACATTTAACATGTTGATGGAAATTTGGTTTAACTGATTTAAGTTTCCCTGCATTAAGGTCTGTGGCCACTAGGAGCGCCGCCTCTGGGTGAGTGGTTTCCTGTTAGCTTATTTCCTTATACAGCTGACTGAGTGGTGTCTTAGTGCCAGAATCTGTCTGTGGTGGTAAATAAACAGCCACGAAAAGTATAGCTGAAACTCTCTTGGCAAGTAGTGTGGCCTGCAATTTATCACAATATACTCTATTTCAGGCGAGCAAAATCTAGAGACTGCCATATATATATATATATATATATATATATATATATATATATATATATATATATATATATATATATATATATATATATATATATATATATATATATATATATATATATATATATATATATATATATATATATATATATATATATATATATGTGTGTGTGTGTGTAAACAGTCATACACATAGCTCATATATTATACAGCGCCAAGCCAAACCGCCTGACTCAAGTCATCTTACCCCTGCTAAAACAGGAACCAGCTCACTCACCCAGCAATAAAACTACCCCCCCTCAGCTCTGTTGTCTTACCACCCCAGGAAACAAAGACATTCCATCGCAAGAACACATACACCCAGCCATAAAACTGACCCCCTCTGTTCTCTTCTTTCACGACCCCCTCTGCTCTCCTGTATCAGATTTCCAGATACACAAATATCTCCTTGTATAAACACACATCTCATCCCCCTCTACTGGTCGGGTGCTCAGAACAAGACTCTGCTGTGCACCAATGAGGCTCCTGCTCTAGCTGGAGCAGGCCCGCCTCCAACTCTTCAGGACCAGTCAGAAGACCACCACGACAAGACTCCACCTACATCATTCTATGTATAAAATCTGCTGTGACCAATGTCTAGGCCCCTTTTTCACCTGACTCACTTAATGAGTTATATGAACTAGGTCCGTGCACGTAAAACGGCAGGACAAGATATCTTTTGACTCATTAAAACTGCCTTTTGTTACAACTGAAATCCACTCTGTCCAGCGTCCGTGATTCGGTCTCAACTCTCCAGTAATTGAATTGTTTTACAAATATGCACAGACCCCCCCCCCCCCCCCCCCCCCCCCCCCCGTCTTACCGGAGTGTGCTGTTCTATCTTGCCGGTGCAGCGTGTATACCGCGAGCTGAATATCCATGTCATCATTCAGCCACGATTCCCTGAAACATAAAATATTACAGTTTTTGATGTCCCGTTGGTAGGATATTCGTGATCGTACCTCGTCTAGTTTATTGTCCAATGATTGCACGTTGGCGAGTAGTATTTACCGTAACGGCAGCTTTTCCACTTGCCTTTTTTGGGTCCAGGCATCCGGCTCTGTCCTCTGTACCTGCGTCGCTTCCTCTTGCAAATAACGTGGATGTTTGGAGGATGTCTTGTTCGTTTTGTTTGTTGAAGAAAAATCTTTGTCAAATCTTGTTGAGTCATCGCTGTTCTGATATCCAGAAGCTCTATTTTTGCCGTAAGATACGGTTGCAGAAACAATATGTACAAAACAAGTTACAAATTACGCAAAAAAACCCAGCATAATAGCACAATTAGTTGGGCGCCCGTAAAACTGCTGCCATTTCCTCTGGCGCCACGTCGACTAGTGTCATCCAAGTCCCTTACTTTGGGTTACACACTGGTCATCCTTGACAGCGATGCCGCAAATAACTCTTTCTGCCTCTTGTCAAGGGATGTTTCTGGAGATGCCATATCATGGTAGAGCAGTTGCACTAAAGACAACCTATATTGAATCCAAACTCAAGCCCAATACGGTCAATTGGGATAAGTTATTGAGCGAAAGTAGTTACAACATATGCGTCTGTTATTGCATCCCTAGTTGTCCCTTTGGAAGAGAGAGAAACTGTCTGAGCAACACTAATACAGAAAAAAATATCATGGTTTTCGTTGTAGACTTCTAGAAAATTAAGCAAGGCTTTGCTTGCAGTTCCAGCAAACAAGACAAAAATGAATGGGTTTGAAGTTAGAGGTCACTAAGGTGTCTGCTAATGAACCTTGCTTTTCTGAAAGTCTCTTGGAGAGCCAAGCACTTAATATCAATGGAAGTGGTAACAGTGTACTCCATGTAGAAAACACTTCACCCAGGCTCCTTTGATCTGTTTCTTTTTGGATCTCGTTTGGAAAGTGCTTGAGGCATCTTTTATCTCTAATGTGAAGTGAGATAAGCCTTCTTCTATAGCAACCACAGGATGCTTGTGATTATGAGGTCATAATTAGTCGCCTCTGAAAGGTATCCTTTAATTTGTGTGAGATTTTCTCAAGGACCCATGACTCGTGTTCTGTCATCACCGTTATCTATCAATCTCCTTGTATCATGCTGTATCATCTTCCTTTTCTAATACTCTGATTCCTAGTTGAATGGTGCTTGTCACCTATTTATTTCTGAGCCTCTCTTCCTGCCTCTCCTCTGCCCATTTCTGTCTTGCTCTCACTACTTCATGCTCTCTCTCTCTCTCTTCTCTCTCTCAACCTTACAGGGAAAGCAGAACCAAACGCCTACATCTTGGAAATTCATATTTAATTGGAAATGACCATGGCCTGTTGCGCTGGTATCTTTTTAGGCTTTGTTTGCACAGCCAGGGATGATGTGCCCTTTACTTTATATACTGTCATTACAGTGATCACACCCAACCTACCTTATGACTAGGATAAAAACCTCTCTTGCAACATTTGGTAATGTAAATAATTTGTGGTGACACTTGAACCCTCGTCATAAGGGCGACATAATCGCTGACTCATGTTACTATCAGTTGACCTACCCTTACTTCTTGACATTACAGTTAGACTTATGTCTTCATCCACACGATTCATTTTGTTTTCCATTTTGATAATGGTGACTAACTTGGACTTGGAACTACTTGGACACACCCTTTAAACCAATCCAATTTGTCTTCTTCAATTTATCATGTTATGGGGTTATAATATAGTATGCCCTCACATTGTTGATTTTGAATTATGTTTGTTTTTCAGGCCTGACAAATGTCAAGTCTCCTATCTCAATGAAATTAACGCTGCCTTCCCCCTGACATTTCTCTAAACAAGCTACGACTGAGCCTCTACTCGGGTCAACCTGCCCGTTTTCTTCATTACCAAGAAGTTAGGCACACCACCAGTGTTGAGTAATTCAGCTCATTATCCAAATTAAGAGGCCAAAATGTGTTGGTACATTTTGTGCCAGGCTCTACAGTACATGTATTGGGTGAGCTGAAAAAGCTGATCTATTGGTTGGCATCAACCAGGCTTTTTTTAATGTATTGTGGGAAGATGAACATAAATACTCCAACCTCATTGGCATTCAGTGCAAGGGCACATTGGTCTAGTCTTGAGATGCAGACATACTTTGATAGGGAGGGAGGGTGAAAGGGGAGAAATGAGAAGGGGTCTGAAAAATAACTTATGTATGCACTGTACTGTCAAATGAGGTATTTTGGTGAAGTTTCACTTGATTTTTACTATGTCCAATTCTGTGTTATTTCAAATAATGACTAGCTTGATTAGGTAGAACACAACTTGTTTACAGTTACTGTGCACCAAGGCTAACTTTTTTCAAGTTTCTAAGATCATATTTTAATGGAAAATAGTCTCTGGTGCAATAACAATGATTTTCTTTTTTATTCAGATCAAGTTTTTAGTTGCCCAACATTTGAGGCGATACGGTTGTGTCTCTAGGTGTGTTGTATTTTTGGATGGCCCACATTAGCACGGCTGGACATTGGACAATAAGTGAAGGAAATACACACTGTCTGTTGTACAGTATTTCTCTTGGCCTCACCAGGCAGATAAAATCAATAGGAACATGCTGTTTTCTCTTTCCTCTTTGGGAAGAGTTCTCCTCGCTTATTACACATCTTTGAAAAAACAAGCTGTTTTTCCCAGTTTCCACTTAAAAGAAGCACGGTGGAACAAATGAGCAGTCACTTTTTCCCCTCGTTTTACTTTTCAAAGATCTTAGGACTGACAAGCGAAGTAACTCCTGTTGCACCCAGGGTGGTGCTGTGTGTTTGCTTTGAGGGAAAGACGAGGCATGAACTTGTCGTTATTGCCCTGTGCAGTTTGTTTAGGGAGTCTAAGGACAGATGCATGTTTACACAGCCAAAGAGGGCCTAGTGGTACAGAGACGAAGACAGAATGTGGATTGCCTGCCTGCTGTGTAATTATCCCCTGGAAGAGCTTCTTCTCTCTCTGGTTATCTGCCCGGACAAAGGAATGTAAATACAAATATCTGGAGTCATAAAAACATTTCATCTCCCCTGCAAAAGCGAACCGCCATAAACCCAGAGGTTTGCATGTTTGATTAGTGTTTCCTGCCTCGTTACAAGAAGGAATTGTATCCGTGGAAGAGGTGGCAGATTGGAATGCCACGCCTGTGTTCTCATTAGCAGCAGGCTGGTGAGAGGCTATTTGTTAAGACAGCTGACCTGCTGTGGGCTGGCTGGGGCCTGAGCAAAATGGTGGGGTTGTGGAGTCTGCAGGTGTTGCTGGGCAGGGAATCCCGCAGCAATTAATAGTTGTCAGGGTGTTTGCTATCAAACCCTCACAAACAAAGCGAAATGTGGATGTTTTTTCTATTAAACAATCAGCCAAATCTATTGGCAAGACTGTGACAATGACGCACAGCAATGATTTGCACAGCAAATTATTCAGTGTTAAATAACACTGAAAGAGTGGGACCATATATTCCAGCGTTTCCCAAACTCGGTCCTCGGGACCCCAAGGGGTGAACGTTTTGGTTTTTGCTAGTGATGGGGAAACTAAGCTTCCTGAAGCCCTTGAGCATTTCCAGCCAATTGTGTCAAATAGGTTCATTACACGAGGCTTTGAGCAACATTGTTTACACTAGTGGCACGCTGGATGACTGTTGATGTTTGACAAGTTTCGATATAAGATAGAGGGTATCGATCTTGATTGTCACGTTGCAGTTGTTTGAATCATTATATGTGTGACCAGCTGTATATGATAGAAGGTAGCCTTAAGCAAACAGAGGGGTCAACTAACCTGATCTACAATGTGTAGAAAAGGAAAACCCAGTCCCTTTTGGCAGATGAAGATCAGGATGTTGAAAGTTAAGTGATCCAACCACTGGAAAGCAGGCTGTCACTCAACCCCCTCCCCATTCCTGATCTGAAGGAACGGTACTTTCACAGCAGGCTGAATCTAGCCCCAGACTGAGATGGTGATTTAACATCTTGATGGCTTGCTGTGAAGATGTTTTGATACTATTCCAAGTCATCTGTTCCCATGTCTTGTAGAACACGTGGTATGTGCGTTTGGTGGAATGCATTTAAAAATCACCGTGAAAGTCACAGCTATACTGTTTAGGGTTTTGTTGTTGAGTGCACTTACTGGAAGTCTGTCTAATTAGGTGCATTTCTTGAGAATTCTGTACATGTTGAATTCTATTCAGGACTGTTGAGAGTTACCAGCGAGGCTGTAATGTCAAATAATTTATCCGAACGCAGCGAGGGGTCTTGAACTACTAAAATTGGAGTCGTTTGGAATGTACCAGAGATAAGTTCTAACCTAGTCCAAAGCCTCCGGTTAAAGCACAACGATGACCTAAATTACACCAGAGCATTTCCATGGGATTCTGTATATCTGTGCATGGCTGTATGCCAACTTTGGCTTTCTTCCTTTCATTGCAGATGGAGCCCAGCCCGAGCTCTTCATTTTCCACGAGTTGTGTGCCCTAAAGAAGGATGAAGGGCCCTGCAAGGTGTTAAAGGAGCGCTTCTATTTCGAAATTGACACGGGCCACTGCGAGTCCTTTGAGTTCGGTGGCTGCAGAGGCAACGCCAACAATTTTGAGACCTTGGAAGCTTGTGAGGGAATGTGCCTGGTGTCTGGTGAGTTGTTGGACCCTTTCTCTGATTTCTCTGCAGGTCAAATGTGACTGTTGATATGTGAAAAATGCTTCCTTTTTCTCTGAATCTGAAACGAGCATACACATTTTGTTCGGATATGTACCTTTTGTAGTTTGTACTTATTTACTCTGTTCCCTGGTCAACTTAATCATCAGCCATGTTACCAATGTATCAAAATAGATTAGACATTATCTTTGAGACAATAAACATAATGACATCATCGACATAATTGCTTTGGAATGCAGGTTTTATTGAATGATAGTAAGTAGTTCACAGTGTCCTATCATATGTTAAAATTAGCAATATAGTTTTAGTGCTTTATGGTTCTGGGAGGAACGCTATCATTGTTTTCACTTTGATAAGACTGTCAGACCAAACATTTACTCACAAACACATTCCCATGATGCACACAGTGCCATTTCAAAGAAATGTGGATGTTTTTCTATTAAACTATCAGCAAGACTATGACGCTGTTGGCTGATTGGCCAGGTGCACAGCAAATTATTCAGTGTTAAATAACACTGAAAGAGTGGGACCATATACTCCAGCGTTTCCCAAACTCGGTCCTCGGGACCCTAAGGGGTGAACGTTTTGGTTTTTGCTAGTGATGGGGAAACTAAGCTTCCTGAAGCCCTTGAGCATTTCCAGCCAATTGTGTCAAATAGGTTCATTACGCGAGGCTTTGAGCAACATTGTTTACACTAGTGGCACCTGCTGGTGAAAGTAATTTAGAAACAGCCAAATTATTATAGATGACATCGCACACGCAGGACAGTTTTTTTTGTCTTCTACCGAAACCAATACTAAACCAATCAGGTGGTTGTTCGACGAAATGAATCTTTGGAGGTCATTGATCATATGCTTCTAATAAAGTCATATAAACATCGGGATACAGCTTCAAATGCCGTAATTTCGACGCATGACTCATCTCTCCGGTATCAACCGTAACATCACTATTTCCCCTAACACTACACAGCTGATTTAAAGTGATGAAATGCTGATGATTAGTTGATTATTTTAATAAGTTGTGTAGTGCTAGGACAATAACCAAGACATGCACCTCTTGGGGTCCTGACGACCGAGTTTGGGAAGACCTGACATACACACTGGAACCAATGTTAAATTAACACCCTACTTAGTGCAGTGGTTTCCAACTCCGTTCCTCGAGTACCCCCAACAGCACACGTTTTTGTTATATCCCCGGACAAACTCACCTGATTCACCTGATTGAGGGCCTGAGGATTAGTTGACAAGTTGAATCAGGTGTACTTGTCCAGGGCTACGATAAAAATGTGTATGCTTAGGAGTAATCGAGGACTGGAGTTGGGAACCACTGGTTTAGTATAAAACCGATTTGAATATTTCCCAGAGTGCCTTACCTTTGAGTGAATTGTAGAGTTTACCACCCATGTCTATTTGTTAGTGACAGAGACATGGTTGTTGCATTCATCACTTTTTGGGTCAAATGGACTTCACCAAATGAGATCCTAAGTGAACGTTATCATAAATAATAATAAAATACATTTAAAAAAAAAAAAATATGTATATATATACAGTGCCTTGCGAAAGTATTCGGCCCCCTTGAACTTTGCGACCTTTTGCCACATTTCAGGCTTCAAACATAAAGATATAAAACTGTATTTTTTTGTGAAGAATCAACAACAAGTGGGACACAATCATGAAGTGGAACGACATTTATTGGATATTTCAAACTTTTTTTACAAATCAAAAACTGAAAAATTGGGCGTGCAAAATTGTTCAGCCCCTTTACTTTCAGTGCAGCAAACTCTCTCCAGAAGTTCACTGAGGATCTCTGAATGATCCAATGTTGACCTAAATGACCAATCCACCTGTGTGTAATCAAGTCTCCGTATAAATGCACCTGCACTGTGATAGTCTCAGAGGTCCGTTAAAAGCGCAGAGAGCATCATGAAGAACAAGGAACACACCAGGCAGGTCCGAGATACTGTTGTGAAGAAGTTTAAAGCCGGATTTGGATACAAAAAGATTTCCCAAGCTTTAAACATCCCAAGGAGCACTGTGCAAGCGATAAAATTGAAATGGAAGGCGTATCAGACCACTGCAAATCTACCAAGACCTGGCCGTCCCTCTAAACTTTCAGCTCATACAAGGAGAAGACTGATCAGAGATGCAGCCAAGAGGCCCATGATCACTCTGGATGAACTGCCGAGATCTACAGCTGAGGTGGGAGACTCTGTCCATAGGACAACAATCAGTCGTATATTGCACAAATCTGGCCTTTATGGAAGAGTGGCAAGAAGAAAGCCATTTCTTAAAGATATCCATAAAAAGTGTTGTTTAAAGTTTGCCACAAGCCACCTGGGAGACACACCAAACATGTGGAAGAAGGTGCTCTGGTCAGATGAAACCAAAATTGAACTTTTTGGCAACAATGCAAAACGTTATGTTTGGCGTAAAAGCAACACAGCTCATCACCCTGAACACACCATCCCCACTGTCAAACATGGTGGTGGCAGCATCATGGTTTGGGCCTGCTTTTCTTCAGCAGGGACAGGGAAGATGGTTAAAATTGATGGGAAGATGGATGGAGCCAAATACAGGACCATTCTGGAGAAAAACCTGATGGAGTCTGCAAAAGACCTGAGACTGGGACGGAGATTTGTCTTCCAACAAGACAATGATCCAAAACATAAAGCAAAATCTACAATGGAATGGTTCAAAAATAAACATATCCAGGTGTTAGAATGGCCAAGTCAAAGTCCAGACCTGAATCCAATCGAGAATCTGTGGAAAGAACTGAAAACTGCTGTTCACAAATGCTCTCCATCCAACCTCACTGAGCTCGAGCTGTTTTGCAAGGAGGAATGGGAAAAAATTTCAGTCTCTCGATGTGCAAAACTGATAGAGACATACCCCAAGCGACTTACAGCTGTAATCGCAGCAAAAGGTGGCGCTACAAAGTATTAACTTAAGGGGGCTGAATAATTTTGCACGCCCAATTTTTCCGTTTTTGATTTGTTAAAAAAGTTTGAAAAATCCAATAAATGTCGTTCCACTTCATGATTGTGTCCCACTTGTTGTTGATTCTTCACAAAAAAATACAGTTTTATATCTTTATGTTTGAAGCCTGAAATGTAGCAAAAGGTCGCAAAGTTCAAGGGGGCCGAATACTTTCGCAAGGCACTGTATATATATATATATATATAATGCAACACGATACCAAAAGTGTTTCATAAGGCCTTACTTTGAAGGCCTAGTTTTACTTTAATACAAGGGTCTGAACCTCATACACAGCACATCGAACCAAAACCACTCATTGGTGTAACATAACCCCACTCTTGGTGTTAATAACCATTGTTGAATCAAAACCACACCCATCATTGTCTAATTTCTAGCATGCTCTACTGCAGATATACATTTTTAAAAATAGTTTTTGCAGGTATATTGATTGATTGATTTATCTCATGCTTCATAAAGATGAATAACATACCTTTTCTAAACTAATCCAATCAGTTCGATTTTTTTGCATCCCTTACTGAAATGGTTGTTCCAGTTTGAAAGGCGTAACGTAAACAAACCGTTCTTTAAAATGTTAAGGGTCCTGAACAGTCATTCTGAAAATGACTTTTTTCTCTCATGGCTAACTACCAGGAAGTTTGGAAAGACAGGCTGTGGGTGGGGAGCTCATATTTTTGAGCTCGCCTTGACTGACAGCTCTTTGAAACGCCTATGTCAAGCAACTTGGATGCAGTGAGAAGTGTTGCAGTAATATATTCTCAATCAAAGTTGGTGATACACAAAGTAACTCAAACATCGAAATTGCATCAATGATATACAGTGATTTTTTGGAAAGTATTCAGACCCCTTCCCTTTTTCCACATTTTGTTACATTACAGCCTTATTTTAAAATGGATAAAATTATATATTTTTCTTCATCAATCTACATCTGGAAGAAACCTGGCACCATCCCTACGGTGAAGCATGGTGATGGCAGCATCATTATGTGGGGATGTTTTTCAGGGACTGGGAGACTAGTCAGGATTGAGGGAAAGATGAACGGATTAAAGTACAGAGAGATCCTTTATGAAAACCGGCTGTAGAGCGCTCAGGACCTCAGACTGGTGCGGAGGCTCACCTTCAAACAGGACACAGTGGCAAGAAAAAGTATGTGAACCCTTTGGAAATATCTAGATTTCTGCATAAATTGGTCATACAATTTGATCTAATCTTCATCTAGGTCACAACAATAGACAAACACAGTCTGCTTAAACACACAAACAGCAATTATATGTTTTCATGTCTTTATTGAACACACCGTGTAAACATTCACAGTGCAGGGTGTAAAAAGCATGTGAACCCTTTGATTTAAATAACTGGTTGACCCTCCTTTGGCGGCAATAACTTCAAGCAAACATTTTCTATAGTTGTGGATCATACCTGCATATCGGTCAGGAGGAATTTTGGACCATTCCTCTTTACAAAACCATTTCAGTTCAGCAGTATTGTTGGGATATCTGGCGTGAACTGCTCTCTTGGGGTCAAGCCACAGCATCGCAATTGGGTTGAGATCAGGACTGGGCCACTCCAGAAGGTGTATTTTCTTCTGTTGAAGCCATTCTGTTGTTGATTTGGTTCGTTTTCCTGTTGCATCACCCAACTTCTTTTGAGCTTCAATTGGTGGACAGATGGCCTTACATTCTCCTGAAAAATGTCTTGATAAACTTGGGAATTCATTTTCCCGTCAATGATAGCAAGCTGTCCAGGCCCTGAGGCAGCAAAGCAGCCCCAAACCATGATGCTCCCTCCACAATACTTTACAGTTGGGATGAGGTTTTGATGTTGGTGTGCTGTGCCTTTTTTCCTCCACAGATAGTGTTGTGTGTTCCTTCCAAACTACACAACTGTAGTTTAATATGTCCACAGAATATTTTTCCAGTAGCGCTGAGGAACATCCAGGTGTACTTTTGCAAACTTCAGATGTGCAGCAATGTTTTTTTGGGATAGCAGTGGCTTCTTCCGTGGTGTCCTTCCATAAACATCATTCTTGTTTAGTATTTTACGTATCGTAGACTCATCAACAGAGATGTTAGCATGTTCTAAAAATTTCTGTAAGTCTTTAGCTGATACTCTAGGATTCTTCTTAACCTCATTGAGTATGTGCTCTTGCAGTCGTCTTTGCAGGGCGGCTACTCCTAGGGAGAGTAACTGTGCTGAACTTTCACCATTTACAGACAATTTATCTTATATTCTGTGGACTGATGGACTGAACATCAAGGCTTTTAGAGATACTTTTGTAACCCTTTCCAGCTTCATGCAAGCCAACAATTCTTAATCTTAGGTCTTCTGAGATCTATTTTGTTAGAGGCATGGTTCACATCAGGCAATGCTTCTTGTGAATAGCAAACTAAAAGTTTGTGAGTGTTTTTTAAAGGGCAAGGCAGCTCTTACCAACATCTCCAATCTTGTCTCATTGATTGGACTCCAGGTTAACTGACTCCAATTAGCTTTTGGAGAAGTATTTTAGCCTAGGGGTTCACACATACTTTTTCCAACCTACACTGTGAATGTTTAAATTATGTATTTAATATAGACAAGAAAATACTATAATTTGTGTGTTATTAGTTTAAGCACGCTATGTTTGTCTATTGTTGTGACTTGTGATCAGATCAAATTTGATGACAAATTTATGCAGAAATCCAGGTAATTCCAAAAGGGTTCACATACTTTTTCTTGCCACCGTAGACCCTAAGCACACAGCCAAGACAACGCAAGAGTGGTTCTGAAGTCTCTGAATTTCCTTGAGTGGCCCAGCCAGAGCCTGGACATGAACTGTTCAGCGATGCTCCCCATCCAGCCTGACAGAGCTTGAGAGGATCTGCAGAGAAGATTGCGAGAAACTCCCCATATACAGGTGTGCCAAGCTTGTAGCGTCATACCCAAAAAGACTTGAGGAGTAATCGCTGCCAAAGGTGATTCAACAAAGTACTGAGTAAAGGGTCAGAATGCTTATGTAAATGTGATATTTAAGTTTTTTATTTTTTTATCCATTTAAATTTTTTTGCCAGTTTTTCCTTTGTCATTATGGGGCATTGTATGTAGATTGATGAGGGGGAAAAACTGTTTAATCAATTTTAGAATAAGGCTGTAATGTAACAAAAGGTGGAAATAGTCAAGGAGTCTGAATACTTTCCGAATGCACTGTATCTGCTTAGTTCTCATCACATGCTTCATCGACACTAGAGCATTTGACTATGGCTCCAGTAAGATTTTCAACTCAGCATCTCTGCACCTTCATTTCTCCTCGATGTAATGTGGTGTATTTTTCTTACCTCCACTTTCCCCTCTCGCTCTCTCCTTTTTTTTCTCCAGTCAATTCACCTTTCTCTCCACATCTATTTTACATCTATCTATTCATGACTGTGTCAGCAGCCCACACTATCTTCCTCCATGCCTAAGTATGTCTTCTCTCTCTTCCTTTCTCCAGCTTTTCAGTCAGTCTCTCTAAGCACTCCAGTCTTAGTGCCACCACTTTTTTTTCTATGATTCACAATTTCCCTTGAAGTCAATTGACTGGGTGCGAAGGGTCCTTAGTGTAGATTTGTATTTGATTTCAGTGAACAGTATGTCTCAGTAGCCCATTCCCTATACTGCACTTTTTCACATTTCCCAGCTATCATCTTTTCAAATGACCCAGTAGCTAGTACCCATTTCTCCCCCTTTTCAGTTTCTCAATAATGTTATCTCTCTCTCTCTGCCCTCTCCATCTCTCTTTGTCCATCTCCCCCCAGCTGACAAGAGTCCCTGTCACCTGGATGAGGCTCCGGGGCCATGCCGAGGTCTGGTGACGCGCTACTTCTTTGACAGCCAGAGCCAGGAGTGCAAGCACTTCTACTACGGAGGCTGCTTCGGCAACGCCAACAACTTCAAGAGTATGAAAGAGTGCCAGGCCAGGTGCCAGAACCCAGGTAGTTCGGCATCGAACACTGTTCTTCAAAACACTGCGTGACACCCAAGTAGTCTAAAAGGGACCAACCAATCATATGGTTTGCAAGAAAGATTTGATCAGTGAGGCTAATCAATATTTTCAAATGTAAGGGAAAAGGTTTGGACTTACGGCCATAGCAGCACTATCAAGGCTTCTTTTAATAGAAATGTGCTAGGGGAGTATATTACTTCTTCAAAGTGCATTAATGTCATTGTTGTGATGCCTGGGCTTTTAGGCAGTCCAAATAGACCAAAAGACCAAATACCCACAGGAGAGTCATTTCAATGTAGTTGCCCAGTCGATGTTGCTCTACCTTGCAAATGATCTTGTTGATGGATTTTTTTCAAACCATCAAGTCATGCTTCATCTTCATTTTGCATTTAGATCAGTTTTTTTTGGCCTTTTGAGCATAGTTAATTATTTTAGTCCAATTTGAATTTATTTATATCATTTATTTACTGCATTTGTCAAAGAAAATATCGGATAAATTGTTCTACTGTGACCAACGCTAGCTGGAAGTCTGTGTTAATATAAATGGACAAACAATGTAAAAAAAAAAAAAAAGTATTGACGACAACTCAAAGATAATTACATTTTCATTCTTTCATCAGAATCTTTAATCCATCTTCATTGGGCTCAAAATAATTTCTCTCTTTAATAAATCTGAATCCATAAGTATAATAACAACTGTATGTTGTACAGTATATCATATTACAATAGTTCCTCGGTAAACAGGTTTTAACAATAGTAAACTGTTTGTATTATATTACATTTCTATTACATGATGTAACTTATTATGTAAGTAAACTCTAATGTTTTGGTTTCATGGCAGAAAACGCCAATGTGGCCCCTAAATTGGATGTGACTCCTAAATTGGAGGTCACCGTCCCAAAACCCACTAGTAAACCTAATGTACAACCTGTCAAAGTAACTGGTAAGACAATGTTTATGTATTTTTATTTCTTAAACAAATGTTAGCTCTAGTAATTGATTAAAGAAGACAATTAAGTGTGCAGTAGCACCAAAGATATTTCAGGCAGGCCTAATCTGATTTAACAAAATGTTTCAATAATCAGACAAAGTAATTGTTTCATTTGTGCATTAATGTTGCATGTAGCCCTACAGTAATTCTTCATGATACTGTACATAGCCTCAGTATATTAAACTCTTTGTCCAAGAAGCTTTTCATTTTCCCAGCATGCCAGTCTGTCTGCCCTTCTGATTGGCAGGGCCAGGAAAGTGGGGTTGTGGGGTCTCTGAAGACTATGAACCACAGACACTAAGTGGAAGGGCTGATATCCTGTCAGCTCTGTTTAAGGCAATTCTGAGGGAGAGAGGAAAAAGCTGAGGGAGAAGGTTTATAGAGAGAGTAGAAATGACAACACCATGTACCCTTGTGGAACTGTTTCGCTACAGTATATATCTCTTCTGTCATGGTGAGTTGATATTAACTCCTAAGTTAACTACAGTATCACAACTTCTAATACTGGTAAAAGGAAGGAGAAATGCATGCTCCAGTCTCATATTGAAAGCAGCATGTGAATATGCTGAATATTTCCTCTTTCAGATGAGTTTGCTTTAAGCGCCTCCCACATGCAGCAGAATCATCAACACCAGGCCACAGGTTAGTACTGTAACCCAGGAATGCAGTCATTTCTCATGTGTACTATTGCACACATACCATGCTGCAACTGCAATAGCTAGGTAAGAGGGACAGTCATTTTATATGCGCCATTTCAGAAGCAGTTAGGTAAACAAACCACAACGTATAAAGCCAGCATATCGCCCACCATATCCTTCTTCCATGTAACACTGATTCACTGCTATTAAAATGGGAGGGTATGGGTGTATGAGGCGTGAGTAAGTACTCATAGACCACCACGGTCTGATACAGTCACAACACAGTAAAAAGGGGGCACAGGGAGTCTGCCATCCCTCAGTCACAGACAAGTAGTTATGATTCATGTTACAAAATTCCACCCAGGTCAGTGAATTCAGGAAAGGAGTGTTTCTGTATTCGTATTTGTCATTCCAGTGAAGTGATATAGGATAGCTACAGTACTCCCGTAACCCAAGGCTGACATCTTGTGGCTATTCCACAGTTTGACTCTTGAGGTAGTAAAAACAATGTTTCCTTTGTTGAGGTCAATTTCAAATGTAAAAGAAAAAGTAGTAGAATCAAGTACCCACTGGGTATAGATGTCAATTCAATGTCTATTCCATGTTAGTTCAGTGTAATTTCATTGACATTGTGTGGAAATAACCTTGTTTCAGCCAGTGTGTGCCTAGTGGGTAGTCACTTTTACAGTAGATTACCATTAACCTCATTTCCATAAAGCTAAAATAAAAAAATGCTTTTATTAAAGTATGTTCTATCAGAGTTGCATTGGCGATTTAGCCTACACACTTTCTTTAGTGTTATACAATGTGTCTTTGGTATTATGGAGTCATTGTTGTACGTCATTTCAGTTTACTATTGCCTTTGTGTAATTCTTTCAGACTTCAGTCCTCCAGAGTTCTGTCTCAGTACCAATGACAAGGGCACGATGTGTGACAGAGAGGAGAGGAGAACGGGAAGGAGATATGCGTACAACCCCAAGACAAAGAGATGTCATTGGTTGCGTAACAGGGGCTGTGGGGGCAACAAGAACAACTTTGTCCTCAAGAGACACTGCATGAAGATGTGTATGAAGCCGAGTAAGATCCAAGTTTGCGTTTTCTCCAACACCGGTCCTTTAGAGCTACTGGGTGTGCAGGCTTTTGTTCCCACCCAGCATTAGCACACCTGATTCAAATGATCAACATCCAGACTGAAGACCATGATTAATTGATTATTTGAAACAGGTGTGTTAGTGCCACACTTGTTTCACTCTTTGAACTCTCGTTTAAAAATCAGGTGTGTTTTTGCTAAATAGCATTTACCTTAGGAATGCAATGTTTCTTTCTTGACTTGTGCCATAGAGAAGTGTTTGAAAGATTGCAACTTGTCATTTGTGTTGTGCCATTTCCAGATCCCACTCACAAAAGGAAGACCATCAGGATAAAGAAGAACACCAACATCTTATTTCAAACTGTCTAAATCAAGGCCTTGTATTAAATCATTCTTACACTACTTTTTAATTACACTTTCTTTTTTTTATTCTTATTTGACTGTGGTATTATGTTGTCGTCTTACAGCAATTGTATAAAAGGCTTGTTTTGGCCTATTATGTAATTTTGTTATTTTAACCTTTTAGCTCTTTGTAAGAGGAGTGGTTTTGTAATATCAAAATTGTAGACATTTTTTCCCTTGTCACATCCTAAAAAACGGTATATCATTGTAATTTTTTTCCTGAGGACACCAGACAAGTTTGTTTTTATTGACAAATGATTAACATTAAGGAACCCAATAGCACTGCACTGCCCATGAAATATAAAGCTCTATCATTTACATGATCAGTGTAAGTATTTAAGATCATTCCTTCATGTGAGTAAATGCACATTTAAATGTTTTTAACATGGTTGGAAAGAACATATATAATCAACCAATTGGAGCCTAAATAAAATGTTGCATAGTCATCCACATTGCATTTCTGGATATTTTCATTCTGTTCAAAGCACCCTTTTATATTGCATTATGTATGCAATTGGAATTTGCTCCGCTGATAAGACTGTTATTCAGACACAAGGGGGCAGTGTTGTATTATCAGAATTTGACTGGAGGGTGTTAGCAAATATAATTAAAAGTTTACCTTATTCATCTGTGGTGAAGACCCTTTCATTTGTGTCTGTTGTTAACTAGTTACTGGCTAGCTAGGTCTTCAGCCAGCATGGAACGAAAGAGGGGACAGATCATTCAAAACTTAAATGCAGTTGTCAAGTCAGCACATCCATCGGTGCTGCTGAAAACCACATCACAAGAGACCTACCAAACGGGAGATGTATAAAAATATTAACATCATACTTTGATCTGGTTTCCTTCAAATATCATCCAATTTCATGATAAACAGGACCGTTAATAACTAGACTTGAGCTGAAACCACTGCCATCATTATATTTCCCAGCATGCTCTATTGCAGGTTGATTTTAGGAATTGTTTCAATATCTATGTTTTTGCATGTGCATTGATTGAACAATTCAACTTATATTTATTAAATATAAATTATATGAATTGATTTAATACCTTGTCAAAAAACTTTTTAACTTGAATGTCATTTTAATTATGTATGCATAACCAAATAAAATAACCTACAAATTCACAAGGTTGGAAATCCCCACTCTGGCTGGATTTCAATAGGAAATTGCACCTCACTTTGCAAGCCAGCATAATGTAACAGGTTCTGTAAATAACCCAACACAAGTTAGTTTTAACCATAATTTGGGTTTTCATTCATGTTGGCTTGATCAAGCAGCTGAATCCTTTTTTTAAGGGTCCCGAACAGCCATTCTGATTCCCATGTAAAATAGCCTTTTGAGTGACTAAAATATCACCCATAAAATTTGTTTTGCATATAAATGCTCAAACAAAGTAAAAGTATTTGTGGAAAGGTCTGGGACTTCATTGTCTGGTGCAGGGGTTGGGATTTGGGTTAGCGGGGTTGGTGGCGGTGGCCCTTGCCTTGCCGGCATAGGAATTGGGGCAGGTTTTAAAGAAGTGGCCCCTTTCCCCACTCAGGTTGCAGGATCATGTTACAGATTCTGCAGACGATGGCCATGCAGGTAGCGCCCAGACGGCCAAGTTGGCCGCAGTTCCTGCATCGTTTGCGCATGCCATGTAGTGGACCGGAGCATGATGGTACTGGGAGATGTTAGACTCCACCCACTCCTGTTGGGTCTGGTTCAACTGAACCAGCCATTTTCGTGCCCCAGTCCAGACATTGTCTTCGTCCAGGACCCTCCTAGCCACTGCCTTGAGTGGCAAAATGGTGTAAACCGAACTTCTATGTCATACACTTGGATGCTTTTGTTGTGGAATTGGACTGTAACTATATACTTATGATTATGTGTCTGAGAGTGCAATTACTGTGAAATGGGACCTTTTGTCTTTACAATTTCTGTATTTTAATCTAAACTGTTCTAGTAACTGGGGTGTCTTGAAACTGGCTTCAAATTATTCCTGGCCCTAGGGGTTTCACCAGGCAGTTCTCAAAGCCCATACCTCTCTGTAGAACTGCCCTGCTGAATTCCAGGCGGGTCATGGTTTCTGGTCTGGCGGTTGTTATTGCTGCTCCAGCTGCTCCCCAGCGATTGGCGGCGCTCCGTCCTTGGCAGCCTCCTCGATGGGGATTAGTGACAGCCTCACCCCGTTGTAGCTGTGCATCACTCCTGGGTTCATCTCAGTCATTTTGTTCAGGTTGGGTGGGGGGGATTTGAAGAAGGACGGTGTTGATCTACTCCGGTCCTGCAGGGGGAGGAAGGACAAACCTCAGAGTGAGCAGACACACCTGGAAGCCTGTGACCTTTAGGTCAATGGAGGCACTCCCTTGTGGTCTGCTCACTCCAGGCATAGGTTGGTGTCTTTGATATTTTCTTCACGCCTCTGGTTCTGGTGGTGATACTGTCTGGTCTTTTCTCTCTTTCTATTGGTCTTCTGCTGGTTCTGGACAGGTCGGTGGTTGCCTAAGGAGGGCAGATGTAAAAAAAAAAAAAGAAAGGCAGGGGAGGAGGGCTGCAGGCCAAGGGTAGAAGGAGTAAGGCCCGCCTCGGCAGCACTCTACTCGCCTCAAGGCCTGCAGTCTGTCATTTCCTCCACAGGCAGCTGGTCTGGTGCTGGGATTTGGGGTGGTCCATGGAGTCAGGTCATGCCGCGGTCAGGCCACAGTTAAATTTTTGTCTTCCCCAGTCCTTCCAGGATTTCCGGCCTTGTCCGCTGGACCAGTGAGACTGCGCCAGCCGTGGTCAAGCCACCGTTACCTTTGCTGCCTCCTGGTCCATCCAAAGAAAAGGATAATGAGAGAGAGGATAGAGAGAGAGACACAACCCCAGAAAATATCATCCATGCAGGGTTGTGCATAATGAAGAGAAACCAGAGTCAATTGCATCAATAATTATACATCTCCCGTTTGGCATGTTTCTTGTGATGCGTTGACTTGACAACTGACAGAGTTTTGAACGACCCTTCACCCCCTTTTGTTCTATGCTGGCTGAAGACCTAACTAGGCAGTAACTTGCTTTTAGATAGCCATTTTTTGCTATTTCTGTTGATTTTGTTAAGTTTGTATACTGCAATGTATAATTTTCTTTAAATATTATTGCACAATACATATTCTAGTAGAAAAATATGTACATTATCTTTTGCATATTTCAACAAGGTGGGTACTATCACTTTGGGATTTGTGTAAGCTTTTAAGAAACTCATACAATTTTATACAGTTCATTAAAGCAATAAAAACAATTCAACCCTAACTAGTGATACCAGATCAACAGAACAGATGAACCGGAATGACATTTACTCTCACAGGTGGCCAAAAAGTACTTAATTAAATCCACACCCCTACTAAGCCAAGCCTCCAGTCTTCTGATCTGATCCGTTGGGTCCTATCTCAATTACACAGCATCAACTAATCAACCTTGCTCTTTTTTAACAAATGCCTGCAACCCAGCAGTTGGGTCATCCAAACAACCCAATATTTTTTAGAGTGTAAGCCCTCAAAATAAGGCCTCATGAAAAACATTGTAATGTGTCAAATATTAACATTTCCAGGACAACATATTCACATAGAATCTCACTTTTTGAATTCTGTCGGAGTGATAAGGTGATGAATGCAACAACCATCTCTCTGTCACTAGCAAATTCAGTCATGTGTTGTAACATTAAAAGTCACATGAAAGGTCAAGCACTCTGGGAAATATGCAAATTAAGCTTTACATTAAGCAGTGTGTTGATTTAGCAATGTTCAGTGTCCTGTAAGGCAGTGGAGGCTGTTGAGGGGAGGACGGCTCATAATAATGTCTGGAACGGCGCAAATGGAATGGCATCAAAAACATGGAATCCATCTGTTTGATGTATTTGATACCATTCCATCTATTTTGTTCCAGTTATTTCCACGAGCCCGTGCTCCCCAATTAAAGTGCCACCCTACCTCCTATGCTATTCGGATCCACATTTTCGGTGTTAATTTAACACAGGGGAATTTGCTGTGTAGCTAATGGCTTCAAGGGTCAGGGTTAGTTGTAGCAAGCCTAAGGCGGTCTGGGTGCAGTACTGGGAATGTGAATTATGGGCCCACCAAGCCTGTTCCCCAGGACTACCATACCACTATCGCAACTGACTTACTCATACACACACACACACACACACACACACACACACAAACATTCAGTTGTTTACTTCAGATGGTGTTGTTTAGTAGTCAGACATTATTGTTTAGTTGAAAATGGCCAGTTAGTGGAGTGTAAAAATAATAATATTATTTCTTCCAAACAGAATTTTAAACATGGCAATGTTGTTCTCATGTTCTCAACAAAGGCTTTCAATATGTTGTTATATGTCATGATTTATGCATTTTTTTTTACTTTAAAATGTCAACCCAAGCCCTATTACAACTGACCTCAGGGGTTTGCTGGTGGGGGTAAATTGTAACATTTCACTCCTTGTATTTGAGACAAAGTCACACCTTGTCCGTTCAATTTAGAGATATATTACCTATACCAATTTGTAGAAGACCAATGTAAGTTGCTCATACCACATTTTTAATGTCTTAGCTCAAACAATCTCAGAGAAATTGACAAAAATGCAAAAAGTGTTGCACCATCCCTAGTCTCCCCTATAGGCTACATATAGGCCTAAATATTTCAATAATATTGACATCAATTTCATGTTCATTCAATTTAGTTTTATTTTGCTATTTGGCTACTGTAATTTCTGCCTAAATATATTTCATTATGTGTAGCCTAACATGTGCGCAATGGTATGCAAAATGTTGATTTAGTGCATTATTATAGGCTAAGCATTAGAATAAGCTGCCTGAATATTTGCAGCCAGATGTGATACTATTTCTCTAGGAGCTGATCCGTCGTCAGTATTGTGGAATAATTCTAATGTTAAAATAAGATTTGGGTGGAGACAGATGACCCGAGAGCAGCGCTGCCTTTCTTTCGATCCTATCAGTATCGACGCATGCCTCAACGACGCACTTTTTAAGTTCCATCGCTATTGGGAAACCGGGCCCAACCCGCGAGACAACCAACCCGGTCTCCCCTACATGCCGTCGGCGTCTGTTACGCGTGAATGATATTAAAGCTTGGTGGGTTCTCCCGAAGCGCTGTGGGCTAATTCGTGATGTAAAAGGAAGTCGGCTAACAATAGTGGGTGGCTTCCAACAACCTGACAGCAGTCCTAGTCTGACACTTTATTCATTGAGCGTTGGGATCCGTTGCGTTTGGTTCACTATCACCGCCCCGAAGGTTGCATTTGGAAAGCTGTCTCTGGAGTGTTTGGTCGGCTTATGTGACTTTCTAAGTCACGTTGTCATTGGATTTTAAGCTCTTGTCATCAGGTAAGAAATATTCGAATAGCCTATGATGGCCATATTTACAGATCTATTTTAAGATGACTATTTTCCAGTTTTATCCATGCATAGGCATTTGCATTAATTAAATCAATAGCCTATGAATATACAATTCAAGACCATAATAATCGGAAAGAGTATGTTGTAATGAGTTACATTTCTGTCGGATTAATATTGTCCTGAAATCGGTTTTTGGATTTCAGTGCACTGTCTACATGGATAGACTACTGTATTTCTTGTAGTACTCAAAAATCAATTGCGCACCGCAGATAGGCTAGTCATTTGCAGTAATATTTTGCATAATTCCATGGGGAAATGAGAACACATTCAAGAGAAGGCTTGGTCGATACCCCTGTGAAAGAAGATCAGGAATTAGGTCAATAACGAGGCTATAGCCTATTACCTGGAATAGCCTATGAATACTTAATCATTAGGTTATGTTAGTGTTAAACGGATTTGTTTAATCTATGACAACCTTTCCAATAAAGAGTTTTAATTTTAAAGGAATCGAAAGGATTGGAACAGAAAACAATGCAAGCCCAGTAAGCAAAATTAGTTGAAAATGTGTATTTTAGAAATATTTTCCAGACGTTGACATCCCCTGCATTTCAGGTGCAGAATGAAAGGTTAGAAATGACCAAAATGTAAATGTAAAACAAACACTAGCAAAGCATGCTGGGTTTTATTTTCTAATAAACTCCACACCCAAACAAGTACAAATTTGGTCGGTGTGGACCAGATCCAAATTTGAACGAATCATAGACGTCTAAGCTATGTTTTACAAGTTTGAAAATCACAGTACAGTAGGGAACAGTTTAGTACAGTACAGCACAGTAGAACACAATAATACAGTACAATACGGTACAGGACAGAGTTTTATTCAGGGTACAGTACATTACAGTACAGTAGGGTTCAGTACAGTATAGTACAGTAGAGTTTAATTCAGTAGAGTATGTTAAAGTACAGTACAGTACAGTACAGTACAGTACAGTACAGTAGAGATTAATTTATTAGAGTACAGTAGAGTGCAGTAGACACAGTAAAGTATGGTACAGTAGAGTACAGTATCGTTTAATTCAGTACAGTACAGTAGAATGCCCTATAGTTTAATTCAGTAGAGTACAGTACAATACAGTACAGTTTAATTCAGTACAGTACAGTAGAGTGCCGTATAGTTTAATTCAGTAGAGTACAGTACAATACAGTACAGTTTAATACAGTACAGTAGAATGCCGTATAGTTTAATTCAGTAGAGTACAGTACAATACAGTACAGTTTAATTCAGTACAGTACAGTAGAATGCCGTATAGTTTAATTCAGTAGAGTACAGTACAGTTTAATTCAGTACAGTACAGTAGAGTGCAGTATAGTTTAATTCAGGAGAGTACAGTACAGTTAAGTTCAGTGAAGTACATTAGAGTAGAGTAGGGTACAATACAGTACACTAATATACTTTTATTTACTTTACTGTAACTATAGTATACTCTGTGGTAGTGTACTGTACTTTTCTTTATTGTGAACTGTAATGTACTGAATACTGTGCTGTCCAAACTGTACTGTGCTGTCCACCCGTGCTATCTCGGGCCTATATTTAGGACAAACGTAGGCTGGTCCAGACATTGAAATCCAAGCCGGTCTAAATCTGAACCAAATATAGTCTATGATTGGTTCAGATTTGGTCCGATCCGGACCAGAAATCAACGTCTGAGGACATGACCAAAAAAAGACGTCCAAAAGATGTTGCCTGGTGGTAAATGCTTAGTGGGAGGTAGCCTATCATTAAGGTTGCACTGCAGCATGCGTCATTATAGGTTTATAAGGAAGACAACCTACAATATGTAATTATTTTTTAACTCAGGCTTTATTCAATATATGTTTTTACAACCTTGTATGGGTCCTTATATGGAACCTTTTCAAACTTTATAGTGGAAGCTGCACATAAAGTGTAAGTGTTAGGCAACCAATTTGTTTTAATTTAGGCCATGATATGGTAGGTAACCTATAAATCCTAAATTGTCATCATAACCATGTTATTCCTAAACAAAAAGTAATTTACTGGGCATTCCGTAAGTGTATGCATATTGCTGTTTGAGAATGAGTTGACTGGAGACTTTTTATATTTGGCCTGAACATTGAGTCTTGTAATATCATCCACTGTCTTCAGACACAGGGAAAATTGGGTTTTCCACAGACACTGTTACATTTGAAAACAGACATGAAATGCAGACATTTATTTTTACATGGCACAGCACATACAGTTGAACTGAACTTTTACTGACAGCATTGCAGCGGTGTCATTCTTGGTGTACCCGAACACTGTTTGGCACCAGTGCTATCTCAAGTTGTTGTTGAATCAGCTGCATTGTTATGTAAGGCACAGATTGGACATGATGAAATATTGTGGGGAAGCTAGAGGGAAGACCATGATGAAGATGATGATGCTCACATCAGATCTTGCCACGATACGATGAGAAATGCAGAGATATTACTCCTTCAAGGAGAGGATAGAGTAGACATGTACAAACCAAGTACTATAGATCATTCAAGTCCATCAGGACACTTTGGACATTGTAAAGCCTTTCCAGATGCATTTTGCTGACACTGTATTCCTCATCTCCCCCCCCCCAACAACCATAATTTGCACCCTTTTAAACTCACAAGCACTCTCACAAGTCTAATTACTTATTACACATCCACAATAACCCACTAGCATGAAGAAAATAACATGTCGCAAAATATTATTGCTTCTTTCAACATTTATGACATTTTTCATGATTTTTGTTGTGTTCCATTTAAAAGCGTGCTGAGGAAAATATGCTGTTTCACTGCATGGACTGGGGATATAGGACAGCCGGAGAAGGTTCTTCAGTCTGAATATCTCATGAGATGCCAACTGACAGAAGTGTCTAATAAATCCGCAAGGATTAATAGCCAAGTGTTCGCAGTAAACATACAGATGTAGGATCTTCATTTGAGCCAGTTTGCTACAGCAGGAAAAGAATCCTGCAGCAACAGGAAATTATTTTTGGGATCATAATATAATTAATGGACATTTTTTTTGTAGGGGTTGATATATTTTTCATTAGGGCCAATCAAGTCTGACATTTTAAAGTGGAAATTACAAACTTTAGAAGCCTTTTTTAACCTTGAATTTACTGCAAGAAAATGTGCAGGAAAATGTGTAGCAAAAAAAGTGTGAAGATCCGTCATCTGTATGAGCTCACATAGTAAAAGGGGAGTGTTTGTTTTGAACGGTAAAGCATTGGATTTGGATTCCACACCCGAGCAGTCCTGTAGAATGGCCATTGCATGCTGCCTCGAAGTGGGATCTTAAATGTCAGAGTATAATAGGTGCCTCTGTGACTTGGTAACATTGTCTTTAGATGCTCAACCATCTCCATGGCACAGATTATGCTGAGGCATCCAAAAAAGTCAACAAGGAGAACAGTGTTGAAGATTGAAAATGTGTCTGTTTCTCACTCTGGTCTAGCTACAGAATGGACTGTATTTCAGATAGGTTAAGATCAGTCGTTATTGTCTAACCTAGATATTCACATTACATGTGAATATGAACTCACTGCTCACAATGTTATGAAAAAGTATGCAAAAAAATCCACAACATGGGAGGAATAAAAATAAGAAAATACCATTCTTCAAAGACGAATATGATGCATTATCCCAAGAGCTACCTTCGAATCTGACATTGTTCATAGTTTGGTCTGCATAATAGATGAGCTTCTGAACAAATTCTCAACATAAATGTCCCCTCAACACAAATGGCCCCTTACTTTTTCCGATATCTAAACATTATCTGAACCAACAGCTGCCACACAGTTTAAGACAGCATCCTCTCTCCCAGAAGAAGTAAACACCTTCAGGCAGATATGTTAGCCAGGGTATTTTCTCAGGGAGCAGATGCTGTGGATACATGCTGCTTATCTGCAGAGATGATGCTGCTCACTGCTAAACCATCTCCAATAAATCATCTCCCATGTTTTGAAGTCGGGACACAAACACAAATGCATTGTGATGCTTTCATCATGCTGGATTGTCTCTGTCTGTCTGTCTGTCTGTCTGTCTGTCTGTCTGTCTGTCTGTCTGTCTGTCTGTCTGTCTCTGTCTGTCTGTCTGTCTGTCTGTCTGTCTGTCTGTCTGTCTGTCTGTCTGTCTGTCTGTCTGTCTGTCTGTCTGTCTGTCTGTCTGTCTGTCCGTCCGTCCGTCCGTCCGTCCGTCCGTCCGTCCGTCCGTCCGTCCGTCCGTCCGTCCGTCCGTCTGTCTGTCTGTCTCACACATGCACACTCTCCCCCTCTCATTGGTCTCTCTCTCTATCTATCTCTGTCTCTCTGTCTCTCTATTTCTCACCAGCCTGTGGTTTAGTCATTAATCTGAGAGTGGGCTAATAACCCCATCATCTCACATCCTGTCTCCATATTTTATTACCCTTCGTATGCATTCAAGTGCATCGGGCCATTATTGAATCACCCTGTTTAAACAACAACCTTGGCACACATCATATGTTTAGTGTTCCGCTCTCCCTAGGCTTCGGCTATCACATTACACTAAACTACAATGGTGCTGATATGCATCACTCTCTCAAACCTCCCTCTAGTCCCTATATTTCATTCCGAGTCAAAACCTAATGACATTAAAAAGACCCCCCCCCCCCCAACACACATACACACTCATGTATTACAGACCATTATTTTAGTGAGTGACCGTTGATTTGAACTATGTATGTTTCACTGACAGCCCTGTCGTGTTAACTGGACTTGTGTGTTATTGCAACAGTCAGACCCTTTGGACAGCATCTTCTATGCTTGCGTGTGTGTGCTCGGGCTAACGTTTATCTGAGATTGAGGGCTTTTTGAAGAATGTAGGACAGTGGAAATAATCTGTGGCCATTTCCAGGGGTGTTCCATGTCGATGCGTGCTAAACAAACTGTCAGCGACTGACACAACCTTCCTGATTTAGAGGGCGGGAGGTGGCTTCTGATGGGTCACAGAGAGAGACAAAGGGTCCCTAGGAGTTAGTACACTGGATGGGGCGGACACGCATACTATCTCACCCCTGCCCTGGGCAGTATAGCACAAGGGAAACAATTTATTGTGTCAGGCCTATTATTTCCATACGATTCAACATATTTAGAGAGCTAGCTTGTGTGTCTGCATAGTAGATACCGTAGTCATGTAGTCATCTTGTTTTTATGATCTTCAATAGCTGTCCTCCCACTTAGATGTCAATATTGTGGTTTTAACATTTGCCTGTGTGCGTCACAACGTCCCTGATTTTTCAATGCTCTGTACACTACTACCCTTTGTAATCCTTTGTACATTGCCTGTACATCTCATTTCCAAGTCTGTATTTGCATACTTTAAATGTCTTGTTCTTTTCCAGTTGACATGTGAACACACTAACGCTACAGTAGCCTACATGAGTCTATCATGTGTGAGGGGAATGGTCTCAGAGGTTAAGTCTAGGGCATATGGTGTGCACGTGTGGGAGGATTCTTTGGCCCCCCAGGTCGAGTTCACAGGCCAGCTAGCCTCCATAGAGATCAGGACAGGATCTGTCAGAAAGTCTCAGATGCAACGAGAGACGAATGCCCCTTTCACACTGCTGAGCCAAACCAAGCCAGGCTAGCACGAGCGATGCTGGGCTAAACATGGTTTGAATCTGCTCTATATCTGTCAGATAAATCTGAAGCAATACATCACTTATAAGTGCTCTGAGACCTTTGTTTTTGTTGTACACTGTCCCTGTCCTAACAAACGTCATAAATAGGGTGGGCTACTAAAAGTGCCCCCACCAGTTCAGTCCAGTAAGGTTGCCCTAATTCATTTTCACAGCCACTCTCACCAACTCTAATAACTATGGTTAAGATTTGGGTAGCATGACCCTAGATCTGTAGGTCCTAGGATCAACAAGGACAGCGTCTAGCCTGAGCCCCCATACCCTTGGAATCCCTTTTTATTAGCGTAGAATGGGGATGCTAGTCTGCGGATGGGGTTTTTGTATGCTGGTCTCAGGCAGTGGGATGGATGGAGTGACATGGTTACACTTTGATGGACATGATGAACTTCTGAGACTACAGAGGGACAAGGGATGGTCCTCTTCCAGTGGGTTGAGAGGTCCATTCACCACGGGTCTTTTCTTTCACTGACCATTATTTATAATAGAATAACTTTATATTTCCCATAGGGAACTTGGGGAATGATATTCCATGGGAAGCCAAGATGAAGGGCTACATGCCCAGTATGTAATTGATGTCTTGTGGAAGTAAACAGACCACAGATATAGAGATTAGATCATAAAGATAAACAAACAACTTTTCCACAAGTGGCTTTTGGCCTAAAAAAAACCCTAGGGAATGAATGTCAGTGTAATGACTAGACACAACACGCATGTTTGCCCAATGCACTTGACTGCATTTGATCATCAACTGACCTTACAATGTGGTCTGGCCAAGTGGAAAGTATGATGGAATAAGAACTAGTTTTCTTACATGCTACTGCTTCAGGTTCTTTAACTTATTAAACAAGTAGGCTCATGCTTGCTAGGTTAGGCTATTTAAACTAACCTATTGTGTAATTCAAGTCTACATTGAAATCATACCCCTAATATAGAGTTGAACTTTTATTAACACTACAAGTGCTGTGTATGGTGCTACTCGTCCTTGCTGTATTTATACCTGTGTATTTTTACACATATTTTTCCAGCTGCCCAACATAGCACACCTTTGAAACCGGATTCTTTCCTATGTGTGTGTGTGTGTGTGTGTGTGTGTGTGTGTGTGTGTGTGTGTGTGTGTGTGTGTTTCTCCCTTTTGAGCTTCCCCTTGTTTTTCATATTCGCCTGGTAAACAAATTAGATGATTACACATTGCCTTGTTCAAGGATGACATGACATTGTAGGCAGCTCACAGCCGCAGTGAGAAGATAAGTGGTTTTCAGGCAGAAATGTCTGTATTGTTTTTTTCTTAATTAAGAAAGTAACTACTGTTGTTGCATGAGTCATTTAAAACGGTCTACTCCAAGGCAATACGTGTTTAAGTTGATATTAAAACTTCAGTTTAGTCTACCAAGACACAAGGGAAACGTGTCAACTTTTCATCTATGATTTAAATACAAGACGTCAGTCTCGGTCAGAGTACGTTGTTTTAAATCTCAGAATATCAGTGCAAAATTGAGGTACAACTGGACGTTCAAGTATGAATAGAAGTAGATGCATTAGGATATATAGTTGCCATAGTGATGTTAATTATAGTAAAATCAAACTCTGACCTGTATACCTGTATTGTCTTATTATCCTGGGCCCGGTTTCCCAAAAGTATCTTAGGGCTAAGTACGTCATAAGAACCTTTGTAGGAACGCCGCTAAATCTCAGAGCTGTTTACCCTAAACCATCATTATTAACGTTGCACTTGAAGACGCTCGTAATCTAACGCCTGACTTATTTTTGTCCTGCCACCTCACTTTATACATTAAAGATCTCCGCTAAACATAGAATCACACGGTTTATCCGTCTCTCTGTGATCGCCGATAACTTCAGAATAACGTTGACGACAAATACAAAGTTGCCAATGTTACAAACAAGTGACGTATAAAATGTTGCTTCAAATGAAAACCTGAGATGCCTGCAATAAAATATAAACAGTAGGCTGTAGCCCTATTTCAATCATATTGAAATACTTTTCATGTTCAATCAATTGAGTTCTATTTTGCTATTTCTGATTTGTCTCAATATACACTGTCTACAATTTTATTGAGTTACAGTTCATATATAAGGAAATCCACCATTTGCCTCATGCAGCGTGATACATCTCCTTCACATAGAGTTGATCAGGCTGTTGATTGTGGCCTGTAGAATGCTGTCCCTCTCCTCTTCAATGGCTGTACAAATTTGCTGGATATTGGTGAGAATTGGAACACGCTGTCGATCCAGAGCATCCCAAATATGCTCAATGGGTGACATGTCTGGTATGCAGGACATGGAAGAACTGGGACATTTTCAGCTTCCAGGAATTGTGTTCAGATCCTTGCACCATGGGGCTGTGCATTATCATGCTGATACATGAGATGATGACGGCAGATGAATGGCACGACAATGGGCCTCAGTATCTCGTCACAGTGTCTCTGAGCATTCTAACGGCCATCGATAAGATGCAATTGTGTTCATTGTCCGTTGCTTATGCCTGCCCAAACCGTAACCACACCGGCACCATGGGGAACTCTGTTCACAACGTTGACATCAGCAAACCGCTCGCCCACACAATGCCATACTGTCTGCCATCGGCCAGGTACTGTTGAAACCGGGATTCATGCGTGAAGAGCACACTTCTTCATCGTGCCAGTGGCCATCGAAGGTGAGCATTCGCCTACTGAATTCGGTTACGGCACCAAACTGCAGTCACGTCAAGACCCTGGTGAGGATGGTAAGCACACAGTTGAGCTTTCCTGAGATGGTTTCTGACAGTTTGTGCAGAAGTTCTTCGCTTGTGCAAACCCACAGTTTCATCAGCTGTCCAGGTGCCAGTTTTTAGAAGATCCTGCAGGTGAAGAAGCAGGATGTGGAGGTGGCTTATGGTAGAGAAATTAACATTAAATTATCTGACAACAGCTCTGGTGGACATTCATGCAGTCAGCATGCCAATTGCATACTCCCTCAAAACTTGAAACATCTGCGGCATTGTGTTTTGTGACAAAACTGCACATTTTAGAGTGGCCTTTTATTGACCCCCCAGCACAAGGTGCACCTGTGTAATGATCATGCTGTTTAATCAGCTTCTTGATATGCCACACCTGTCAGGTGGATGGATTATCTTGGCAAATTTGAAATGCTCACTAACAGGGATGTAAACAAATGTGATCACAACATTTTAGAGAAATATGCTTTTGGTGAACATGGAAAAGTTCTGGGATCTTTTATTTTAGCTCATGAAACATGGACCAACACTTTACATTTATATTTTTGTTGAATTTCATGATATGTCAGCTTGGTGTTTTGGGAAACACATGTTACATCTACAGCCGTTGTAGGAAAGATGCATCAATAAAACACTTGTAAGCCTAAGTTCCATCGCTATTGTGAAACCGGGCCCTGACTGTGTTGTGCCTCATTTTACTTTAGGCACAGTCCTGATATTTCTGCAAGGTACATTACATAGTACTGTATACGTTTGCACTTTAAACTCGTCAAAATGTCAACATCTCTGTAGTTTTAACCTTCGAAGATCCCTTGCAAGTTTATACAAAAAATAAAAAATTAACTTGTTTCTCTTGACACGGAATTTGCATATTTTCCAAGGCCATTAGTATGATGTGTTTTTGAAATGCTGCCTTACTAACAGCATGCTTTACCATTGTGTGTCCAATTGTTATTTAGCAGCAGGGATACCTCCTTGAGACTTCCTCATTGCCAGCAAATGTTGGGAATGCCTTCACTGGCCTTGTCTTAGTTAGCCTCTAGTGAGTAATACAATGGTGGGAAGAATCTTGACTGTGCATGCCAAGCTTTGGTAGGGTTGGCAAACCATCTGCAGGTGGTGTGGGAAGAGACAGAGGCTTTGCATCTGGGTTTGTCATTTGGGTGAAGACATAAGATCCTCTACTCCCCCTTGTAGTGTCAAAATGAAGCATATTTTCTTCCCCCAACACAAGTGTCTGCGTCACGCTCATCTCCAGAATTATACTGCATGTCTCTGTGGGCCAATTTAGCCAGTTTATGCGATGCATGTCCTTCCTATATTATGGTGGGTGAACATAACACTCATGCCTAAGACGTTTGGTTCCTCGCATGTCCATTTGTGAAATGGCTCCTCCCTAGCATCTGTGTGCGTTTGTTATTGTTTTCCTTGACATCTGGTAGTGCCCAAGGCGAACTGCGAGTCAACATGATGTGGTCTGTCCATTCTCATGTCCTGCTTACATGGCCGCCGCCTGAAATGTGAGGCCAGGAACTTCCATGGTCATATGGGAGGGATTACCGATAGGGGCTGATAACACAGAGTTGCTGCACAACCAGAATGAGGTTCCAAGAATGTTCCTAGAGTGTTGTGAGAACATTTTCTTGTTTGCTCCTTTGCTTCTGGGTTGGTTATGAAATAATGTTCAGAGACAATGTTCCCTGAATGTAATTAATTAGTCAGGTATCTTGAAGAAATGAACCCTCATACTACCAACATATTTTACACAGTACATGAATTAGCAACTGGGGTCATTGGAAAAAGCAACAATCATAGCAAAATATAAACTTATTTCATATCAAAACCTCATTAGACATGCAAATAATGTTATCTGACTTTTCTTTGTTGTCAAAACAGACTGTTATTTGAGCAAAATTACAGTTAATTTGCATATTTTGTCAAATGTAATTCTAAATCGTTCCCTTAAATAACGTGGAGGTTTCTTACAAGTGCAATCCAAATACAATCAACATACTCAAAAGCGGATTCACCATCATTTGATGTCAGTATCATTTTTATAATTTTGAAGTAAATATACATTTTGTCATATTTATGTGGAAAAAACAACTGCCAGGGGTGCTACATCCAACATTTTAAATATACTTAATTTTATTGACAAAAAGCAATTAATCCAATGATCCTGAGAGACAATTACCAAAAATATGGCTTAACTTTATTTGCTTACCCCACAGCCAGCTTTAGCATTGCTGCTAGTGAAACAATGGGATTGGTAGGGCATATGGCAGGATGCTTAAATGTTGCATATGGAATATTGGAGATAATACAGGAATTATGGTATTTATAAAACATTTCCTGTAGAATAACTATTTTTCTGAGAATACAATACATCACTATGTGCACATTTAGGGGGTCGCTTGTTTCTGTATGACACTTCTACAAAGTATTCATGCCATTGATAGACTTTTATGAGTTGTTTTGACTGTAACTAAGCATATATGTAAGGTAATTTAGATTTTGTACATGGTCATACCTAGTTATAACCGGTTAGAAACAAAGGCGAGTACATAATTTTTCATTTTCCATTGGTTTTGTCTTGTCTTCCCACACTCCTGTTTTCAATCCCATTCATTACCTGTTGTGTATTTAACCCTCTGTTTCCCCTCATGTCTTTGTCAGAGATTGTTTTATTGTTAGTGTTGTTTATTTGTTGTGTTGGTGCGCGACGGGTGCTCGTACCCATGTTTTTTCATGTCTGTACGTTTTAGTGTTATGGAGCATGTTCTGTGGACATTTATAAAAAAAACTCCATTTACACTCCATTGTGACTCTCCTGCACCTGACTTCCTTGCCACCTATACACACGGCGCTGACTGCAGCCCATTTTCTCCAGTAGGCCCCATGAAATCATACCAATACAAAAGCAAAACCATTTCATGTCCGAAATGAAATGAACAAACCAAATCTTACTTTCCATTGCAAATATATTTTATTACATACTTTTCAGCAACAACATCCACCTTGAAGTTGATAACAGCTTCTGCAGCCACCATCGCCATTGACCCACTATCACAACACAAGCTACCTAACAAAGAGTGTGGTTTCATGCACACAAAAATGCGATTATTGTGCATAGTCAGATTCATATAATAGTTATATTAAAACAATGACATGCTTTGCAAGAAGAACGATTTCCCTAATAACTCTGTTTACATGGACACATCTGAAAACAGGCTACCTGATGGCACAATCAAAATGAAAATTTTACCACAGTGAACATGTCATTTTTGGGAAGCATATTTGATTCTGAGTTTGGACATTTAAAGTTTTTATGTGAAAACAACTTCCAGGACACATACATTCAGTTGTTTCACTCGAAGCGAAGGAGATAGGCTCATTTGGCTGGTACGAGCACATACAGATCAAATACACCCACTGGAACACCGGTTAAGGGGTTTACATGTCTTAATAATTCGAAAGATTGCTCAGAAAACCAGGTGTTTTAATCAGCGTATGCTTACTTTGACCTTTACATTTACATTAATGTTTTCTCTTGCTCTGTCTTCTTCTTCTTCAAGGTTTTATGACAGACTACAACCTATTAGTGTATTGCCGCAACCTACTGTACTGGCTGTTTATCAGTATAATAGTTGACTACAAATACAAAGTTGCCAATGTTACAAAAAAGTGAAGTATAAAATGTTGCTTCAAATGAAAACCGAGATGCCTGCAATAAAATATAAACAGTAGGCTATAGCCCTATTTCAATCATATTGAAAAACAGTTAATGTTCAATCAGTTGAGTTCTATTTTGCTATTTGTGATTTGTCTCAATATACACCGAACAGAAGTATAATATCTAACATTTTATTGAGTTACAGTTCATATATAAGGAAATCCACCATTTGCCTCATGCAGCGCGATGCATCTCCTTCGCATAGAGTTGATCAGGCTGTTGATTATGGCCTGTGGAATGCTGTCCCTCTCCTCTTCAATGGCTGTGCGAAGTTGCTGTATATTGGTGGAAATTGGAACACGCTGTCGATCCAGAGCATCCATACCAGGGTCTTGACCTGACTGCAGTTCGGTGTCGTAACCAAATTCAGTAGGCAAATACTCACCTTCGATAGCCACTGGCACGCTGAAGAAGTGTGCTCTTCACGCATGAATCCCGGTTTCAATAGTACCTGGCCGATGGCAGACAGTATGGCATTGTGTGGGTGAGCGGTTTGCTGATGTCAATGTTGTGAACAGAGTTCCCCATGGTGCCGGTGTGGTTACGGTTTGGGTAGGCATAAGCTACGGACAATGAACACAATTGCATTTTATTGGTGGTCATTTGAATGCTCAGAGAAACCTTGACGAGATCCTCTGAAGGTCTAGAATGCTCTGAAGGTTCCCCACTGACATATGAAATTACTATATATATATATATAATATACTGTGTGTGTGTAATATATATATATATGACAGCAAAATCACACAAAAATTATCAATGGAAATCAAATTTATCAACCCATGGAGGTCTGTATTTGGAGTCACACTCAAAATTAAAGTGGAAAACCACACTACAGGCTGATCCAACTTTGATGTAATGTCCTTAAAGCAAGTCAAAATGAGGCTCAGTAGTGTGTGTGGTCTCCAAGTGCCTGTATGACCTCCCTACAATGCCTGGTCATGCTCCTGATGAGGTGGCGGATGGTCTCCTGAGGGATCTCCTCCCAGACCTGGACTAAAACATCTGCCAACTCCTGGACAGTCTGTGGTGCAACGTGGCGTTGGTGGATGGAGCGAGACATGATGTCCCAGATGTGCTCAATTGGATTCAGGTCTGGGGAACGGGCGGGCCAGTCCATAGCATCAATGCCTTCCTCTTGCTGACACACTCCAGCCACATGAGGTCTAGCATTGTCTTGCATTAGGAGGAACCCAGGGCCAACCGCACCAGCATATGGTCTCACAAGGGGTCTGAGGATCTCATCTCGGTACCTAATGGCAGTCAGGCAACCTCTGGCGAGCACATGGAGGGCTGTGCGGCCTCCCAAAGAAATGCCACCCCACACCATGACTGACCCACCGCCAAACCGGTCATGCTGGAGGATGTTGCAGGCAGCAGAACGTTCTCCACTGCGTCTCCAGACTCTGTCACATCTGTCACATGTGCTCAGTGTGAACCTGCTTTCATCTGTGAAGAGCACAGGGCGCCAGTGGCAAATTTGCCAATCTTGGTGTTCTCTGGCAAATGCCAAACGTCCTGGGCTGTAAGCACAACCCCCACCTGTGGACGTTGGGCCCTCATACCACCCTCATGGAGTGTTTCTGACCATTTGAGCAGACACATGCACATTTGTGGCCTGCTGGAGGTCATTTTGCAGGGCTCTGGTATTGCTCCTCCTGCTCCTCCTTGCACAAAGGCGGAGGTAGCGGTCCTGCTGCTGGGTTGTTTCCCTCCTACGGCCTCCTCCACGTCTCCTGATGTACTGGCCTGTCTCCTGGTAGGCCCTCCATGCTCTGGACACTACGCTGACAGACACAGCAAACCTTATTGCCACAGCTCGCATTGATGTGCCATCCTGGATGAGCTCCACTACCTGAGCCACTTGTGTGGGTTGTGGACTACTCTCATGCTACCACTAGAGTGAAAGCACCGCCAGCATTCAAAAGTGACCAAAACATCAACCAGGAAGCGTAGGAACTGAGAAGTGGTCTGTGGTCACCACCTGCAGAACCAATCCTTTATTGGGGGTGTCTTGCTAATTGCCTATTATTTCCACCTGTTGTCTATTTCATTTGCACAACAGCATGTGAAATGTATTGTCAATCAGTGTTGCTTCCTAAGTGGACATTACTCACCAGGCTCTCATTTAGTCATTTCATATGTCTCCCCCTCCCCTGTGGTCTGTTCCTGGAATGTGACCATGCTGAAAATGTCCGGAGACATTCCAGGAACCAAAGATTGTTTCCCTTCAAGAGACATTCTAGGAACTAAAGGTGATTGATTTGCTCCCCCTTTGCCATCCAAGTGTCCCATATCTCCTAGACATAGTGTTCACTATATTTCATTACAACATAGAGATGGGTCTAGCAAAAAATGGGCTTTGAACAGTGTTTCGCCGAATTCATTCCCTTGATATTACACAGGGTCTGTTAGCAGGTCTTAAAGCCAGCATGTGCATATGCAAATAAACCCAGCCCAGCTGGATGCATATTATCTGCTTTCAATGAAGCTGGACTCAAATTCATTCGTCACCTGGAATCCTTATGTCGGGTCCGTAGAAAAGTGTTTCATGGTTACAGCTGATAATGCCTATGCACTCAGCCACCTGTTTCCTTGAATAACTGCCCTGGCACGTGCTGTGTCTTGTGTAGGAAAGAGTGCCACACGTCATTCACCTGCACACTATCAGGGAAAATGAGGGGACTTTTTCATCAAGGTCCATGCTTGTGTCAAAGAGAAGGTGTCCCTTGTCTTTGTAATACAGTGAAGGAAAAGAGGATCATCTATTCTCCATTGAGCTTCTATAATGAGTGTTTTTGTTTTGTCCTGGACCTGTATTCATAAAGTGTCTCAGAGTAGCGGTGCTGATCTCAGTTCAGTTATGCCTTTTAGATTATAATGAATGAACAGGGATGGCCTGATCCTAGATCTACACTCCTACTCTGAGGCGCTTTATGAATACGGGCCCAGGATAAGTTTTTATCTGGGTTACTCCAGGCCCAAAAGAAGCCAGAAGTCAGACTGTCCTCCCTTGGCTCCCAGGTGACATCTCCCACTAGTATAATGTTTTAAAACTGCATGTTGACTGCAACAATGACCTTAAGAAATGGGACAACGGCCTCCTTGTCTCTCCAAGGATCCTCCCTACACAGTTGTTGAACTCAATGTCCAAACTTGTAAATGGTGAAGTCGTTTTTGAAATATGTGAATTATAAAATACACCCACAATGCTGAATACTGCATGCTTCCACAAAGAAAGATAAGCAACTTCAATATTTTGCCAGTGGACTGTTTTTTTTGTTTACAGATACACACACACACAGCTCTTATCTAGGTGCTTCAGTAGCCTTTTGCTATTTGAATTCTTAAACAGTGTTGGGAATTATGTAAACATTGCATTGTCCAATGTTTACGGTTGTGTCCTTGCGAATGGTCTGCAGCTGGTGTGCTATTGAACGATAAGTGTAATCGCAGCAGGTCATATTGTGAGAAAAAGACTGCAATGTTTCAGCATTCTCTAAAAAGGGAAATAAATTGCTTCTCTAAATGCCATACAAAGCAACTTGGGAAGGATGGTGGCGCAAACATCCTGTGCGGGCAGTAGGATGTTTACAACGCACAACTGCATCAACGGACAATGGAGTTGATAAGCCAAGACTGCTCACTCTTTGGCTCCTTAGTTCGCTTGTTGTGGCAGGCGAGAATTCACAGCTGTTCTTCATATTTCCAAGGGATCTCTCTCGGCCTTCAGATGTAGAAGAAGTAATGTTGTTCTTGTTACAAAGGCCCGTGACTAACCTCTTCCCTCCCTACTACTCTGATGTATGGCTTGTAGAAGACCACCCACTGTCTTCCCCTTCCACAGATGTGTCTAAACAATGATAAAAGTTGTATTACCCAAATAGATCAATAACTGACCTGATACCTGCTTAGCTTATCCATAGGCTGCGTTCAGAAAGAGAAAACGTTCTGTTGTAGCTAAAAATGTAGTGGATGGAGAAGGCATGATTGGCTACTCCACGTGATAAAATAATCATATCTGTTTTGTTATATTAAAACACAATTCTACCTGCAATGCACATTTCACACTACTGAATCAGTCATTTGTGGTATCTTGTCCTGCCCAAAAATCAGAGCTATATGATAAGCGGAGTTCTCTCTTCTTGATCTCTATAAACTGTAGGTCACTTAGGAGGTAATACATGTTTTAAGTGTTCCTCCATTTGTCTTATAGCGTGCGGCCCCAGACATAGGATTTTGTGGCTATTTCCATTGTAAATAATAGCTGTAGTCCATAGCAACATGATTCACGGGGGCATTATGTGTATTAGGACAGGAGAGGGTGGGACAGGGTGGTCCTCGAAAAACACTTTTACAGACACTTCTTCCTGTGAGTTGTGCTGGAAGAGTTTCATTCCAAAATGTTATACTGTATATCCACTTTCAGAAATGTTGGTAAATTATATTTTATTGTTTAAAGTTATAAAAGAGATTGGTGTGTTTTTCACAATCTAATCACAGCAGGGGTTGTTCTATGACAGACATGTATTTGTTTAAAATCTTCTTGACGCTAGCCATCCCTGTCACGGGATCAGCAACTGCTGAATAGCATAGCGCAACAGTCAAATAATATCACAAAAAAATATTCATATTCATGAAATCACAAGTGCAATATTGCAAAACACAGTTTAGCCTTTTGTTAATCCACCTGTCGTCTTAGATTTTGAAATTATGCTTTACAGCGAAAGCAATCCAAGCGTTTGTGTAAGTTTATCGATAGCCTAGCATAGCATTATGTACACTTAGCATCAGGAAGCTTGGTCACAAAAATCAGAAAAGCAATCAAATTAACCGTTTACCTTTGATGATCTTCGGATGTTTTCGCTCACAAGACTCCCAATTACACAACAAATGTTCCTTTTGTTCCATAAATATTATTTTTATACCCAAAATACCGGCGTTTGTTTGTCGCGTTATGTTCAGAAATCCACAGGAAAGAGTGGTCACGACAATGCAGAAGGAAATTCCAAATAGTATTCATAATGTCCACAGAAACATGTCAAACGTTTTTTATAATCATTCCTCAGGTAGTTTTTAAAATATATATTCGATAATATATCAACCGAGTGTGTAGGTTTTTCAATAACAGTGGGAGGAACAATGGCGGCTTTACTCTGTAGCGCAAAAACTCACTCTGAGAGCCCCCACCTATCCACTTACTCAATGTGATCTTTCACACTCATGTTTCAAAATAAAAGGCTGAAACGATGTCTAAAGTCTGTTGACACCTTAGGGAAGCCAGAAAAAAAAGGAATCTGGTTGATATCCCTCTAAATCACATATGTCAGAGTCAAGGCCCGCGGGCCACATCCGGCCCGCAAGAAGGTTTTTTACGGCCCCTGGGATGATCTTGATTTATTATTAGAACCGGCCCGCAGCAAGCCGGCAGCCCGCAGATCTTTTACACGCACCAATACTACATTTCCCACAATGCAAAGGTGACGCACCGAGCAGTAGGCTGCTTCATTTCAATATTTATTGGCACAGCAGTCGTCAGCATCACAGTAAAATTAACTTTCAGATACCCATCAAAAATGGCAAAACGGAAGGTGGATACTGAGAACCGGGGGTTTCAAACAAGGTGGGAGTCGGAGTATATGTTCACGAAGGTAGCTGGAAAACCTGTGTGTCTTCTGTGTGGAGAAAGTGTGGCGGTACTGAAAGAGTATAATCTGAGACGACATTATGAAACGAAACACGCGGACACACACGCGGACGCAACTGTCAAGGCCAGTTTTATTTTGGCAGAAGAGATCGCTAAATCAGCCCGGCCATTTACGGAGGGGGATTTCATCAAAAACTGCATGATTAAAGTTTGTGACGAAGTTTGCCCAGAAAAAAGGCAACTCTTTTTAAATGTGAGTCTGAGCAGAAACACCATTGCCGAGAGAGTAGACCAGTTGTCCATCAATCTAAAAGAGCAGCTTGTGAAAAAGGGAAAAGATTTTATTGCATATTCCTTGGCTGTGGATGAGAGCACCGACATTTCTGACATTGCCCAGTTGTCAATTTTCATCCGCGGAGTGGACTCCAACCTAAGCGTGACAGAGGAGTTTTTGGCTTTACGTCCTATGCATGGCACAACTACGGGGCATGATTTGTATGAAGAGGTGTCAAGATGTGTAAATGAGATGGAGCTGCCTTGGGAAAAACTCGTGGGTTTGACAACCGACGGAGCACCTGCGATGTGTGGACACAGGAGCGGACTGGTGGCGAAGATACGGGAAAAGATGCAAGAGGAAAACGCGACAGGTGAGCTGACAGCTTATCATTGTATCATACACCAGGAAGCGTTGTGCGGTAAAGCCTTGAAAATGGAGCATGTAATGAGCATCATCACGCGCACAGTTAACTTTATCAGAGCCAAAGGTTTGAATCACCGCCAGTTCAAGGCATTTCTGACGGAGTTAGAAACGGAGCATGGTGATTTGCCTTATCACACAGAGGTGCGATGGCTAAGCCAGGGAAAGGTGCTTCAAAGATGTTTCGAGCTTCGTGAGGAGATTTGTCTGTTCTTGGACAGCAAAGGGAAAGACACAACACAACTCCGAGACGAAATGTTTCTGTGTGAAATGGCTTTTCTGTGTGACATTACGAGTCATCTGAATGCAATAAACTTGCAGCTGCAGGGTCGGGATCGTGTCATCTCTGATATGTACAGTACAGTGAAGGCATTTAAAACCAAACTGACTCTGTGGGAGACGCAGATGCGGAAAGAAAATTTGAGCCACTTTCCCAGCTGCCAGACCATGAAAGAGAAGCTCTCTACCAGTGCGTTCCCGAGCACACAGTTGGCTGATAAAATAGGTATGCTTGCCGCTGACTTTCGACGCCGATTTGCTGACTTTGAAGCACAAAAAAGCAGGTTGGAACTGCTCGGTAACCCATTTGCTGTTGACGTGGAAAGCTCACCACCAAACCTCCAAATGGAGTTGATTGACCTCCAATGCAATGATGCACTGAGGGCAAAATATGCGGCAGTGGGTGCTGCGGAGTTCGCCCGTTTCCTCCCCGGCACAATGCCCCAGCTGCGCATCCAGGCTGCTCAAACGTTGTCTATGTTTGGCAGCACATACCTGTGTGAACAACTGTTTTCTTTGATGAACCTGAACAAAACATCACACAGAAGTCGACTTACTGCTGAACACCTCCACTCAATTCTGAGGATTTCTTCAGCTCAGAGCCTTACCCCGAACATTGATGAACTTGTGGAAAAGATGGGACACCACCAAGTATCACCCTCAACCTCAAACAAGTGAACATTACTGTGCAATCACATATTTAGAGTTTTTACTCAGTTCAAGTTTAAAAGTTAAAATTTAATATTTGTTTTCACTGCATGTTACTTCTCCTTAAACAAAGTGTTGTTTTTGATTAATAGATTTTTGCACTTTATTTTTTTGTATTTCAATCCAATTATATTTTAAAAATATTTCAGTTGAGTGGATGATAGAAAATTGCTATTATTGTTTTTTCTTTGAAGTAAATTTAGCCCACTTTTGCTAAAATAGAAAATATAGTCTACTGATGGTGCCTTGAATACCGGTTTCTTTCATTTAATGTTCATGTTATGGGGATATTTATATAAAGGAAATTTGTCTTTTGTGTCTGTTGAAAATTAAAGATTACTGACAGAGCCATAAGAAAATATTGCTTTATTTATCTGATCATATTGTAATATATTTGTTAGGTTTTCAGTAGGTTCAATTAGGTTCACTAGACTATATGCGTCATTTAAAAATTTTTCAATGAACATTCGAACAGTCCGGCCCTCGTCTTGTAGCTGATTTTTTTATTTGGCCCTCCGTCCATTTGACTTTGACACCCCTGCTCTAAATGGAGGAAAGGCATGCAAAAGAACAGAAGGGTCTCAAAATAAGAGGCACTTCCTGATTGGATTTTCCTCAGGGTTTCGCCTGCAATATCAGTTCTGTTATACTCACAGACAATATTTTTGACAGTTTTGGAAACTTTAGAGTGTTTTCTATCCTAAGCTGTCAATTATATGCATATTCTAGCATCTGGTCCTGAGAAATAGGCCGTTTACTTTGGGAATGTTATTTTTCCAAACATAAAAATAGTGCCCCCTAGCTTCAAGAGGTTAAAATCTACACAGTAATTTGGCCAGTGTTACCTAGTGTCTATTTGTAATTCAGGTGTTACATTATCTCTGTAAGTGTTAAATTAACACTCATCTGTGTAAAAGAACCCCAGCATTGACAATCATCGGGGTGGCAGGTAGCCTAGTGGTTAGAACATTGGGCCAGTAACTGTAAAGGCTGCTAGATCGAATCCCCGAGCTGACAAGGTAAAAATCTGTCATTTTGCCTCCTGGACAAGGCACTGAGGTTTGATTTTTAAAATAGTTTGTTTCAATATCAGTGTTTTTGCATGTACATTGACTGATTAATTAATTGTATGCTACTCAAATATAAATTTAAACATTTTAAACTAATCCCATTTGTTACTAGGTTATTCCAGTTTAGATGCTTTAGGCCAGGGGCGGGGGACGTACGAGACTGTTTGATCAGGCTCCCGAGCCAATTCATAAATAAAACATTGTTTTTATTTTAAAAAAGCTCTAGATATCGTTTTTCCTCAAAAATAAAATTTAAAACATCCACCCACCCACCTCCCCCAAAAAGCCTTGGCACTACCAGGCAGCTCGTCATCATCGACCACCTGTACGTCAGAAAAAGAGCTACAGTAAATGAAATAAAAGTAGATGTTGAGTTTTCCAAGACAAATGGACAAATTATTATTTTTTGGGTCGAAGTGATATGCATTCCTGTATGCCTAGTTTGTGGGGATGCACTTGCAGTAATGAAAAAGGCAAATTTGGAGCGTCATTACAGCTTGAAACATGCTTAACTGAATGACTTGCGAGGACAACATCATGTGTGGATAAAGTCATTGCTCTTCAGCGGGGTTTGGGTGCCTAACAAGCCGCCTTTACGAAATCTTGTTTGGATGGGGAAAGTGTTATGCAAGCAAGTTTTGTGGTGAGCGAGCTTATTGCAAAGAAACTGAAGCCTCATTTGGAAGGAGAATTTGCAAAAGAGTTTCTAGCACCAAACAAAGTTAAATTGTTCCAAAGCCAAAGACTCTGGGTTCCAAAGACTCTGGGTTCGCGCCCAGGCTCTGTCGTAACCGGCCGCGTCGGCGGTCCGTGGGGCGACGCACAATTGGCCTAGCGTCGTCCGGGTTAGAGGAGGTTTGGCCAGTAGGGATGTCCTTGTCTCATTGCGTACCAGCGACTCCTGTGGCGGGCCGGGCGCAGTGTACACTAACCAAGTGTTTCCATCTTTGTCATGTGATGATACGACTGACATCACAAATACGGCCCAATTTGCCATTTTTGTGCATGAGACTACCGCTAAGTTTGGCGCAAGGGAGGAATTGCTGTCGTTGGAAGCCAAGCATGGCACGACCAGAGATGAGAATTTGTTTGAGAGACTTGCAAATTTGAGCTACGGTTTGAAAAATTAAGTGGCCTTACTTCAGATGGAGCGCCATCCATGTTTGGCTCGAAAAAGGGATTAACTGCATTAGTGAAAAAATAAATGAGTTGTCTCAGTCCAAGTGATTTAATTGAATGCAATTGCATCATTTGAAGCGAAATTAAAGCTGTGGCAAGTCCAACTACAAAGGGGTTATTTTCCTACTCTGCAAGGACAAGAGCCTGAAATTACGTTGGAATATGACGGTAAGTGTGGAAAGCTCGCGAAAACATTTTGTGAGCGGTTTAAGGATGTTAAAAGTAAACAACTGGAGTTGAACATATTTGCAACCCTGTTTATTGTTGAACCAGCGGATGTGCCGGATGGCCTACAACATGAAGTTATTGAGCTGCAAAGCAATGACGAGTTCAATGCCAGGTACAACAACCTCCCTCTCCTTGAGTTCTACAAAATGTACTTTAGCGATGAGCATTTTTTCTGTTCTGATGAGACATGCAATTAAATGTGCATCTGTGTTCGGGACGACCTACTGCTGTGAGCAGTTCTTTTCCAAACTGACTCTTGTAAAAACTTGATTCTGCTCAAGACTGACTGGAACCTGGGAAAACCTGGAAAACCAGCTGCGAGTAGCGTCATCTTCACTGCCAGCTGACATCAAACGCCTCTTCAAAGATAAGCAGTTTCAGCCATCGCATTAGAGTTTGAACAATTAATCATAAAAACAACAACAACATTATTTACAATACTAACATTTATTTAAATAGGACTAGCACTTTTCTAAATACTCAAGGACACAAGAAACATACAAGTCATATATAAACTGAAAAACCAATGTCAGTGATTAAAGTCACATTAAAACATGAATAAAGCAGAAAATAGCATAATATGGCCCCCAAATTAATTTATAAATATCCAAATGGCCCTTGATGGCAAAAAGGATCCCCACCCTTGCTTTAGGCAGTTTCATATCTTAGTCCTTCCAACCTTGCAGTCATTCTGAATGCATGTTGTGGGTGAATAAAATTTCAAATTTTGGATATCCCCACTCTGGCTGAATTCTAATAGGATTTACACATCACTTTGCAAGCCATTATAATGTGAGTTTCATGCCTGAAAACTAGGCCACCAAAATAAGGCCTAATTAAGTACTTGTTATATTGTTATTTAATTTTAAAGAGGACATATTAGTTTAAGATCACACTTGGTGAAGGACACAGGACTGAAAATTGACGAATGCAACAACCGTGTCTCTTTCACTAGCAAATACAGTCATGGGGGGAAACTCTACAATTCACTCAAAAGTCAAGGCACTGAGAGAAATGCAAATAAGACTTTACACTAAGCAGTGTGTTAATTTAACACTGAGAAGTGTGTTAATTTAACACTGAGAAGTGTGTTAATTTAACACTGAGAAGTGTGGACACGTTTAGATACTGGACCAGTGTTACATTTAACACTCGCAAATTTACAGTTTATCACTTGATGGTTTCATTTCAGAGACACAAATAATCGTGTTTTATTTGCAAAATGCTATATATCCACCTCACATTTAGAGAAATAAGTAGTACTGCTAGATTTTCCACAGTCAAATGTAACAAATAACTAGATTATTAATAAATAACTATATTATGTATCAATATTTTAAAAATGTTTTTTTTTTTATTACTTTATACAGAGTAATGAGATCTTTATGTAAAACATTTACATTTTAGTCATTTAACATTTTAGTCATTTAGAAGATGCTCTAATCCAGAGCGATTTACAGTGCATTCATCTTAAAATAGCTAGGTGAGACACCCACATATCACAGTCAAATAATCAGGATTTCAACATTTTTATTATGCATAGCAATGGATACACTAAAATCTATTAATAAAAAATCTGAGAACAGTAATATTTTACAAACACTTGAAGGTACCCATAGCCAATCATTTCTGATAAAGAAAATAGACAAATGTGAAAAATTGGTGAACCTAGCGTGGTCCCGCTTCAAATTACATTCAGCTCATAAATGCTTCATAAAGACTCCATAAGAGCTACATCAATGTGGTACAATGCATCTGTGACCGTATGTCATGTTCTATAAAGGGTTCATAAATGTGTTACAATGCATCTGTGACCGTATGTCATGTTCTATAAAGGGTTCATAATTGTGGAGTAACTGTGTGACATAACCACCATTGTCAAGTGTGACCTATCCCACTATGTCAAATATGACATAAACCTGTGCTTTATAAAGGGTGGCATATGTGCTGCTTAATAAAGGCTTTAGAAATCATATTAAATTGAGGCTTCACAAAGCATTTATAACCCTGTTATGCATCTTGGTAGAGCATTGAAACACCAGGATGGTGTGTTAAATTGTACACATTCCATTACTCTAAGCCCTTTCTAGGATGGCCCAACCTCTTTCCCTCATGGGTGCCCAGCCAATATTGGACCTGACCTCAGCTTGACCCAAAATGCTGTTCTGCAGGATGACATACTCTAAAGTGCAATCATGCACAGCCAAAAAAACATTGGTTGGCCCTTTAAATGTTTTGGGGGGGCCTAATTGTGTGCAAGAGTGTGCAAAGCTGTCATCAAGGCAAAGGGTGGCTACTTTTAAGAATCTCAAATATACAATATATCTTCATTTGTTTAATACTTTTTTGGTTACTGCATGATTCCATATGTCTTATTTCATAGTTATTTTACAATGTAGAAAATTGTTTTAAAAAATTAAGAAAAACCCTGGAATGAGTAGTTGTGTCCAAACTTTTGACTGGTATTGTATGTGTTATGAATGACCAAAGATATCTGACTTTAAAGTAAGTACAGTGTCATGTGATATAAAGTATTTATGGATGTGTTATGAATGACCAAAGGTGTCCCAATTCAAACAAAGTATTACAGGACACTACATAAAGTGTGAATAAATTGGTGAAAAACTGTTTGCTGATTTATGAATGTTCTCATGATCCACATATTACTATAGGGTGTGAGAGGTACTTAGATGGATTGATGGACCTGCAACGTGTGTGTGTGTGTGTGTGTGTGTGTGTGTGTGTGTGTGTGTGTGTGTGTGTGTGTGTGTGTGTGTGTGTGTGTGTGTGTGTGTGTGTGTGTGTGTGTGTGTGTGTCAGAGCCGAGATAATTTGGAGTAGTCCAACCTGAGACTACCGCACCAGGTATACCTCTTCTGTTCTCATACTGGAGACCAGGGCTTGATTACAACCGGTTACAATGGTGTCAACATTTTGTGGCTGACCTTTCAGCGGTGGAGTGAGTGAATGTGACTGGACCCAGCATCTCATGGTATGGCTTGTTATGTCAAAGACCTGACTGGGTCCAGCACCTCACGGTATGGCTTGTTATATTGTTGCGTCAAAGACCTGACTGGGCCCAGCACCCTGCGGTATGGCTAGTTATATTGTTGTATGCGTGTTTGTGTACTGAGGAACATGTAACTTGGTTCCAGAAGAAAGACACTTTCAATTTCCTGATGTTGGGGACTTTCATCGGGGTAATTGGTGTCTGGTGTATTGTGACTAACATGACTTCTCTTTAGAGCAGGGGTGGGCATCACAGTTTTGCCTCAGTTCCAGCTAACACACCTCTCCAATAATCACCTAATCATGATCTTCAGTTTAGAATAACATTTGATTAATCAGCTGTGTTTGTTAGGGATGGGGAAAACCGTGTGACACCAAGCAGGCCCTCCAGGACTGGAGTTGCCCACCCTTACTTTAGAGCCTATGTCATCTTGTAGCACAACATTTCACCATTTATAAAGCACATGTTTATGTCGTATTCAACATAGTGGGTTATGTCATCTTTGTCATTGGTGATTATGACACAGGTATGGCACATTTATGAACGCTTTAAAAAGCATCATTCTAAATTGGTGCCGAATATATCCCTCTTCTCAATCTCAAACAGTCCTTTGAATGTCTTACGAAGGGATATATTGTTAGAATTGTTGGAGTCCGGGTTGGGAGGATGCGGGGGGAATGGGATGGGGAGTTGGGGGTGTAGGCCTATCTCTTTTTGTTTATTTTTCTTTACATGCCAAATTTATTATTACAAAATCCTGTTTGATTAATATGATAGTTTCTCTGTATGTATTTCTTACTTTTGTTTTTATTTTGAGTGGCTGCTAACGGGTACATGTTATATAAAATGAAAATATGATTTGATATTGATATTGTACCTGTAAACCCCCCAACAATAAAACAAATTAAAAGGAATTGTTTGAGTCATGGTCATTTGTCTTGAAAACATACGACAACTGAATATTTATTTAGAATGTCCAACAATGATTTAATCATCCAAATGGCTTTTGCAGATTGTCTTTGACATAAAGCTAAGCATTTCACTCTTGGTATCTTAAGCTGGTTTGCTGATTAGATAACATGTTTCTGCAAACCTCTCAGTCTATACCCCAGCGGGCAGTTTTACCCTCAGAGATGTGTCATGAAGTAGCACTGCATATCTGAATCTAATCCAAGTTAACCATGGATGCATTCTGTAATCTCAGATAGAGTTCAGTGTGTCAAATCGGAGGGCCTGTTGTCCGGACCTCTGGCATTCTCAGGTCGACTCTTTACTCTGTATATATCAATGATGTTGCTCTTGCTGCTGGTGATTCTCTGATACACCTCTATGCAGACGACACCATTTTGCATACTTCTGGCCCTTCTTTGGACACTGTGCTAACAAACCTCCAAACAAGCTTCAACGCCATACAACACTCCTTCCGTGGCCTCCAACTGCTTTTAAATGCTAGTAAAACTAAGTGCATGCTTCAACCGACCGCTGCCTGCATCCTCCCGCCTGACTAGCATCACTACTCTGGACGGTTCTGACTTAGAATATGTGGACAACTACAAATACCTAGGTGTCTGGTTAGACTGTAATCTCTCCTTCCAGACTCACATTAAGCATCTCCAATCCCAAATTAAATCTAGAATCGACTTCCTATTTCAAAACAAAGCCTCCTTCACTCATGCTTCCAAACATACCCTCATAAAACGGACTATCCTACAGATCCTTGACTTTGGTGATGTCATTTACAAAATAGCCCCCAACACTCTACTCAGCAAACTGGATGTAGTCTATCACAGTGCCATCCGTTTTGTCACCAAAGCCCCATATACTACCCACCACTGTGACATGTATGCTCTCGTTGGCTGGCCCTCATGTTCATCGCCAAACCCACTGGCTCCTGGTCATCTATAAGTCTTTGCTAGGTAAAGCCCCGCATTATCTCAGCTCACTGGTCACCATAGCAACACCCACCCGTAGCACATGCTCCAGCAAGTATATTTCACTGGTCATCCCCAAAGCCAACACTTCCTTTGGCCGCCTTTCCATCCAGTTCTCTGCTGCCAATGACTGGAACAAATAGCAAAAATCACTGAAGATGGAGTCTTATATCTCCCTCTCTCACTTTAAGCATCAGCTGTCAGAGCAGTTTACCGATCACCTGTACACAGCCAATCTGTAGATAGCCCACCCAACTACCTCATCCCCATATTATTACTTACCTTCTTGTTCTTTTGCACCTCAGTATCTCTACTTGCACATCATCATCTGCACATCTATCACTCCAGTGTTAATTCTAAATTATAATTATTTAGCCTCTATGGCCTATTTATTGCCTTACCTCCCTACTCTTCTACATTTGCACACACTGTACATAGATTTTCTATTGTGTTATTGACTGTACGTTTGCACAACTCTGTGTAGTTGTTTTTGTCGCACTGCTTTGCTTTATCTTGGCCAGGTCGCAGTTGTAAATGAGACCTTGTTCTCAACTGGCCTACCTGGTTAAATAAAGGTTAAATAAAGGTGAAATAAAATAAATAAATAAAACATCTGTAATGTCTGTTTTATTTTGTCATTGGACAGATCCATCCTTGGCTTTAGTCTCAGTTTGTAAAAGGTTGGAGTCAGCCCTTCCAGTACAGCTGGGGGATTTGGCACAGAGGACCATTAGTGTGTGACAGTGCAGCTGATAGTTTCCTGTCTGTTTCCAATTTGCACTTAGCCATACTTTTTTTACAATCCCAGTTCCAGCATTTCCCTGGTGTAATGGCGTTTTAATTCCTAGCAGACTTGGGAGGCAGGCATCCATTCCCCTGGCTTGGATTTAGGGTCTCTAGAATAGTAGATAGCACAGCGCAGGATAAAGTGAAGTTTCCCATGACCATGTTTGTTGGACTTTGAGTCGGAAGTAGGCCTTGGATATATTTTTGTTGGGAATTCTTTATGAAAGTGATTTTCTTTCTGTGCACACCGAGTCTATTGAGCATGCGTAGTGGTCACTAACCTCTGTCGTATTGTGAACAAAAACATTGAATTGTTTGCTGGATGTTCTTGAATACAAACAGCAGTTCTTGAATACAAAACAGCAATTTTCTCTCAGTTATATTTCCTATTATCCTGGGTCAATTGCATTACAGTTTAATATAATTAGCCATGCAACTTGAAGTATAAAAATGTCCTACTCCTTTAGGCCATTAAGGGTATTTCTGCTCATTTAACCCTACCACTCAAGTATAGCACTTCTCCCTTCCCATAGCACTTGAGGCTAAATAGACATATTTAGCTAACATATTGTGATATAACAGTTGTATACACAATGGTGGCATGTGTGTCAGGAATGCTCACTCTTCCAGTACTGTCTCACTAGAAAAGTCTGTTCCGGCTAACAGCTAGCAACATTACTGCAAGGTTCAGCCAATGCATCATGCAGAACTCTGACTCTGCAAACATATCTGTACATCTATGTCTTGTTAATCGGATGGATTATTGCTTACAAGTGCTAGATGGGCTCCCCTCGGGTCTATGCATTAGACTCTGAATCCAGAGCAGACGTTTGTACAGACATTTCTTCTTGGCAACCACATTTGGTTAAGATTGAAATTCCCTCATCTTCCCTTGATTTTGAAAAGCACATTTGTTCGACCTGAGGGGCATGTGAACGTTTGAATTTTGTCTCTTAAACTATGCACCAGCCATGCTGCAACCCTTGAAGCATTACCATGTAGCTTTTAATATAGTATTTCGTGGTCCTGACAAGACCCAATTCTACAAACACTTACATTAGGTGTGCAGTACGTAGGATGTCCGGTCCAAACAAAGTGTCAGGGCAACGCTTCTAGATACTGATTGACATAGCATCCAAGACTGTGTTCTGATCCACCTGACAAAGCATTGTGTCCACTGTATGCATGGGGAATTTCAAAATGTAATTTACATGCAAACGATCTATGTGAATTTCAAAATACAAATAGAACAATATAAAGACTTTTCTCAAAGATTGTTTGGAGTAGTAAATGCATTTAGCTGTTTATATATTTACAATATACAAATACATCAGGACTACATCTAGAGGAGCAAATGGCAGCTGTACAAGAAATACGCCTCCAAGCCTGTAATGTCTGAACATATTAGAGATCAGGTGTTTCTTCACTCTTCCCCAGTCTCCTCTGGTCATCCTCTGGGATTGTGTTGACCTCGCTACTATCCACACTGGCCAATTTGAACTGAACTGGAGTACATGTGCATGCTCTGTTGCCATAAATACTGGTGATGGCACAGCACAGTCCACAGCTGCACTAAGGAGCCGATGTGATGTCCGTGGTTGGAAACAATCCCATGAAGGCGCTCATTCGATTGCATTGGATTTAGGTAGAGCGCAGCAAATGGTGTACATCTTCATATTGGAGGGAATGAGTGATGATGTTGATTGCTGTAGTGAGAAAATGTGGATCGTTATTTTAATGGGCTTTTTTCCTCTTAGCAGCTCGATAGCCATTAAAGAGTGAATTGTCTGACATGCCGAAAAAGAAGATGGACGGTTTCGGATGGTGTTGGATGGTCATCTGTCTCCTACTGTGCACTCCCACTGATGTAAGAATTTAATCTCTTTACTCTCTCTTTTTCTTTCTCTCTGTGTCCGTCTGTGTTTCTGTCGCTTTCTCTGTCCCTCACACACACACACACATACAAACGCACGCACACACATATGTGCAGGGCCACATAAGCGCAGAGAAATGCTCTTTCCATGTCTACTGTCTCATTGGTGGGTTAATACACCGTATAAGATACTGTGTATGTTTACATTTTTAAAAGGCATGCTCAGTAATAGAACGCCACCGTTTGTTGGGAACAAATGGTGTTTGTATCCTTTTTAATTCTAGTGAATAATCTATGCAGAAAATCTCAATAACTTTGGTGAACGTTTATATTGATGAATATTCAATAAAGTGCATGTGAGATTGGCAAGGGGTCAATATGATGGCATATAGGTCCAGACACTGGTAGGTTAACATGCATTAACTTGTTAACTGATTCTTGTCACTATTGTCCCCATCCATTTATCCCTCTCTGGGGGACAAACTTAAAATCATTGAATACAAAGCAGTGTATCCTGCTTTTGCGTCCAGTGATCACCTAATGATTCAGCAATAGAACACCCACAATTTTGTTGTTTTGGCATGACATTTTGTGAACTTTGCCCCATGGTATTTGGGTTCACATTGGGTGATTTGACATGTCTTTGTACACCATTTACTTTGTTTAATTCTCCATGGAGCTCACATGGATTTAAAGGGAGTCGCTCGGCTCTACATTACGGCCTCTTCCTGTGTCCTAAATGAGGATATGGTGACTGAGCGTTTTTAATCGGTCCCCCGTTGAGTTCAAATATAGAATTCAGACACAACCCTGGGCGTAGACACATTTAAAAAAATATACTGTGTTGTTTAGCTATTTGCTTACAGCCAAATGAGTCGACAAACTAATGATGGAGATGACAGACAATCTATATACAGTCCAGTTCATTTAGCTTAAAATGACTTCTATCAAATATGAATGAGGCCTTTTTAATTTTGTGATTAGCAAAAATGTTAAATTAATAATGTTTATTAATTCCACTTAAGCTTTGCATTTATATGATTCACATGATTTTCTGCTATTAACTTGATACTCTTCCCTTGGATATTCTATATTTATTCTGTCGTGTGATGCAATGTAATGCTATGTGGTATGTTATGTTATGTAATGCACTGGGTTCTCTTACTTGTAGATCTTTGTTGTGGCTAGCCCAGAGGTGAACGAGACCCAGGAGTACGTACCGGTGAATGTTTACCACGACACAGACGTCACCAGGAAAAAGATTGTGACCGCCCAGTTTGAGTGCTACCAGAAAATCATGAAAGATAACGACCACAACAAAATAGGTAAAATGATCAAAAATGCATGACCTGTGTACAGGCACCACTGTCATTGGCATAGTGGGTCATGGTAAATTATTATTTGTGTGAGGGAAAGTGAGCGTCTGAATCCCAAATAGGGAAAAGTTGTCTTGTAGCAAAATTAGGTTGCTACATTGACATACTTATTTTTTCTTTATTGTAGAAAATTCTGAAGCTAGTACCACTCATTGTGAATGGCAACATCCTCAACCGATTAGGTAGGATAACTTGATTATCGAGTGCTTGTGCTCATGTATGAGTTTGAATCTTAAGTGGGTTAGATTCATGTTACATAAGCACTCGAGCTGAGCAACTGATGTCCAACGAGGAGGTATTTAATAGGGAGAAAAAAAAGCTTGTTTAGTTCATGGCTGACAAGATTTGATAATCCCACCAGTCTTATTTGTATCCAGGGAATTAACATTAGCCAATCGGCAGGTGAGGAGAGAAAAGGTGCTGAGGGACTGAGAGAAATGCCAATATATCAGTGCTGCAGTAATTTGGTGTCATTTACACAAGGGGCTTTAATCAGCCCCTTATTTGAATGCTAATCTGCTAGCGTTGTATCTGATTAGCTTTAGGCTTGAGTGATATACCATTTATACCATATACCTGGGTATTTAAAGATACCAACTGTATGATTTTCAATACATTTTATTTAACTAGGTAAGTTAGCTAAGAACAAATTCTTATTTACAATGACGGCCTACCGAAAGGCAAAAAGCCTCATGCTGGGGTATAAAAAAATATAAAGAAATAAATACATATATAGGAAAAGACACACCTCACGACAAGAGAGACAACACAACACTACATAAAGAGACACCTAGGACAACAACATAGCATGGCAGCAACACAAGAAAACACAACATGGTAGCAACACAACATGACAGCAACGTGGTAGTAACACAACATGGCAGCAGCACAAAACATGGTACAAACATTTTTGGGCACAGACAACAGCACAAAGGGCAAGAAGGTAGAGACAGCAATACATCACGCGAAGCAGCCACAACTGTCAGTAAGAGTGTTCATGATTGAGTATTTGAATGAAGAGATCGAGATAAAACTGTCCAGTTTGAGTGTTTTTTGCAGCTCGTTCCAGTTGTTAGCTGCAGCGAACTGAAAAGAGGAGCGACCCAGGGATGTGTGTGATTTGGGGACCTTTAACAGAATGTGACTGGCAGAACGGGTGTTGTATGTGGAGGATGAGGGCTGCAGTAGGTATCTCAGATAGAGGGGACTGAGGCCTAAGAGGGTTTTATGAATAAGCATCAACCAGTGAGTCTTGCAACGTGTATACAGAGATAACCAGTTTACAGAGGAGTATAGAGTTCAGGGATGTGTCCTATAAGGAGCATTGGTGGCAAATATGATGGCCGAATGGTAAAAAACATCTAGCCACTCGAGATCACCCTTACCTGCCGATCTATATATATACTGTATATATAATTTTTTTGTATTATTTTTAATTCACCTTTATTTAACCAGGTAGGCCAGTTGAGAACAAGTTTTCATTTACAACTGCGACCTGGCCAAGATAAAGCAAAGCAGTGCGACACAAACAACACAGAGTTACACATGGAATTAACAAACATACAGTCAATAACACAATAAAAAAGTATATATACAGTGTGTACAAAAAGGTCAGATAAGGGAGGTAAGGCAATAAATAGGCCATAGTGGCGAAATAATTACAAATTAGAGTTTAAACACTGGAGTAATAGATGTGCAGAAGATGAATGTGCAAGTAGAGATACTGGGGTGCAAAGGAGCAAAAAAGTAAAAATAACAGTATGGGGATGAGGTTGTTGGATGGGCTATTTATAGATGGGCTATGTACAGGTGCAGTGATCTGTTAGCTGCTCTGACAGCTGGTGCTTAAAGTTAGTGAGGGAAATATGAGTCTCCAGCGTCAGTGATTTTACCAGTTCATTCCAGTCATTGGCAGCAGAGAACTGGAAGGAAAGGTGGCCAAAGGAGGATTTGGCTTTGGGGGATGACCAGTGAAATATACCTGCTGGAGCATCCAATTTGCTGAGTAGAGTGTTGGAGGCTATTTTGTAAATGATGTCGCCGAAGTCAAGGATCGGTAGGATAGTCAGTTTTACAAGGGTATGTTTGGCAACATGAGTGAAGGATGCTTTGTTTGCGAAATAGGAAGCCGATTCTAGATTTCATTTTTTATTGGAGATGCTTAATGTGAGTCTGGAAGGACAGTTTACAGTCTAGCCATACACCTAGGTATTTATAGATGTCCACATATTCTAAGTCAGTACCGTCCAAAGTAGTGATGCTGAACGGGCGGGCAGGTGCTGGTAGCAATTGGTTGAAGAGCATTGTCACGGTCGTCCTCCTCTTCATCTGAAGAGGAGAGGCGAAAAGGATCAGAGGACCAATATGCGGCGTGGTAAGGGTCCATGGTAAATCTTTAATAAAGAAAGTACTGAACACGGAAAACTATACAAAACCAGTAAACAAAATAACAACCGTGAAGCTAATGCGAGCTGCGCTGAAACAAGCCATCAACATAGACAATCACCCACAAACAAACAATTGCAACCCAGGCTACCTAAGTATGATTCTCAATCAGAGACAACTAATGACACCTGCCTCTGATTGAGAACCATACTAGGCCGAAACATAGAAATGCCCCAAAACATAGAAAAACAAACATAGACTGCCCACCCAACTCACGCCCTGACCATACTAAATAAATACAAAACAAAGGAAATAAAGGTCAGAACGTGACAAGCATGCATTTAGTTTTCCTTGCATTTAAGAGCAGTTGGAGGCCACGGAAGGAGAGTTGAATGGCATTGAAGCTCGTCTGGCGGTTAGTTAACACAGTGTCCAAAGAAGGGCCAGAAGTATACAGAATGGTATCGTCTGCGTAGAGGTGGATCAGAGAATCACCAGCAGCAAGAGAGACATCATTGATGTTTACAGAGAAAAGAGTCGGCCCAAGAATTGAACCCTGTGGCACCCCCATAGAGACTGCCAGAGGTCCGAACAATACGCCCTCCGATTTGACACACTGAACTAAGTCTGAGAAGTAGTTGGTGCACCAGGCCAGGCAGTCATTTGAGAAACCAAGGCTGTTGAGTCTAAGAATGTGGTGATTGACAAAGTCGAAAGCCTTGGCCAGGTCTATGAATACAGCTGCACAGTATTGTCTCTTATCGATGGAGTTTATGATATTGTTTAGGACCTTGAGCTTGGCTGTGGTGCACCCATGACCAGCTCGGAAACCAGACTGCATGGCGGAGAAGGTACGATAGGATTCGAAATGGTCGGTGATCTGTTTGTTAACTTGGCTTTCGAAGACCTTAGAAGGGCAGGGCAGGATAGATATAGGTATGTTGCAGTTTGGGTCTAGAGTGTCTCTCCCTTTGAAGAGGGGGATGACCATGGCAGCTTTCCAAACTTTGGGGACCTTGGAGTTGCAACAATTTCGGATGATCATTATAGAAAGAGAGGGTGCAGAGTTTCTAGCCCTGCTTATTTGTAGAGGTCCAGATTTTGCAGCTCTTTCAGAACATCAGCTATCTGGATTTGTGTGAAGGAGAAATGGGGGAGGCTTGGGCAAGTTGCTGTGGGAGGTGCAGGGCTGTTGACTAGGGTAGAGTGGGCCAGGTGGAAAGCATGGCCAGCCGTAGATAAATGCTTCTTGAAATTCTTGAATTGCACATTCAAAACATCCTGGTGGAGACCGGAAGAAATTGAATCCAGTTAGTTGGATTTACCAACAAAAAAGTCCCTGGAAAATGACGACAATGGCGACATCGTGTGGAATCTGTAGGAATTGCATGCAGGTCCATAATTAATTTTGTGCCCTTTTAACAACCCATGAAAGTGACGCATGGAAATTATTTTTAGCTTTCAGAGAGCAGTTTTTCTTGCGCTTTTCGATGAAACACACGATCTGTTATAGTCACAGCCGTGATTTAACCAGTTTTAGAAACTTCAGAGTGTTTTCTATCCACACATACTAATCATATGCATATACTATATTCCTGGCATGAGTAGCAGGACGCTGAAAAGTTGCGCGATTTTTAACAGAATGTTCGAAAAAGGAAGGGGTAGACTTAAGAGGTTTAAGGGCAGAGAAAACCTGTTGGACACTAAGCAAGCTTTGTTGTAGAGCGTTTAACACAACATGCGGAGAGGGGTCAGCTGAGTATGTTATATCTAACTCAGGGCTCCAGCTATGCATCTGGTTTGCTAACTTGCTAGCTAAGTGGCGAGATGTCAAGATCAACAACAGAGACATTCAACCCCCTCCTGATCCCTGGTGCAGTACTGTAAAGTACTTAAGTAAAATACTTTGAAGTACTATTCAAGTAGCATTTTGGGTTTTCTGCACTTTACTTTACTCTAAACATTTTTTTTACTACTTTTACTTTTACTTCACTACATTCCTAAAGAAAATAATCAACATTTTACTCCATATATGTTCCCTGACGCCCAAAAGTACTCGTTACATTTTGAATACTGAGCAGAACAGGAAAATGGTTCAATTCACACACTTATCAAGAGAATACGTGGTCATCCCTACTGCCTCTGATCTGGCGGACTCACTAAACACAAATGCAAAATTTGTAGATTATGTCTGAGTGTTGGAGTGTGCCCCTGGCTATCCTTTAATTTGAAAAACATTAAAATGGTGCTGTCAGCTTTGCTATATATGAGGAATTTGAAGTGATTTATATTTTCTTTTACTTTTGATACTGAAGTAAATTTGGGCAATTACATCTACTTTTAATACTTAAGTATATTTAGAACCAAAATTGTATATATATATTTATATGTATTTTTAAAATAGTGCCCCAATCCTAATTAGCATTCAGTCACACCAGCAATCAGCTAGGGGATGTTCGCTTGGAGTCTTGACTAATTAGCAGTCCTATTACACTTATAATCAGTATTTCATTTTAGGGTAACCCTACAGGTGTAATATCAAAACTTTTTAAAGACCCTAAACATACTTAACTGACTATTTCAAACAAAACGTTATTATTTGGGGAAGTATATTTGCCACTTTTCTTTTTTCAATAATGCTTTTGACTTTAGTGTTATATTGATTTATTAAAATGTTTGTGTGGGTGGATGCTACAGTAGGAGGTATGACACATTTTCTTCAGTAGAAGGCCCAATCTTTGTCAGGGAAATGTTTTCTAAAATAAGTCTCCCCATCAAGAGCAACGTCTAGCTCTTCTATTATTTCAAGTGTTATTGTCACCACATGCCAGGGGATTGTGAATTTCAATCCAAAGCTTTAAAACCCACATCCCACCCTGTTGTCAAAAACAAAGTCTGAAACTCCCGACTATTAGATAAAAGTGAAGAAAAATAAATAATGAGACAAGCAGGGATATTTTTGTTTTTTCAAATTCAAACCCAAGGAAGGGCATTTGTATTCCTTTCTGATTCAAGGTTGTTCCCTAAGATTGATTTTAGTCAACTGGACTTTTTGGTGGATGGAAGACAGTATCAGGAAGCAGTTCTATATTTAGAAATCAGTCTGATGTGAGATGTTTCATTATCTGGGTTTTCCACAGTAATATCTCATTGCCACCATACAATTAGGGGCTTAGTCAGAATCAATAGTTGTTAATTCGTTAGTTTTGTACATAACAAACTGATAAGTAGACAAAAAACAACAAAGACATTAGCAACAAGATATTTCAGAAGATGTCTCCAATAACTTATATATGTAATGTCAACAAACAACATTAAACAATTTCATATACTCATATACAGCCTGAATTCAAAATGTATTAAATATATGTATTGTGTCGCCAATGTACACACAATAGCCCATAATGAAAAAGTAAAAATGTTTTTTTTTTCAAATGTTTGCAAATGTATTGAAAATGAAATACAGAAATATCTCAAATATTCACACCACTGAGTCAATATTTTGTAGAAGTCCTTTGGCAGTGATTACAGCTGTGAGTCTCTAAGAACTTCCCACACCTGGATTGTGCCACATTTGCCAATTATTATTTTCAAAATTCTTCAAGCTCTGTCAAATTGATTGTTGATCATTGCTTGACAACCATTTTGGAGTCTTTTTTTCAAGCAGATTTAAGTCAAAACTGTAAATTTGGCATTGTGTTCTTGGTTATTGTCCTGCTGAAAGGTGAACTCAGTCTCTGGTGGAAAGTAGACTGAACCAGGTTTTCCTCTAGGATTTTGCCTGTGCTTATCTCCATTCCATTTATGTTTTATATTGAAAAGCTCCCCAGTCCTTAATGATTACAAGCAGACCCATAACATGAGGCAGCCAACACTAACATAACACATAACGTAACATAACACATAACACAGTTAAAACCTGTTAAGACTATGGGTTCCCCTTCAGGAACTCCACCCCCCCGTTCAGCTGAAACGGTGGCGCGGGGAATGCAAAAATATTCTTAGAAATATTTAACCTCCACACATTAACAAGTCGAATACCTCAAATGAAAGATAAACACCTTGTTCATCTACCCAGCGTGTCAGATTTTTTAAATGTTTTACGGCGAAAACATAGCACATATTTATGTTAGACCACCACCAAAACAAAGACAAAAGGCAGCCATTTTGTACCACAAATGATAAAATGACAAAAAGCAGGATTAAAAAAATTATAATTCACTAACCTCTTGAAAATCTTCATCAGATGACAGTCATATGACATGTTACACAGTACATTTATGTTTTGTTCGATAATATGCATTTTATATCCATAAATCTCGGTTTACATTGACGCCATGTTCAGAAAATTCAAAAAAATGTCCGGAGGAATTATAGAAAGCTACGCCAGATAACAGAAATACTCATCATAAACATTGACTAAAGATACATGTTCTACATATAATTAAAAAGATACACTGGTTCTTAATGCAACCGCTGTGTCACATTTTTTTTTTTCGTTACGGAAAAAGCTTACCATGCAATAATCTGAGACGGCGCTCAGACGTAACAATATTCCTCCGCTATGTTGGAGTCAACAGAAATACAAAATTACAACATAAATATTCCCTTACCTTTGATGGTCTTCGATCAGAATGTACTGCAAGGAGTCCTACTTCAACAATAAATCGTTTTGTTTCACAATGTTCAATTCTAGTGTCCATGTAGCAGCACCTGCTACAACTTTCAGCTCAAATGCCCAAAAAATTACTTCTGGTCCAGGATAATTTTGCATCAAAACTTCCAAATTACATATTACAGGTTGACGAAACTGGTCAAACTAAGTTCAGAATCAATCTTCAGGATGTTATAAACGTACAAAATGAATGGCATTCCAACCGGACAATCCTAGTTCATCTGGGGCTGACTGGAACAGACAAAGCAGTCTAACGCATATGCGCCCTCAAGCACGTGAATCTTTTGTGACACCGTAGCAAATTCCTCCCCATTAGGTCAAAGTTCCCAGCAAATGCTCGATTACACTTTCTACTGAATGAGGACATCTAGTGGTAGACATAGGAAGTGTTTCCAGATCCATAACTTGTTGGGAAGGGAGGGGGCCATGACGTCAAAGTTGCCCCAACTTTCAGGATTCCAAAACTAGTTTGGAAGATTGCCTGCCCTGTGAGTTCTGTTATACTCACAGACATAATTCAAACGATTTTAGAAGCGTCAGAGTGTTTTCTATCCAATAATAATAATAATATGCATATATTAGCAATTTAGGACAGATTTTGATGCAGTTCACTATGGGCACGCAATTCATTCAAAGGGGAAATACTGCCCCCTATCCTGAACAAGTTTTAATTGCTTTGCCACATTTTTTGCAGTATTACTTAATTAAGTGCCTTGTTGCAAACAGGATGCATGTTTTGGAATAATTGTTTTATTATGCTTCCTTCATTTCACTGTCTATTAGGTTATTATTGTGGAGTAACTACAATATTGTTGATCCATCCTCAGTTTTCTCCTGTCATTAAACTCTGTAAACGTTCTAAAGTCACTATTGGGTGGTTTCCTTCCTCGCTGGGAACTGAGTTTGAAAGGATGCCTGTATCTTTGTAGTGACTGGGAGTATTGATACACCATCCAAAGTGTAATTAATAACTTCACCATGCTCAAAGGGGATTTACTGTATACTTTTTTTTAACCCATCCAATAGGTTCCCTTTTTTGCGATCCATTGGAAAATCTCGCTGGTCTTTGTGGTTAAATCTACGTTTGAAATTCACTGCTCGACTGAGAGACCTTCAAAACAAATCAAATTGTATTAGTCACATGCGCCGAATACGAGCCCCTAACCAACAATGCAGTTTTAAAAAATATGGATAAAAAAAAAAAAAAAAAGTAACAAGTAATTAAAGAGCAGCAGTAAAATACCAATAGCGAGACTATATACTGTAACAGGGGGGCACCGGTTCAGAGTCAATGTGCGGGTGGGTTAGTTAATATGTAAAGTGACTATGCATAGATGGTAACAACAGAGAGTAGCAGCAGTGTAAAAGAAGGGGTGACATTGCAAATAGTCTGGGTAGTCATTTGATTAGATGTTCAGGAGTCTTATGGCTTGGGGATAGAAGCTGTTTAGAAGCCTCTTGGACCTAGACTTGGCACTCCGGTATCGCTTGCCATGCGGTAGCAGAAAGAACAGTCTATGACTAGGGTGGCTGGAGTCTTTGACAATTTGTAGGGCCTTCCTCTGACACCGCCTGGTATAGAGGTCCTGGATGGCAGGAAGCTTGGCCCCAGTGATGTAGTGGGCCGTTTGTACTACCCTCTGTCGTGCCTTGTGGTCGGAGCCGAGCAGTTGCCATACCAGGCAGTGATGCAACCAGTCAGGATGCTCTCGGTGTGCAGCTGTAGAACCTTTTGAGGATGTGAGGACCCATGCCAAAACTTTTCAGTCTCCTGAGGGGGAATAGGTTTTGTCGTGCCTGTTGAGGGAGAGATTGTTGTCCTGGCACCACACGGCCAGGTCTCTGACCTCCTCCTCGTCGTTGTCTGTGGTCACTGTTGCGTCATCGGCAAACTTGATGATGGTGTTGGAGTCATGCCTGGCCATGCAGTCATGAGTGAACATGGAGTACAGGAGGAGACTGAGCACACACCCCTGAGGGGCCCCTGTGTTGAGAATCAGCGTGGCGGATGTGTTATTACCTATCCTTACCACCTGTGGGCGGCCCATCAGGAAGTCCAGGATCCAGTTGCAGAGGGAGGTGTTTAGTCCCAGGGTCCTTAGTTTATTGATGAGCTTTGAGGGCACTGTGGTGTTGAACGCTGAGCTGTAGTCAATGAATAGCATTCTCACATAGGTGTTCCTTTTGTCCAGGTGTGAAAAGGCAGTGTGGAGTGCAATGGAGATTGCATTATCTGTGGATCTGGAGTGGGTCTAGGGTTTCTGGGACAATGGTGTTGATGTGAGCCATGTGCAGCCTTTCAAGCACTTCATGGCTACAGACGTGAGTGCTACGGGTCAATAGTCATTTAAGCAGTTCCTGGGCACAGGCACTATGGTGTTCTGCTAAAAACATCTTGGTATTACAAACTTGGACAGGGAAAGGTTGAAAATGTCAGTGAAAACACTTGCCAGTTGGTAAGCGCATGCTCGCAGTACACGTCCTGGTAATCCGTCTTGCCCCGCGGCCTTGTGAATGTTGACCTGTTTAAAGGTCTTACTCACATCGGCTGCGGAGAGTGTGATGACACAGTCTTCCGGAGCAGCTGGTGCTCTCATGCATGTTTCAGTGTTCTTTGTCTCAATCGTGCATAGAAGTAGTTTAGTTCGTCTGGTTGGCTTGTGCCACTGGGCAGCTCTCGGCTGTGCTTCCCTTTGTAGTCTGTAATGGTTTGCAAGCCCTGCCACATCCGACAAGCATCAGAGCCGGTTTAGTGTGATTCGATCTTAGTCCTGTATTGATGCTTTGCCTGTCTGATGGTTTGTCGTAGGGCATAAGCAATATTTCTTATAAGCTTAGGGGTTAGAGTCCCGTTCCTTGAAAGCGGCAGCTCTAGCCTTTAGCTCAGTGCTGATGTTTTTATTGATCTAGTCATTGGTGCTTCATGATTTAATTTTTGCTTGTAATCAGGAGGATAGAATTATGGTCAGATTTGCCAAATGGAGGGTGAGGGAAAGCTTTGTATGCACCTCTGTGTGTGGAGTAAAGGTGGTCCAGAGATGTATTCCTTCTGGTGGCACATTTAACATGCTGATAGAAATTTGGTAAAATGGATTTAAGTTTCCCTGCATTAAAGTCCCCTGCTACTAGGAGTGCCGCCTCTGGGTGAGCGTTTTCTTGTTTGCTTATGGGGGAATACAGCTCATTCAATGCTGTCTTAGTGCTCTTGATGGTATGTAAACATCCACGAAAAATACAGATGAAAACTCTAGGTAGATAGTGTGGTCTACAGCTTATCATGAGATACTCTAACTCAGGCGAGCAATAGCTTGAGACTTCCTTAGATATTGTGCACCAGCCGTTATTTACAAAAATCCATAGTCCGCCACCCTTTGTCTTACCAGACGCCGCTGTTCTGTCCTGCCTGTACATCGTATAACCAGCCAGCAACATGTTGATAGTGTCGTCGTTCAGCCACGACTCCGTGAAGCACAAGATATCACAGTTTTGAAAGTCCCGTTGGTAGCTTAATCTTCCGCATAGGTCATCTATTTTACTCTCCAAAGATTGCACGTTTGCTAACAGAATGGAAGGAAGTGGAGGTTCGCCTACGGCCTTCTGGCCCTTTTTTTTCTGCCTCCTCTTCACGCAAGTCACGGGGATCTGGGCCTGTTCCCGAGAAAGCAGTATGTCATTCGTGTTGGCCTCGTCAGACTCGTTAAAGGGGACAAAGGATTATGCCGGCCAGTGTTGAGTAATCGCAGTCCTGATGTCCAGAATTTATTTTCGGTCATAAGAGACGGTAGCGGCAACGTTATGTACAAAATAAGTAAAAAAATAAGTTACAAAAACATCACAAATAAACAAACAAAAAACATAATCAGTTGGGGACACGTAAAACTTCAGCCTTTTTCTCCGGCGCCATTGTTGACATTGCAAATAATTGTATGTGTGGGGAACAGAGATGAGGCAGTCATGAAAAAATCATGTTAAACACTTTTATTGCACACAGATTGAGTCCATGCAATTTATTAGGTGACTTGTTAAGCAAATTATTACTCTTGAACTTATGTAGGCTTCCCAAAACAAAATGGTTGAATAGTTATTGACTCAAGATATTTCAGCTTTTCATTTTTTATTCCACTTTGACATTATGGGGAATTGTGTGTAGGCCAGTGACAAAAACAATCAAAGTGTAATAGATTTTTAATTCAGGCTGTAACACAACAAAATGTTGAAAATGTCCAGGGGTGTGAATTCTTTCTGAAGACACTGTATGTACTTACATCACATATTGATTTAAACTGCGTATTGGCTTGACCTGCTTCGGCGAACCACAGTGTTGATTAGTGTAACAGACAGTGTCAGTGACCTCACCTCTCAGTGCTCCTGCTTTATTTGAACAGGTTTCTTCTCTGATGGTTTCTATGCTGCAGGGCCAGTGTGTAACCGGACTTGGGATGGGTGGCTGTGCTGGGACGACACAGAGGCAGGCTTCACTTCAGAGCAGTACTGCCCTGACTACTTCCAGGACTTTGACCCCTCAGGTAACCCCCGAAACCCACGAAGTGCCCAATGACATAGGCTAGAGTTCCTGGGGATTGCGGACCCATGTCATTTCAACCCATAACTCCCATCAACAATGCTCAATTAAATGGCCAAAATGTAACCTTGAATCATTTTAGCTATTTCAGATGTGGCATGTGCTGTCCTATTTATAAATGTTTTGATAGATTGTGGCTGCTATCAATGTAATTGTCTGCATCATTTCCAATTTCCCATATATAGTTTTTTGTAAATATATATTATTTAAAGATATTTGAGATATTTTCCTTTCTTATTATTTTCCTCTAACCCTACCACCCCTCCCCTGATTGGAGTAAACTAATGGACAACAATACTTAGGCTTCCACTTCCAGCTTCCACTTACTTTCCACTTACTTTCCACTCACTTCCAGTATACATACTACATACATTTCACGGACAACATATATTACATTAGTTATCTTTTGTTTGTTTTTAGTTCCAGCCTACAGCTACCCTCAACCCCTCCCATCAATCTCTGAAGACAATCCAGTTTTCCATTGTGCTGTGATGTTTCACAGAAGTTCTGAAGCTTGTATTTCTCATAAATTTACAATCTGTAGAAACTAAGATAACCACCTTTGCTAAGAGTATTATTATATTACTGATCGATTGACTATGATTATCAAATCACCCAGCAGTGCTATTTGCAGAGTTGGCTAAATGTTGAATTTTTTTTCAGCTATTCCTGAACCTGCGATCAAAAACAAGCTACATATGAGCAGTACCGAAACAAGTGATCTAATGATTCTGTCTCTTCTTTTTTATTTATCACAATTGTGACCGACCGCCTTGATTCGGTCTAATGTAGCAAAATTTGAAATTGTGTTATATCATACACTGCATTTGAGAAACAATGGGAAAGTAATTCTGCTTTGATACTTGTAACCTCACTTTTGAGAAAATGGCCTTTGAATGTTTTAGTACCTACAGGAGAGGTCTTTGTCTACACCCATTCAGCATCGTTCACACCCTCTTAAGCTTTATACCCACCCATCTCTTTAAGGGTTAATCCGAGCGTTCTGTCCCAACAACAACAGTCAAGCACCCAAGCTAACTGGCTAATGTTAGCTAGCTTACAACAACTTCCAGACACAAATGAGAGAACAGCTCACTGACCATTTTACTCTCCCTAGCAGAGCTGGTTAGGCTGTTTTTGTGGTATCCACAGCATTGGTGACTGCAACTGTGCTGCTGGCAACAATTTTTCTTTTGCCAGCATTTACTGACACCGACCATATTCAACGGGTGTTGAGCTTTCGTAAATTCCTCAGTTATTCTGCACTCTGGCACAGTCAGACGAGAGTGCTCTGAAAAATCAGAGTAGATAGCCAGAGCGAATTTACCAGCTGGCTGTCAACAGTTGTCGTAGTGACATTCTAATGAAATGGTTACTTGCATAGTGGAGTCTTTTGTTGAGACATGTAGCTAGCTAGGTAAACAACAAAACTATAATCCCAACTCATGACGTTACAGCCCTGTATGAATCTGCAGGGAGCTAACCAACCAGGTTCAATATTATCTAGCTAACATTAGGCTGTAACTAGCAAAAGCATATTGTGCTGATATACGAATAATAAGATCATACACGTAATTTTAGCCAGTGAGCCAGCCAGCTAACGTTAGCTAACTAGCTAACTGTACAATTTAACTTGAAATGAAAATTACTTTCTGTCAAAATTAGAAACTTGCAATATCTGAAAATGTAGCTAGCTAGACTATTTTACCCGTGCCCTGAAATCGGAGTAGATAGCCAGAGCGCATTTACCAGCTATGTAGACAGGTCTGGTAGCATAAATCGTATCTAATTTGGCTAACTTTCTATTAAAATATATTGTAGTGAAATCATTTCTTTCTTTCGGTATATATATACTGAGTACTTCAAAGTTGGAACATTGGGTTGGTAAACTACACGGTAATGTAAAGGTTGTATTATTTTTTTAATTGTATTGTATTTCAAAATGTTGTTTGGTGAATCATGGATGACTCCATCATTTGTAACAAGTTTCTGTAAATAGTTTTTCGTTCGATGTTGAAGAGAAAAAAATATTTGGTGCATTTTCCCCTATTTTCCATCCAGTTGGCTTTATTTTTAGAATATATTACACTTGATCTTTCGTGAATAAATTGCTCCATTTCTTTTAGTTTTTCCTCAAACTTATTCTGTGCCTTCTGCGTCATGTTCTGTCTTAGAATACTTCTAAAATTGCAGACTCAGGGTGTTCCAGTTCAGTGGTACCAAGTAGATATGCTGTACTAATAAACCTCAGGATTTTGTTCTAGCCCAGCACTAGCACATCTGTTTCAAATTATAATCTAATCATGGTCATAAATCTGGACCACGACCAGTTTTAATCAGTGTGTTAGTGCTGGGCTGGAACAAAGGCCTGCACACCATGTCAAATCAAATCACATTTTATTTGTCACATGCTTTGTAATCCGCAGGTGTAGACAAACAATGAAAGGCTTACTTACGGGTCCTTTTCCAACAATGCAGGGTTAAAGATAAAGATAAAAAATAAATACATTGAAATAGTGACACAAGGAATAAATACACAGTGAATAGCAAATAACAATAAACAGTAAAAATAAAGAGTAAATATAACATGTCTATATACTGGGAGTAGTAGTACCGAGTTAATTTTCAGAGGTACGAGGTAATTGAGGTAGCTATATGTAAGGGTAAAGTGACTAGGCAACAGGATATAAAATACACAATAGCAGCAGGGTATGTGGTGAGTGTGAAAGTGCGTGTGAGTGTGTGTGTGGCGTCAGTATGCATGTGTGCATGTGTTATGTGTGTGGGTGTATGTAGTGTGTATGTGTGTGTAGGGGGTGTCAGTGTAAGTATATGTGACTGTGTGGGTAGAGTCTAGTCAAGTGATTGGGTCTTAATGTAGACAGCAGCCTCCCCTGAGTTAGTGATTCCTGTTACATATATATAACATTATATGAGGTGGCATTGTTTAAAGTGGCTAGTGATACATATATTACATACATGTTTTCATTATTAAAGTGGCTAGAGTTGAGTCAGTATGTTGACAGCAGCCACTTAATGTTAGTGATGGCTGTTTAACAGTCTGATGGCCTTGGGAGGAAAGCTGTTTTTCAGTCTCTCGGTCCCAGCTTTGATTCACCTGTACTGACCTAGCCTTCTGGATGGTAGTAGTGGTGTGAACAGTCAGTGGCTCGGGTGGTTGATGTCCTTGATGGTCTTTTTGGCCTTCCTGTGACATCGGGTGCTATAGGTGTCATGGAGGGCAGGTAGTTTGCCCCCGGTGATGCATTGTGCAGACCGCACTACCCTCTGGAGAGCCTTGCGGTTGAGGGCGGTCTAGTTGCCGTACCAGGCTGTGACACAGCCCGACAGGATGCTCTCAATTGTGCATCTGTAAAAGTTTGTCGGGGTTTTGGGTGATATTCCAAATTTCTTCAGCTTCCTGAGGTTGATGAGGCACTATTGTGCCTTCATCACCACACTGTCTGTGTGAGTGGACCAGTTCAATTTGTCTGTGATGTGTACGCCAAGGAACTTAAAACGTTCCACCTTCTCCACTGCTGTCCCTTCGATGTGGATAGGAGGGTGCTCCCTCTGCTGTTTCCTGAAGTCCACGATCATCTCCTTTGTTTTGTTGACGATGAGTGAGAGGTTGTTTTCCTGACACCACACTCCAAGTGCCCTCACCTCCTCCCTGTAGGCTGTCTCGTCGTTGTTGGTAATCAAGCCCACTACTGTTGTGTCGTCTGCAAACTTGATGATTGAGTTGGAGGCGTGCATGGCCATGCAGTCATGGGTGAACAGGGAGTACAGGAGGGGGCTGAGCACGCACTCTTGTGGGGCCCCAATGTTGAGGGTCAGCGAAGTGGAGATGTTGTTTCCTAAATTCACCACCTGGGGGCGTCACGTCAGCAAGTTCAGGACCCAATTGCACAGTGCAGGGTTGAGACTCAGGGCCTCCAGCTTGATGTTGAGCTTGGAGGGTACTATGGTGTTGAATGCTGAGCTATAGTCAATGAACAGTATTCTTACATAAGTATTCCTTTTGTCCAGATGGGATAGGGCAGTGTGCAGTGTGATGGCTATTGCGTCGTCTGTGGACCTGTTAGGGCGGTATGGAAACTGAAGTGTGTCTAGGGTGGCCGGTAAGGTGGAGGTGATATGATCTTTGACTAGTCTCTCAAAGCACTTCATGATTACAGAAGTGAGTGCTATGGGGCGGTAGTAATTTAGTTCAGTTATCTTTGCCTTCTTTGGTACAGGAACAATGTCATGTTCTGTCTTAGAGTACTTCTAAAATTGCAGACTCAGGGTGTTCCAGTTCAGTGGTACCAAGTAGATATGCTGTACTAATAAACCGCAGGATTTTGTTCTAGCCCAGCACGAGCACATCTGTTTCAAATTATAATCTAATCATAGTCATAAATCTGGACCACGACCTGTTTTAATCAGTGTGTTAGTGCTGGGCTGGAACAAAGGCCTGCACACCATGTCAAATCAAATCACATTTTATTTGTCACATGCTTTGTAATCCGCAGGTGTAGACAAACAATGAAAGGCTTACTTACGGGTCCTTTTCCAACAATGCAGGGTTAAAGATAAAGATAAAAATAAATACATTGAAATAGTGACACAAGGAATAAATACACAGTGAATAACGAATAACAATAAAGAGTAAAAATAAAGAGTAAATATAACATGTCTATATACTGGGAGTAGTAGTACCGAGTTAATATGCAGAGGTACGAGGTAATTGAGGTAGCTATATGTAAGGGTAAAGTGACTAGGCAACAGGATAGAAAATACACAATAGCAGCAGGGTATGTGGTGAGTGTGAAAGTGCGTGTGAGTGTGTGTGTATGGCGTCAGTATGTGCATGTGTCATGTGTGTGGGTGTATGTAGTGTGTACAGTGCCTTGTGAAAGTATTCGGCCCCCTTGAACTTTGCGACCTTTTGCCACATTTCAGGCTTCAAACATAAAGATATAAAACTGTATTTTTTTGTGAAGGATCAACAACAAGTGGGACACAATCATGAAGTGGAACGACATTTATTGGATATTTCAAACTTTTTTAACAAATCAAAAACTGAAAAATTGGGCGTGCAAAATTATTCAGCCCCCTTTAGTTAATACTTTGTAGCGCCACCTTTTGCTGCGATTACAGCTGTAAGTCGCTTGGGGTATGTCTCTATCAGTTTTGCACATCGAGAGACTGAAATTTTTTCCCATTCCTCCTTGCAAAACAGCTCGAGCTCAGTGAGGTTGGATGGAGAGCATTTGTGAACAGCAGTTTTCAGTTCTTTCCACAGATTCTCGATTGGATTCAGGTCTGGACTTTGACTTGGCCATTCTAACACCTGGATATGTTTATTTAAGAACCATTCCATTGTAGATTTTGCTTTATGTTTTGGATTATTGTCTTGTTGGAAGACAAATCTCCGTCCCAGTCTCAGGTCTTTTGCAGACTCCATCAGGTTTTCTTCCAGAATGGTCCTGTATTTGGCTCCATCCATCTTCCCATCAATTTTAACCATCTTCCCTGTCCCTGCTGAAGAAAAGCAGGCCCAAACCATGATGCTGCCACCACCATGTTTGACAGTGGGGATGGTGTGTTCAGCTGTGTTGCTTTTACGCCAAACATAACGTTTTGCATTGTTGCCAAAAAGTTCAATTTTAGTTTCATCTGACCAGAGCACCTTCTTCCACATGTTTGGTGTGTCTCCCAGGTGGCTTGTGGCAAACTTTAAACAACACTTTTTATGGATATCTTTAAGAAATGGCTTTCTTCTTGCCACTCTTCCATAAAGGCCAGATTTGTGCAATATACGACTGATTGTTGTCCTATGGACAGAGTCTCCCACCTCAGCTGTGCATCTCTGCAGTTCATCCAGAGTGATCATGGGCCTCTTGGCTTCATCTCTGATCAGTCTTCTCCTTGTATGAACTGAAAGTTTAGAGGGACGGCCAGGTCTTGGTAGATTTGCAGTGGTCTGATACTCCTTCCATTTCAATATTATCACTTGCACAGTGCTCCTTGGGATGTTTAAAGCTTGGGAAATCTTTTGGTATCCAAATCCGGCTTTAAACTTCTTCACAACAGTATCTCGGACCTGCCTGGTGTGTTCCTTGTTCTTCATGATGCTCTCTGCGCTTTTAACGGACCTCTGAGACTATCACAGTGCAGGTGCATTTATACGGAGACTTGATTACACACAGGTGGATTGTATTTATCATCATTAGTCATTTAGGTCAACATTGGATCATTCAGAGATCCTCACTGAACTTCTGGAGAGAGTTTGCTGCACTGAAAGTAAAGGGGCTGAATAATTTTGCACGCCCAATTTTTCAGTTTTTGATTTGTTAAAAAAGTTTGAAATATCCAATAAATGTTGTTCCACTTCATGATTGTGTCCCACTTGTTGTTGATTCTTCACAAAAAAATACAGTTTTATATCTTTATGTTTGAAGCCTGAAATGTGGCAAAAGGTCGCAAAGTTCAAGGGGGCTGAATACTTTCACAAGGCACTGTAGAGTCAGTGCAGGAGAGTTTGTGCAAAAAAAGTGTATGTGTGTGTTGGAGTGTCAGTGTAGTATGTGTGAGTGTGTGGGTCGAGTCCAGTGTGTGTGCATAGAGTCACTGCCAGAGAGTTAGTGCAAGAACGGGTCAATGCAGGTAGCCTGTGTAGCCATCTGATTAGCTATTTAGCAGTGGGGGTAGAAACTGTTCACAGTCCCAGACTTGGTGCACTGTTTTTTAAATTTAACTAGGCAGTTCAAACAAGAACACATTCTTATTTACAATGTCTGCCTACCCCGGCCAAACCCTAACTACGCTGGGCCAATTGTGTCCCGCCCTATTGAACTCCCAATCACAGCCGGTTGTGATACAGCCTGGAATCGTACCAGGGTCTGTAGTGAAACTTCTAGCACTGAGATGCAGTGCCTTAGACCGCTGCGTCACTCTGGAGCCCAAGTAGTGCATTCTGTGTGGTAGCAGAAAGAACAGTCAATGGCTTGAGTAGCTGGAGTTTTTGAACATTTTTGGGGTCTTCCTCTGACGCCTGGTACAGAGGTCCTGGATGGCAGGGAGCTTGGCCCCAGTGATGTACTGGGGCGTACTCACCACCCTCTGTAGAGCCTTGCAGTTTCCATACCAAGGGTGATGCAGCCAGTCAAGATGCTCTCAATGGTGCAGCTCTAGAACTTTTTGAGGATCTAAGGGTCCATGCCAAATCTGTTCAGCCTCCCACACAGTTGTGGCCCAAACACAACTGTATAGGTGTGTGTTGACCATGTTAATTCCTTAGTGATGTGGACACCAAGGAACTTGAAGCTCTCGACCCGCTCCACTACAGCCCCATCGATGTGGATGGGGGCGTGCTCGCCCCTCCATTTCCTGTAGTCCACGATCAGCTCCTTTGTCTTGCTGACAATGAGGGAGAGGTTGTTGTCCTGACACCACACTGCCAGGTCCCCAACCTCCTCCCTATAGGCTGCCTCTCCAGGACGGGAGTAGGAGGTTTAAGGCAGATCAAATGCCTTTTCCACTGTACTTTCCTTTGTAATCAAGCCGTAGAGCAGGGATGCCCAACCGTCTTCCTGGAGATCTACTGTCCTGTAGGTTTTCAGTCCAACCCTAATTTAGCGTATCTGATTCAGCTAGTTATTAAGGTCTTGTTGAGCAGCTAATAAGTAGAATCAGGTGTGTTAGGGTTGGACTGAAAACCCACAGGACGGTAGATCTCCAGGAAGAGGTTTGGGCAGCCCTGCCCTAGAGGCTTCAGAAGCCTTGTTGCTTTAAAAGCACTTGCAAATGATATTACTTCGAGGAAAGATGACTTCAGAAAAAGCAACTTCAAGTCTCTGCATTTTGAAGACTGTATTTGATGTGTTTATAGATTAATCTACTTACATTTTGATGTAATGCTCTACAGAATTGGTGACAAAAATATGCAGTGACAACGGCCACTGGTTTCTGCATCCCGAGAGCAACCGAACATGGACCAACTACACACGATGCAACGAGCATACTAATGAAGGCAGAATGGTACGTTGCGGTACAAAAAACAACAACTCTCAAATGGATGTTCCGTTAGTTTAAATTGCTTGCTGCATGTGAGGAATGTCACTTTGACCTCCTGCAGAAACTTTCAGATGGCTATTTTGATTGAATGGACATTAAGTACTTGCAAATACTCTTTGCTCTTTGATTATCAGGGCTATGGGACTTGCATTATAATTTTGTATTGATTCATCAATGCATTGCCATTATATAGCTGGGTTTAGGGAGTTCAGAACACATACAGTAATATGCTAGGGCAATATGAGGCTTATTGTGTCTATTCTCTTTCAGACTGCCATGAATTTATTCTACTTGGCCCTCATCGGTCATGGCTTATCACTGACATCCCTATTAATTTCCCTGGGAATATTTTTCTATTTCAAGTGAGTATAAATGAACCAAACAATAGAACAAGATTGAATATTCAAAGGTTTTGTTCCTGGATCTGTTATTAGACACGGACAGTTGATGCCAAATTACTTTCGTTTTTTAACGCCACAATGAAAAAGTCTACACCTTTTCCCCTTTCGTGTAGGAGTTTAAGTTGTCAACGAATCACTCTCCACAAAAACCTCTTCTTCTCCTTTGTATTGAACTCGATCATTACCATCATCTGGCTGACCGCTGTGGCGAATAACCAGGAGCTGGTACAAAGAAACCCTGTAAGTGGATGGGTGGGTGGGTGGGTGGATGGATGGATATTATGTGATTGATCATTTTATATGTGTATTATGATATGTATATTTTACAGCCACACACCAATGCAATGGCAGTATACACACTGCTAATTTGCTGCTGCCTTTAGAGATATTCAAAGAGTAAAGCACAGAAGAACTGCATGTGCAACATCCTTATTTTCTTTTTTTCCAGACAAGCTGTAAAGTGTCCCAGTTTATCCATCTTTATCTTTTTGGTTGCAACTATTTCTGGATGCTTTGTGAAGGGATATACCTGCACACCCTCATCGTTGTTGCTGTGTTTGCTGAGAAACAGCACTTGATGTGGTACTATCTTCTCGGCTGGGGTAGGTTTTTGGGGATACCCCTGTATACCTGTATATGATTTTGATGTGAAGTTTGGATGTTATTTCATGGAAGTAACATTGTTTGTCACGGACAATGGATGTCTGTTGTTTTTCAGGCTTTCCTCTAATTCCAGCATCTATACATGCAATCGCTCGCAGTTACTACTACAATGACAAGTGAGTTTACGTTCAGATGCTGTATTTTGTACCACAATTGTTTTCAGTGAATGCATCATTTCTTCAACTACAAGCTATTCATACAGCATAATACATCTTGCTGTAATTAGTTTCTATTACAGCTACAAGTATTCCCTACCATGTATCCATTGCCTATTAGAATCCTGTTGGCACACTTCTAGAGCTTTCAATCCAATTTTATGAATATGTTTCCTGTAAGCAGCTCTTGTAAAAATCTAATTTAAACCATAAAAGAAGGTGGCAGACCCTGAATGCTAATTTGTCTCTTCCCCTCCTACAGTTGTTGGATAAGCTCCAACACTTCACTCCTCTACATAATCCATGGACCCATCTGTGCTGCTCTGTTGGTAAGTCTGTAGTACATTTAGGTACATGCAAATACTATCTATATTCCTGCTTCTCTTGAGTGCAAACTTAAGTGGAAAGGGGTTGCAGTGTTCAAGGATGTTGTTTTCATTTTTGTTGCCTTACCTTGAACGTAGTCTATGGACAAAAAGAGACCACACTTTGTTTTTGTTCAACTAGCCCAGGAAATAAATATCTAGATAAGTAATTTCACAGAACTATCCTGTAGGTTGATAGATTAGTCACCCGCCCATTAGTCATTCGGCAGAACAACGTGGGTGGCATTCTAGGAATGACCTGATAAAACCATTGGTCTGACTTCAAAGGAAACCGGACAATCAAGCATCCTCTTGTAGTTTGCAATTATTTTCTTTGGGTCCAATCTGGTATAGAGCTGCATGTCTTATCAGATGTGCTGATGTTTCTTTATTTTGAGGAATTCTGCCTGATTTCTCCTTGTTTAGTCAATTTGAGAATTATAATGAATGTTATGTTAATCTGCTCTCCAGTAATAAACTTATCCGTGGTTCAGAAACGCATGTATTACCCATAATGCACCATTTTATGATATCAAGAAGTAAACACACTATTGCTTACAGTCGTGAACAGTATTCCTTGTTTTTTATGTATGGTGATTGAGGGTTCTTTGGATAAACATATCCTCTCAATGGCTATATTCTGACAAATGTGGCCTTTTCCTCTCTCTATATCATTCAAGGTGAACCTGTTCTTCCTGTTGAACATTGTGCGTGTCCTGATCACCAAGCTGAAGGTGACCCACCAGGCTGAGTCCAGTCTCTACATGAAGGCGGTGCGCGCCACCCTGATTCTGGTACCTCTCCTGGGGATCCAGTACGTCCTGTTGCCCTACAAACCAGAGGGACGGGTCTCCTCTGAGATCTACGACTACATCATGCACATCTTAATGCATTATCAGGTAAGACTATCTACTATCATATGTGAGCTAGTTACCCTAGCTCACATATGACTGTAACATTATACATTTCTAGGCTAACAGTAATGTATCTTTCATGTTTCCAACCAAGGTTAGGGTGACTTTCGTGTATGTTGTGCATGGTAATTTGGCAGATGTTCTTGTCCAGAGTGACGTACTGTCGGTAAGTGCATACTAAGGTGTCTGGGGGAGAAAAAGAGAACCATACCCCTTCTGAAGTAAGCAGCAGTAACGTTCCCATTGCCACAATAAAACTGAAGTAGTCATCTGCAGCCACCGTCTCTTATTATTGGATTAAGACCAGGTCGGCGCCTTATTAGCCTTTGACTCCCGTGTCTTTATCTCATGGCCTGTGGAAGAAAGTATATGTCATTGTCTGGCAGGGGAGGAGGAGGGTTGAATGCTGCAACTCATGATGAGGTACAGTCAGTGCCTTCTGGTGCCAGGCTGAATCAGCTCAATAAATAATACATTACAACGCCTTTCTCTGTCCCTACTCTCTCTCTCTGTACCTCTCTCTCACCCTCGTTTTACATGCTCCTCGAAAGGTCCGCTGCCAAAATGCATCAAAGTTGGCAAAATCAGCCCCACGGCTCGACTGTTTTGGGTGTTTGAGAGCTTGAGACATTCTCCCAGGGCGTTAAAGCGATGGGTTTATAACCGATATGCACTGACTGGGCTCCTTTGTTTGGTTTATTTTCTCAGGGTCTGCTGGTAGCCACCATCTTCTGCTTCTTCAACGGAGAGGTAAGATTCTGACCCACATTCATTTATCAGGTTTTCTGAAATCCCAGATATAGAATTTTAGGTTGAAGGATTCCCTTGCAGCTTATTCACAGGACATTTTGGGACCTTTTCAGAAATGTTGCGACCCTCTCCTCCCCTGTACATTTGAGTCCTCAGTTCCCTGTGCGATCAAGCCAAGGTTAGGCAACTTCCTCTGTGCAAACCCTCCCCGAGAGGTGACCTGACCTGGGGATGCATCTGGGGAAGTTGACCTTCCATAACATTTCATGGGAGCTTGTGGGCCTCTGGAGATGATTCTCTCAGATTGAAGATCATTAAAGCATTGGCAGGCATCCAGAGACAGTCACGGGACAGTCCATAGAGTGGTATGAGCAGTGCCGATTTGATTTATTAGGATCCCCATTAGCCGATAGCCAATAGCGATAGCTCGTCTTCCTGGGGTCTGACGTATAACAAAAAATACATTAGAGACAAAATACTTAACAATTTACATACATTTAAAAACATTAACATGTAGTGTGTGTATGCATCTGTCAGTTACACATACAGTTGAAGTCGGACGTTTACATACACCTTGGGGGGAGGGGTCCGGTTACCGTTCAGTCTTCTCCAATCCTTCCGGCGATTGTCCGCTGAGAGAGACAGGGCCATTCGCGGTCAGGCCACTATTACCGTTGCAGACTCCTGGTCCATCCATTCAAAAGACGTGGATAGAGAAAGGGACACCATCCCAGAAAATGTCCACCAAGCAGAGGTATGCATAATGAAGAGAAACCATTTACGGTTTGAGACTTATTAGCACTCTGATTTGTCCCCTATATACAGTTGAAGTCAGAAGTTTACATACACCTTAGCCAAATACATTTCAACTCAGCTTTTCACAATTCCTGACATTTAATCCTAGTAAAAATTCCCTGTCAGGTCAGTCAGGGTCACCACTTTATTTTAAGAATGTTAAATGTCAGAATAATAGTAGAGAGAATGATTTATTTCAGCTTTACATTCCCACATTCCCAGTGGGTCAGAAGTTTACATACACTCGATTAGTATTTGATAGGATTGCCAATAAATTGTTGAACTTCCACAAGCTTCCCACAAAAAGTTGGGTGAATTTTGGCCCATTCCTCCTGACAGAGCTGGTGTAACTGAGTCAGGTTTGTAGGCCTCCTTGCTCGCACACACTTTTTCAGTTCTGCCCACACATTTTCTATGAGATTGAGGTCAGGGCTTTGTGAGGGCCACTCCAATACCTTGACTTTGTTGTCCTTAAGCCATGTTGCCGCAACTTTGGAGGTATGTTTGGGGTCATTGTCCATTTGTGACCAAGCTTTAACTTCCTGACTGATGTCTTGAGATGTTGCTTCAATATATCCACATAATTTCCCTCCTCATGTTGCCATCTATTTTGTGAAGTGCACCAGTCCCTCCTGCAGCAAAGCACCCCCACAACATGATATTGCCACCCCTGTAATTTACGGTTGGGATGGTGTTCTTCGGCTTGCAAGCCTCCCCCTTTTTCCTCCAAACATAACGATGGTCATTATGGCCAAGCAGTTCTATTTTTGTTTCATCAGACCAGAGATAAAGTTCTGGGATTGATTTGCACTTTTCGCACCAAAGTACGTTAATCTCTAGGAGATTCGTTGAAAAACGAGTTTTAATGACTCCAACCTAAGTGTATGTAAACTTCCGACTTCAACTGTACTTGTCAGTGCATACACACAACAAGTAGGTCACATGGGGGAGAGGCTGTGTTGCTTTATTTGTTTTTTGAAACCAGGTTTGCTGTTCACTTACGCTATATAAGTTGGAAGGGAGTTCTATGCACTCGTGACTCTGCGTAATACTATACGTTTCCTTGAATTGAGAGGGTTTCTTACCAAATGTGTTATTTGTGTTTGGATTAGGGTTGCTTTATGTAACAGATGAAGTGGTCAAGGGTTAATATGGTAATTGTGAATGCCTGGGAGATGGCCAGGAAATACTGTGTGAGGATATGGTCTTGCAATTAGGATTCATTCATTACTAGTAATTTATTACTAAATGTATTGATTTATTTTCTGTGTGCTGAATCTTATGGTCGACATCGTGTCTTGGTAGGTGCAAGGGGTTCTGAGGAGACATTGGAACCAGTACCGTATCCAGTTTGGAAGCACCTTCGCCCACTCAGATGCCATGCGGTCTGCCTCGTACACTGCTTCGTCCATCACCGAGGTCCAGGGCTGCTACAGCATCGACAGCCACACAGAACACTTGAACGGCAAGGGGGCCTGCCTTGACATCGAGACCTCCATCTTAAAATCAGAGAACCCGTTCGCCTGAGGATAGGATGACTCTTTTTCGGAATGGTGGGGAAGGGGAGGCTGCAGTTTGTTACTAGGTTTCCTGGGTTAACCGAGGGAGGGGAGAAAGAAGGGATTAACAACAGAAACGTTCGGCCACTTGTATACGCACTGGGGAAAAAAATGTTTTTGCTACCTTCGATTAACACATAGAAATGGGCACTTAATTGTTTTATCAGCTTAGTGAGAATCACTTTTTGCAAAACTTTTTCAAGTATCCATGTATGAAGTTTCTTTGCTGCTTTTCAGAGGAAGCCAAATGTTTATATTCTGGTAATTTATCTTAAAGCATTCAAGTGTTACGCAGTCCTTTTAACATGACTGTACATAAACAATGTAAAAAGGAGGTTTGACAATCCAAATTAAGATATTATCAGTTCAGATAAAGCCTGGGTGTTTGCCCAAAAGTATTATTTGTGATATGCCAAGCCAAGAACCACCCTTGTCGGCTATTTTTATACACAACAATCAATGCCACTAAGAACTAGGCTCTCTGAGGCTATTATCTGTGTTTCTCTAGTTGAATTTAAGCTCAAGTTAAGGGCAAAGTTACACAGATATACAGTGCAGTCCCTTGTTGGTAGTTAATAACTTTTGAAAAGGTACATGCTTTACCATTATCAACTATTGTCATTTATGCCAATATCTGTCCTGTACAACTGAATGTTACTTCAATTATGAAGTTTGGTTCTGGCACTGTTTTAAATCTATGGAATAAATATTTATAGGTTAAACCTTACATTCCCCTCAGTGGCAAAGGGTAAAACATAGTGTTTATTGTAATATATGTCTGGCACCTACTGTATGTTCATATATTCTAAATTCCATATAATTTCCACTGTTCACTATCGGAATCATTCATGTGAATTTCACTACTTTTTAAATGATTGTTTTCATCCAAATGCTGGAAACGACTCACAATCAGATTATGTAAAGTATGTGGACACCCCTTCAAAATGAGTGGATTTTGCTATTTCAGTCACAACTGTTGCTGACAGGTGTATACAATAGAGCATACAGCCATGCAATCTCCATAGACAAACATTGGCAGTAGAATGGCCCGTACTGAAGAACTCAGTGACTTTCAGCGTCGCATCGTCATAGGTTGCCACCTTTTCAAAGAGTCAGTTCGTCAAATTTCTGCCCTGCTTGAGCTGCCCCGGTCAACTGTAAGTGCTGTTATTGTGAAGTGGAGCAACAACGGCTCAGTCGCGAAGTGGTAGGCCACACAAGCTCACAGAACGGGACTGCCTAGTGCTGAAGCCCTTTGTGAGTAAAAATTGTCTGTCCTCGGCTGTGACACTCACAACCGAGTTCCAACTACCTCTTGAAGCAATGTCAGCACAAGATCTGTTCGTCGGGAGCTTCGTGAAATGAGTTTCTATGGCTGAGCAGACACAAACAAGCCTAAGATCACCATGTGCAATGCCAAGCGTTAGCTGGAGTGGTGTAAAGCTCACCACCATTGGACACTGGAGCAGTGGAAACACGTTCTCTGGAGTGATAAATCACACTTCACCATCTGGTAGTACGACGGACAAATCTGGGTTTTGTGGATGCCAGCAGAACGCCACCTGCCAGAATGCATAGTGCCAACTGTGAAGTTAGGTGGCGAAGGAACCATGTTTTTCATGGTTCGGGCTAGGCCCCTTAGTTCCAGTGAAGGGAAATCTTAACACTACAGCATACAATTACATTCTAGACGAATCTGTGCTTCCAACTTTATGTCAACAGCTTCGGGAAGGCCCTTTTCTGTTTCAGCATGACAATGCCCCTGTGCACAAAGTGATACAGAAAAGGTTTATTGAGATCAATGTGGAAGAACTTGACTGGCCTGCACCTTGCCCTGACTTCAACCGCATCAAACACCTTTGGGATGAATTGGAACGGCAACTGCGAGCCAGGTCTAATTGCCCAACATCCGTGCCCAACCTCACTAATGCTCTTGTGGCTGAATGGGAGCAAGTCCCCGCAGCAATGTTCCAACATCTAGTGGAAAGCCTTCCCAGAAGAGTGCAGGGTGGACCAGCTACATATTAATGCCCATGATTTTGGAATGAGATGTTTGACAAGCAGGTGTCCACATACTTTTGTATGTTGTAAATCTTGTAGTGCAGAAATGCAATTAAGGTGAGTGCTTTATGTACATATACTGTATATATTTACACTGTATTTACGGGTGTATACGAGGCATTCAAATATGAAGCAGCTGTCATATAGAAGTGTGTGGGAGGTTGTCAGCAGGAAGTTGTTTATTACAATTTTGATGCTTTTACTGATCATTAGCCATCGGACTGACATTCAAATGAATTGTCTCTGCCATTTCTGCTAGCTTTCCACAAGGGTACAAACAAAGCCATTCCTCCATTTTGCAATTGCACTCTGATAGAGGGTGAATGATGCCTGAATTGCATCTGTAAATTCTTAACAAGGAAAGTTGTTTTGGCCGTCCCAGGCATCTACCACTTGAACATTATAATCATAATCATACAGTGACCGTTGGTAACTAAACAGATACTATTACACAGCTCAAGTGTGTGTGTGTGTGTAGTGTGGCATGGAGACAAGAAGACATGTCAATACCAACTCTCAGATAAATCTCTATATTAGCTGCCAGTACTTCTGGCAAGTAAATTCCATGCATCCTGTTTCATAACATTTGTTAGAATGTGACGTGGACTGCAGGACAGTTTCTTATTACAGAACTTAATGATATCTTAAAACTGTATTCAGAGGTGTTTTCATATTAGACGACTTTGACATTTGAAGTAGCACTTACTACGAAGAAAAGTATTTTCAAGGATAATGTCTGTATTGTATGTTAAAAATGTACTGTGTATATATATTTGGAAGTCTAAACACCCTGACTCCACTTGACTGTATGGGTGTAATTTGTATGTGTTTTATTCTTTGGATGTGAAAATATATATTTGTGAAACATTTATTTTTCTTTGTTATTTTTTATATTCTCTATTTCAACAGAAAAAAATAAGATACACTGACGTTTTTTAATTTAATAGGAAAGTCACGTAATGTCAAGGTATTGTGACGTGGAATCTACAGGAAAAATACATTGGATTTTAAAAAATGTATCAATGTTACCTATTGTTTTGACATTTCAACATAGACAAACCCTGTATAAAATATGTTGAATTTGTATCTTTAAAACAATGTCAGATTTTCAATGTTTTATCCACTATCAGAAAAAGAAAGGGTTGGGTAGCATTGTTGGGCAGGGTTGGGCAATATACAAATTGCTGACACTATTCAAACCAATGAGGGTTCTGAACTTTAAAGCCATTTTTCTCAGAATCATCTTAATATCCTAAACTCTTGAAGTATCAATGTTTGAAGGAGAGGTATCTTCTGCTTGGATAGTTCCAACTGTTCCACTGACGTAGTCTGTCTTTAATTCCAGTTTGTCTACAAATTAATAATTGATTTGTTGGATTCACGTCTCCATCTCAACAAAAAATGTAAGTAAATGAATAGGACTAAATCAAATTAAACTTTATTTAAAGTCCATTTAAAGTTTGATTTGATTTAGTCCTATTCTTTAACTTAGATTTTTGTTTCAGATGGATTATTCTTATAATAATCCTGTCATGACCACACTGTTTATGAGTTCCCTATAGATTGTTTTAGAAACCAACAAAAAAGCTGAAAAATTCACTTAACAGATTGGTGTTCATGGGAAATTGAAATTAAATTGCTGTTTGGGGTTTTAAGCTGGGTTTCTGTATAGCACTTTTTGTCATCGGCTGATGTAAAAAGGGCTTCATAAATACATTTGATTGATTGAGTCTAGTTCTGCAGTCCTGCTGTTTTCAGTTACGTCCTCTGCACTCAATTGATCAATGGATTTTATTGATTGGCTGGAGAGTGCATGCTGGTGTGGGCATTGAGGACTGGAGCTGTGTACTGCTGGTTTACACAATGATTGGTAACTGACTGTCAGTCACATCATAGCTCTCATGAGCAGCTCTGCCTCTGTAGAGGGGAATTGATTGGTACAGATTTTTGGTTCTTAACTTGAGCCAGTTTTCTACAGCAGGTAAATAATCCTGCAGCAACAGGAAATGTATTTTTTGTGTTAGAGTAAATCAAGTATTTTTAAAAGTGGAAATTGTGGAAATTACAAACTTTAAAAGCATTTTTAAATCTCAAATACACTACAAGTTTGCATTTCCTGCTGTGCAGAAAATTCTCAGCAACAAAATAGTGGTACAATTAAGATCCTACATCTGTAGTAACACATACTCAAGCTAGATGTACAGTAACGTACCAGCTTCCCACTTTCTTTATCAACAATGTGGATAGCCATTTTTTAAAGAATGGAACACTTGAACAGGTGATGTGACAAACAGAGAGTGCTTGACAAATGGAGAACAAGTGCCTTTCCTGCTACCCACAGGCTATTGTTTCACCGTATGTTTTATTGTAACCAGAGGAGTTGTGGGGGCTTCAACAACTTGGGCATGCGTCATTCTCTCTTTTTATGCCTACGGTAAAAATGGACTATTATGTGCTATTGACGGTTTTGAGCTAGTCAGTATTGGATTGTGCCAAAGGCAATAGGTAGATTTGAATCATCACACTAACCAATCCAATCCAGTACTTTATGCAACTTTGTTCCATTTTTATTAGCATTAGCCTAGTAAGTCATTGAGGACACGTTTTATTTCCCAATAACTTACTGGTTGTTATTTCAGTTATTTGCAAATGGGATATGAATACAAGCCAAATGGAAGTCTTAACAGTCAACTTAATATACCTCATGAGTTACAAAATGGTTCTCTGAACCTTATTTCTGGGGCAGACCATGCACTTGCTACAAATTATTCTAATTAGCTTTTTGAAACACTGTCATCAATATAAGTTCCAGATGAAATCACTCTGCACAAGCACTGTCAAGCCGTTTCCTTGTATGTGTTCTCTCTTTCCATGCCTCGGGTATAATCAATCAAGCGTGGAAAGAGAAGATAATACACATTGTCATATAGGTTTGCAATACAAAACCTGAATGATAATTAATGTTATGATCAATTGAACTTCACTGTGTGTGTGTGTGTGTGTGTGTGTGTGTGTGTGTGTGTGTGTGTGTGTGTGTGTGTGTGTGTGTGTGTGTGTGTGTGTGTGTGTGTGTGTGTGTGTGTGTGTGTGTGTGTGCGTGTGTGTGTGTGTGTGTACACGTTTTACTATATTTGTGAGTACCAAAATAATAGTAAACCAATTAAAATTCTGAGAATGTAGGATATTTTAATGGTCATCACTTGAAAAAAGGCACATTTAGATTTAGCGGTTAGGTTTATGTTTTGGGTTAGGGTTAGAATTAGGGTTAGGGTTAGAATCACTCTGCTAGTAAGGGTTAATCTTAATTACACAAACAGTTATCTGAGGAGTTCAACAGTTCAACACCTTCCTACACAGACCTGGGTCCAAACACCATTTTGAATCATTTCAAATACTATAGTTGGGATTGATTTGAGATTGCCTGGTGCAGTGGGACCAATATAATAGTCACAAAAATGCAAACACAGCCCATCTGGCTCTCACGGCAGGCTAAAACAAGTGCTGCAATTATTTGAAAGATTTCAAATAGTATTTAAACCCATGTCTGCTACTACACTAGCTTAAAGTTATTCTTCCAAAATGGCAGAAGAGATGTATTCACCACCAATCCCTTTCAATATCACACATTATCCAATTATAACTCCCCTGTACAGCTAGGTTACTGCTGCTTGACTGGCCACAACTAGCTGGAGTTGACGGCTGGAATTTCAAATGACCGTTTGTGAGATTTTTGCATGGGAGGGGAAACTCAGGCATTATTCAACACTTCCTTATGTGTTCACACCAGTCCAAAATTGAAGGTTTTTAGACCTTTATTTTAAATGGCCGCATAAAGCAAAAAGTTCTACAGTATATTTATTGAGAGAGAATACTTTCATGTCAGTTCAATGCTCCTGCTGCTAACTTGTCTTCCTGCAGAATGACCTGAATATAGCAGGACTGCCACACCGATGGTTGGTTATAGCAGGACAAGGTTGACTTTGGGCCACTGTCACCTGCGCTTAGCTTCAAAATGTGATGGTAACAGGCGTTACACAAACCACAACTACAGGCTCAGTGTAGATGTCTCCCTGCTCTTCAAACCACATAGGTACATACAGTACACATCGTTTTGCTGTTAAATAGTTCTCCAAATGTTCTGTTTAACTCAGAAAATTCTGTTTCAGTGACTCAGATACCCACAGACAGAGCGTTGCGTGGGATGAGATTTGGTACAACAAACGCAGTTCTCAGCGCCCCATTCTTTTGTTTCATGTTTGCTCTACCTCATGTCATTGCAAATGTGTTCCTCTTGAGATCATTTCCCTGTATTAACACTCGGGGTGAACAAAACGATGTGTCCTCCAACAGCCCCATTTTAAGCCGCAACATCAAGAAATTGGTTGAGACCCATCTACAGGTCTTCAGCCACCGCGTGGGATATAAGTAGGCTTGCTTTTGATAGGTACAGTGCAGTAAAGGGAGGATATGCACCTTTGACTGTATTGTTAGTGATAGCCGACAGGTTTAAAACAGACGCAAAGCATCTGTCGCACTGCTGCTGAAACCACATGCGCCCAATGCAACCAAATGGCAAAATGCTGCCCTCATCCCATCCAACTTCCTATTGTTCTCAGTGCACTCCATTTGGAGGCTGTTTTCATCCTGCTATGAGCGCCAATGAAACGTGTCAAAGAGCCACGGTTCTCCCCTCGTGGATCAGTGCTCTGATTCTCCCATGGCTCCCTAACGAGCCTTGATCGCTGGGTGCAATGAGTGAAAGGGGGAAAAGAGATACATCCAGAGGTGTGGAAAAGTGCCAAGAGAGAAATGTATGTAGAGCTGTGCATTGGAGACTGTCTCTGACCTTTATGGTACCACTGACATATCTGTTAAATATTGCCCCCGATTAAGAGTATGTATTTGGGGCCTTTGGAGATGATAGGACAAGAGGAAATAGTATTGACGGATTGTGTGGTTCATTCTTGAATATCAAATAAATCCACTGCAGTTAAATGGGGAACATGAGGCTTGAGATGTTGATTGCTTTATAGACCTTTTATTTTCAAGCTGAAAGTAGTGCAAAACCTGTTTTGATGACTTGCGTCCTTATGTATAATTTTAACATAAACAAACATTCTATTTTAGAAAATGATGTTTAACTGAGAGACAAGCCGAAACAAATTTTAAAAAATACAGGACCATATATAAAACAAGATGCCTGGGTACAAGTCAGTGAGGAAATGATCTAACTAGGCATGGCCTCTCCATGTGCATGGTGTTTGATTAGTAGTTAATGATAGACTGACCTTCCTATATACTCTGGCCTGACAGAGATGAACCTGTCGACTATTGGCCAAACCAAACACATGATCTCATGAGAAAACCAACCGCCGGTGTTCTCCATCAACAATCGGGCAACACCATAACGGCGGTGCCAGGAAAACCCAGTATTTATGGTCTGGCCACCACTTAAGTGAGGATAACGGAGAGCGGACCAACCCTACTGAGACTCAGGATGACATTTGAAGAGTGGTGAAACGTGTTCAGTAAAATGCCATAAATCACTTTTGACACACCATAAGGAGGATGGCTTTAAAACCCTAGAAGTAGAGACATTTTCCTGATTTTGCTTTGTCTAATTTTGGAAAATATACTCTACTAAAGTCCCTTTTGTACATGGACACAGTGGAACACAGAGGACAAACCATGAGTTTGATTTTATGCAACACGTCTAAGAAGGTCCTGACCTGCTCAGACTCTTGAGAGCTGCAAGGCAGGAAACACAGGATAGGAAGGAGCCAACTTGTATGCTTTTCCTATCTAATCACCCCCTCTCTATGATAGAAGAGGAAATGGGGTGAAGGGAGAGTCTCTGCTCAATAAGAATAATTACAAAGGCTTGTGCTGATAGCTCCAATGTATCCTTAGGAACTGAGCCAACTTGTTATTGAGAGAAAGGTCTGTTGACTTGCGGAACTTTGGAAATGGTTATATGCAAAGTGAACAATACTTTTTTGAGCAAGAACGGCAATCGCCGGCTTGAGTGCAACTGGACTTCAGCAACTGTTAGACTAATGATTGGACTCTTTTGATTGGCTGATCTAGCCATTATGTAAGCAGGGTTGAGAGGTTTTGTAAGGACACATTAAACCCCCCCAAAGGTCGATGTCTGCACCCCTGCAGAAATCGAATTAGCATAATTATTTTTTAAAGCATAGAAATCTGTCAGTTTAAGCTACAGATGTCTGGGTTTTTTGCATTAGATGCATCTCAACCCACCGTCTATGTAACACTTCCGTGGTGAAAGGTGACAGAGCTAGAGCGATGTTTGTCAGACCATGAGACATCACAAAAATCGGTCTCCCCACAAAATCGTCTGTATCATTCGAACAGTTTGGCCTACAAAAGTACCCCCACAAGCGTCTTGGGACTTCTATGAAGTCGGTAATGCCGATCTGCCAACTTCTGTATGTAGCATCCATCATATTAGTATGTAGCTACACACTAATATGAGCCCTCTGTGTGAAGGTTAGACTCTCTTGAACACGTACATGTCAGTTGTTTTGCTCTAGCATGCCCACAGGCCTCGTAAGACTTGTCTGAAGGACCTCCGGTTCCAGTTGAAAACATTTATGGAAGTATACAGTATATGGAGACTGTTAACTGACAAAAAATAAGGGGTTAAATGTAAAATGCTAAACAATGTTAAAACTAATATACCAAATGTTTCCTGGTCTTTCATATATCTTTCAGATATAATTTTGGGGGGACTGTTGTTCCATGTAGTGAATCTATTGTTCTGAGCATTTGTATGGGCTAATAGCAGTAAGGCCAAAAATAATTTTTCATCAAATAATTTGTATAGATTTTTATACTTCAAGAGATCTTAACATTCAAAATCAAATAGCTAAATGATCCTTGGTATGACCTTCTTAAAAAAAAATCCATATAGTACTCCCCCCTCCTCTGGCTAAGACAGGGCTTAGACTCTTATGGGTTAATGGACTCAATAGCTCTCCCTCTTTAATTGGTTGTGTCTGGAATGGTATAGAAGAGAGCGAATGGTATAGATCAGAATCCTCACAAACCAAATCAATGACCAATTGGCTGATAATATGTCTCCTTAAGTGTGGGACCTTTTGAAGTAAACCAAACAGATGGTAACCCTGAAACTAATAAGAGAAGCTGCTGTACTACTAATACATTTACTTTCAAATTACAATCCACCTCACAAATTTCTGAACCACATCTCTTGGGGAGGATGGTTTTGTCAATGTAGATTCCTTGTTATTTCCACCTGCTTTATCAATGCAGTTGGATCAACGTGGGGGCACTCTTGGTGGTCGTGGTGTTGTTTACTGGTTGACCGTGGTTTTCTGGGAAGAGTAGGACTCTCCTCTCTCTCTCTCTTTCTCTGCCTCTCCCTCTCTCTTTCTCGTTACTCCCCTCACAGCCCCCCCCCCCTCCGGAAACACAACAGGGACAGGAGCTGATATTTGAGAGGGTGTTCGGTCGTAACCCCTATGTCCCTTTGCAGGGGTCACAGCTGCGAAGAAGAGTCAGGTTGGTCGGATTTTTCTTTCCGTGCCTTGGGAAATTCCCAAGGGGGATTTGGCGTGAGGTGACCACGGCAATGCACTCTTTGTTTGTCATTTCACAGAGCAGCTATACTAACCCTGTATGTTATCTGAATCCGCAGGTCACATACATGTATTATAGATGGTTCTCAAATTAATCAGGTCTCTGCATATAAATACTTAGGGATATGGTTGGATGATATACTGTCTTTTAAAATGCATATTGATGAACTTTGTAAACAGCTAAAAATCAAGCTAGGCTTCCTCTATAGAAACAGGACATGTTTGTCCTCTATAAATAGAAGACAAATTGTGCAAGCTACTTTTATGTCTGTTATAGATTGTGGGGATATTATCTACATGCATGCTACGGCATCAACACTTAAATCGCTGGATGCTACTTATCATTGCGCACTTAGGTTTATTACGGGAGCTAGCTACAGAACTCACCATTGTGTTTCGTATCAAAATGTGGGTTGGACTTCGCTGTCCATGAGATGAGGACAACATAGGTGTTTGTCTATAAAGCACTTCTGAATAAGCTACCTTCTTATTTATCATCACTCATCAACATTAAAATTATAATTCCTACAACCAGGTCTCAAGCATGGATTACACTTGAGGCCCATGCGATTTCCACAGAGTTGGGTATGGCTGCCTTTTCCTGTTACGCTCCTTGCCTATGGAATAGTCTGCAGACTAAACTTAAACTTGAGACTCTTGTCTTTTTAATTTTTGTATTGCTTGTAACTGTTTCGGGTAATGCAAGTTATTGTGCTGTTAGGGGAATAACCTGTTAGGGGAATAACCTGTGTGTAAATGTAATCTGTTGCTCTATTTTTTGTGTGTTATCTGTGATCGTTTTTTTTGTCTTGTGCAGTTTCTTAATCATTGTACCTAAACTGTATGTGTAAACATGTGTACGCAGGGCCCAGCTGTAAAAGAGACCTTGGTCTCAGTCTGTGTTCCTTGTTGAAATAAAGGTATAATTTTTAAAATATTTGTTTTTATATATTGCAGTGCCCTTATAAAAGAGGTAATAACAAAAACAAAAGTGTTGTCATATCACAAGAGTTGTGCTTTCGTGTGTTATTGTGATGGCTGTTGCAAATTTCTAACACGCCACAGATTGTTAAAGCAGGTGTCATCTGCCTTTTATGTCACTCTGGGTTGAGTGTCTGCTAAATGTAACGTAAATTAAACACGATAAGGACATATTCACCCAGGCACAGTTGAACTAAATTGAAGAGCATCAGTTCATCCCCTGAAATAAATAATAATTTGAAATGTCAAGATCAGGCCTGGATGCTTCCCTCATCCCCAGAGGTCGGACCAGTCCCATGAATAAATAAAAGCACAAGCAAGAGCATTATCTTTGTGAGCATGCTCCGAAAGCTGGAGCCTAGTTAGGCTGTTTGCTGAGCAATCAATGGCAATTCTTCTAATGGCTTCGGTTGCCAAACAACACGCTGCCCATTTGTCCTCTTAAAAAGGAAAAAGGAATGAGAATGGTAATGAAGTATCAGTAGAGGATTACACTTGAAAGCCTAACAATTAGAGTGCCCGAAATAGTTGTGTCCCCCAACCAGTATGTTTGACCTGCACACCCACGGTAATAATTCATGCCTAACGAGGCCCTTTATTATCACGTCCAATGCTATTTGTGTAAACCACCTGATGGTGCCAACCATCTGTTGAGATTTGACCAAGAGAAGTTCTGAAGCAGCGCAGACCTGCGTCAGCCCAAAAGTTTCTTGAGGACTGTAAGTCTTAAGAGACTTGCGCGCAAAGACAGGTGTGTCGTAACGGAGGCCCCGTTAACAGAAAATTAGAATTGAAGGATAAAGTATTGCCTTTTATTGTGTTACAAAAATTGATTTAATTGTAATTTTTTCGTCAACCATCTACACAAAACAGTCTGTAATGTCAAAATGGAGAAAAAAAATAAATAAATCAAATAGAGTTGCATAGGAATTCGGCCCCTTTGTTTAGGCAATCCTACATTTAGGCCAGTGGTGGAAAAAGTACCTAATACTTGTCATACTTGAGTAAAAGTAAAGATAGTAAAAGTCCCCCAGCAAAATACTACCTGAGTAAAAATATACATAAGTATCAAAAGTAAATGTAATTGCTAAAATATACTTAAGGATCAAAAGTAAAAGTGTAAATCATTTCAAATTCCTTATGTTAAGCAAACCAGACAGCACCATTGACGGATAGTCAGGGGCATGCTCCAACACCCAGACATGATCTACAAACGAAGCATGTGTGTTTGGTGAGTCTCTTGATAAGTGCGTGAATTAGACCATTTTCCTGTCCTGCTAAGCATTTAAAGTGTAACGAGTACTTTTGGGTGTCAGGGAACATTTATAAAGTACGTTATTTTCATTAGGAATGTAGTGAAATAAAAATAAAAGCTGTTAACAAATATAAATAGTAAAGTTAAGTACAGATACCCCTGAAACTACTTGAGCAGTACTTTCAAGTATTTTTACTTACGTACTTTACACCACGAATTTGTCTTAACAAATCACATAATACGTTACATGGACACACTCTGTGTGAAATAATAGGGGTTGATGTGATTTTTGAGTGCCTAACCCTTCCTCTGTCCCCCATACATCCAACATGTGTAAGGTTCCTCAGTCTAGTATGGAATTTCAATCACAGATTCAAGTACAATGACCAGGGAACTTTTCGAAAGCCTCACAAAGAAGGGCAGTGATTGGTAGATGGGTAACAATAACAAATCAATAACAAATCAGGGATGTTACCATGAGGACGTTACGCATCAAACGTAATATCAATAGAAATACCTATATCAAATACATGTAACAGAAATACTGCCCGTCGTTGGCACTAGCTACCTGAATTTTAAATCTGCAACTGTTTACTACTGTGTTTCCAGTAATGTACCTTAAATTCTAGAAATACAGCATGTTACAGTAGTCACATGTTCCAGGTAATATGCTGTATAGTTGTGTTACAGTAAAGGTCCTGTACATTTACAGTAATATTGACAGAGCTTGAAGAATAAAAAAAATAAAAAAATCGGCAAATATTGAACAATCCAGGCGTGCTAAACACTGATAGATTTACCCAATAAGACTCACAGCTCCATTCGATGCCAAAGGTTTTTCTAACATTGATTATTGACCCAGGGATCTGAATACTTATGCAACGACTATATTCTATATTTATTTAATGTCTATTCATCGTTTTTTTTATTGAATCTTTCTTCCACTTTAACATTACAGAGTATTGTGTGTAGATTGTTGACCAAAAAAATACTATTAAATCAATTTTAATCCCACTTTGTAACAATAAAATCTGAAGAAATCCAAGGGGCCTGAATACTTTTGAAAGGCACTGTAGCTCTCGTGTGTGGGTAACCAGAGCTCTCTGTGTGTGTGTGTGTGTGTGTGTGTGTGTGTGTGTGTGTGTGTGTGTGTGTGTGTGTGTGTGTGTGTGTGTGTGTGTGTGTGTGTGTGTGTGTGTGTGTGTGTGTGTGTGTCAGACCAGTAACTACAGTCTTCTCAGTTGTTGAGATAATATACATGTATGTCCTTGACATGGATTGCTTGGATTGCTCCCAGCTAAAACCACCCACTGGCATCAGGAACAGAGCATTGGGTCAAGTTAACAATGTAGAAAGAATATCAGATTTTTCCTTCTTTTTTGTTCATCCTCCAAAAGGAAACGGTCATTGAGACAGCCACTGAGTATACGTTGTTGAGTTAAAGTGAAGTGAAAGATGATCTTAAAGTGGCAGTGCAGTCAAAAACGAGGTTCTCCTGGGTTTTCCATGTCTTTCCACACTGAGGTTGGAACAATACTGTGAAATTGTGAAAATCAGCATAATCCCCTTTTAGTGTAATAGTTGTTTGAAAAGACAGACAAAAATTGTCAGGTCGTTTTGCATGGGTGGGGTTTTGGACCGCCTGGTGAAGTTAATAGACCAATAACAAAGAGAGTTTAGAACCTCTCTGCCAATAACAGCTTGTTTTCAGGTTAAATACAGAACACTCCCAGACAGTCCTGGTGACATTTTAGTTTGAGAAATTGCTTTTTGCTAAGAAGCCATTTTTGTTTCCTTTTGACCATGTTAATTGAACAAAAATCACAGTAAGGTACTTTATTGTTACCCAGAAAGGATTTGATATTGAGATAAAAATGGCTGCATTGAACCTGTAAGTGTTTCAATTGACCAAGCACATTTCAGCGAGAGAAAAAACTACTGTAAATAAATAAAAAATAACTGAGAGAAATTATCAACATATTTAAATCCACTTTAACTAACATGGATCATCCCACTTCATTTTACAAAGTTACTGACTTAGTTGTAATATAAGACTTTGCCCAAGGAAATCAGAGAGCTTATTGAGCTTGACACCCAAGGGTCTTGTTCCATTTCTTGCGTCAGTCTTTTACCAAACAATAATTTGCAGGTCTTCGCCTCTGTGTCAGGCATCTATCGGAATATCTGGATAATCCCCCTTCGGATCTGTCAGCGAGTCATATATCAATGTGTGACTTCTTCTCCCTGGGTATGTACACTGAACAAAAATATAAACGCAACATGCAACAATTTCAAAGTTTGTACTGAGTTACAGTTCATATACAGAAATCACTCAATTGAAATCAATTAATTAGGCCCTAATCTATGGATTTCACATGACTGGGAATACAGATATGTATCTGTTGGTCACAGATATAGTACCTTAAAAAAACGTAGGAGCGTGGACCAGAAAACTAGTCAGTATCTGGGTGTGACAACCATTTGCCTCATGCAGCGTGACACATCTCCTTCACATAGAGTTGATCAGGCTGTTGATTGTAGCCTGTGGAATGTTGTCCCACTCCTCTTCAATGGCTGTCCGAAGTTGCTGGACATCGGCGAGAACTGGAACACCGCTGTCGTACATGTCGATCCAGAGCATCCCAAACTTGCTTAATAGTTGGTGACATGTCTGGTGAGTATGCAAGAACTGGGACATTTTCAGCTTCCAGGAATTGTGCACAGATCCTTGCGACACGGGGCTGTGAATTATCATGCTGAAACATGTGGTGTCGGTTGCGGATGAATGGCACGACAAGGGGCTTCGGGATCTCGTCACGGCGTCTCTCTACATTCAAATTGCCATCGATCAGACATTTTCATTGTCCATAGCTTATGCCTGCCCATACCTTAACCCCACTGCCACCATGGGGCACTCAGTTCCCAATGTTGACATCAGTAAACAGCTCGCCCACACGACTCCATACACGCTGTCTGCCATCTGCCCGGTATAGTTGAAACCGGGATTCATTGGTGAAGAGCACACTTCTCTAGCGTGCCAGTGGCCATCAAAGGTGAGCATTTGTCCACTAAGATCAGTTACGATGCCGAACTGCAGTTAGGTAAAGGCCTTGGTGAGGATGAAGAGCATGCTGAGCTTCCCTGAGACAGTTTCTGACAGTTTGTCAAAAAAGTATTTGCTTGTGTAAACCCACAGTTTTATCCGCTGTCCGGATGACTGGTCTAAGACGATCCCACAGGTGAAGAAGCCGGATGTGGAGGTCCTGGGCAGGAGTGGTTACACATGGTCTGCGGTTGTGAGGCCGGTTGGACGTACTGTCAAATTCTCCGAAACGATGTTGGAGGCGGTTAATGGTAGACAAATGAAGATTAAATTCTCTGGCAACAGCTCTGGTGGACGTTGATACAGTCAGCATGCCAATTGCACACTTCCTCAAAACTTGAGTCATTTGTGGCTTTGTGTTGTGTGACCAAACTGCACATTTCAGAGAGGCCTTTTATTGTCCCCAGCACAAGGTGCACCTGTGCAATGATCATGCTGTTTCATCAGCTTCTTGATATGCCACAGCTGTCAGGTGGATTGATTATCTTGGCAATGTAGAAATGCTCACTAACAGGGATATAAACACATTTCTGCAGAGTAGATTACTCCCTGATAGGTCAGAGAGCATGGTTTATTTGTCAAGTTTCACAAAGACAAGGAAAGCTTTAGATTGTAAAGTGGCACCGTTTGCAGCGATTACTCTAAGAAAACCAGGGAAGAGTCTGTAGACGACATGTTTGCGGAGCCAGTAGACTGATGACCACTAACAATGGTAACTACTACTACTAGAGTAACTCCTCTATCAGATTAGGAAATATCTGTTCAGGTCACTCCACACTATCATGTAAGAGGGTCAAGAGCACTATATGCAGCTTTCCTGTGATTGTAAGAAATCACCGGTGAGAGTTTTTTGTTGTTGTCATTACTTGTGGTCATCAGGCTACGTAAGTATGTCAACCTTATGGACTCCCATAAAGGTCAATCATATATTGTGCACAGGCTATAGATTATATAAGCAACTGCTAATGGAAATTGACCCCGATAGAGAGTTGAAAGAGTTTAAATTCTTCAGCTATCTAACATTGCTTTCCAATGTAATCACACGCATAATCCTGATTTGAGAAGCATGCAATTCAAACGTTCATATAAATCCTAAATCAATAGGATGTGGTTCAAGTGAGACCTCCCTTTCTATTGTGCTGTGAAGAGAAACTAGTGCAGTGCTTTGAAGAACTAGTTTAAACTTGGCATGCCAATGCAAATCAAACAATCCATCATTAATCAAATCATTGCTTGGATAAAGTTGGTTTATGTTCTATGTTTATAAAGGAGACAGCTGACATTTATTTAACTTAAGGTATTGTATGTTCCCTTGGACATGCCAACAACAACAAATGGGTTAAATATGCAATCTCGTGCATGTATTTAGATAAGAGCGCTCCATAAACAAGGGAGGGATTATTTACAAATGTCCCCTTGCTCCTCTGCCCTTAGCTCGGAAATGAAGGCAATTAAGATAGTAATGTCAGATTAATGCAGATTGAGACTGCAGCTGTTGGTCCTCATAGAACCTTACCAAGCTTGAGGACATACCTAGCAAACTGGTGGAGAGACCTACCAAGCTTGAGGAGAGACCTACCAAGCTTGAGGAGAGACCTACCAATCTTGAGGAGAGACCTACCAAGCTTGAGGAGAGACCTACCAAGCTTGAACAATGGAAATGACTTAATCACGCGTCAGTTCACCTTCTCCCATAGCTATTCCAAAGGTCAGATGGTGATGTGCCTCGAATGATCTTCCCCTCTAGGAACATTTTCATGGCTTTCATTAAATGTAATATTACATCTGATTGTGTAACAATTCCTCAATAATTCTAGAGAGAGACAGAGATTTGAAATGGGTGTCCCTCAGCTGGGTTATTCTTGACCCAGCAGTTGGGTCACTTAGTTGGGTTATTGAGCTATGACCAGTTGGCCATGTATTTGAAATACGTATTTTAATTGCATCTGAGTATTTTGGATTATAATGGGATAAACTGCACTCCAATGTATTTTGTAAGAAGATACTTTTGAAATCTGTCATTTGTATTTTCAAAATACAAAATACTTTTCTATGCCATTTCTTTATATTGGTTCCCCATTTTGTGGCCTCCTTTCATCCCACACTCACCGGACATTATATCAGCTACACCATCATGATCACGAAAATAGATCGCTCCAACAGACACTGAGTCACATGGCCGTGACTTGCTATGCAAAGCAGGCAGACAGGCACCAAAGCATTCAGTTACTGTTCGATTGAACATTAGACTTAATTCTTAACATATTGCTTTGCAAATTCGCAACACATAATACAAATTGTAATTTGTAACATATCATACGAAATGGGTGACTTCCAAAGATGAATACATACCAAATTAAACATATTATATCATACTAAATGGAGGGTCCCGGCTTTACTTACAGAATAATACGAATAATACGAATAATACGAATAATACGAGTCCAGGTTGCTTTGTGACCAGCAGCAATTCTAACCATTCTACTTACACCTCTCTCATCAAAGATCTGTTTTAGCAAATAGGGCTGCCACTGACTGGTAAACCCCAGACACTGTTGTGCGGACGGCCATTTCTGAGATCCTGGATCCGATCATACCTTGCTCAAAGTCTAGCTAGGTGGCTAATTTTAGCTAACTGGCTAACATTAAATAGGCTAGGGGTTAGGGGTTAGCCTTAAGGTTAGTGGTTCAGTTTAGGAGTTAGGTTAAAGGGTTAAGGTTAGGGTTAGGTTTAGGGGAAGGGTTAGCTTAAAGGGTTAAGACTTCTTAAGGATTGGTGTGTCCCCTGCGGGACGGTTGATCTAACATAGGCTAATGCGATTAGCATGAATTTGTAAGTAACAAGAAAATTTCCCACTACATAGACATATCTGATATTGGCAGAAAGCTTAAATTCTTGTTAATCTAACTGCACTGCCCAAATTACAGTAGCTATTACAGTGAAATAATACCATGCTATTGTTTGAGGAGAGTGCACAGTTGTGAACATGAAAAGTTATTAAAAAACGAATTAGACACATTTGGGCAGTCTTGATACAATTGTTTTTACAGCAATGTAATGGTTCTTTGGATCAGTATAAACTTTCCACATACACTGCTGCCATCTAGTAGCCAAGGTCTAAATTGCACCTGGGCTGGAATAATACATAATGGCCTTTCTCTTGCATTTCAAAGATGATTGTACCAAAAAAATACAAAAGAACGGTTGGATTTTTCTTTGTATTAACTTTTACCAGATCTATTGTTTTATATTCTCATACATTACTTTAACATTTCCACAAACTTCAAAGTGTTTCCTTTCAAATGGTACCAAGAATATGCATATAGTTGCTTCAAGGCCTGAGCTACAGGCAGTTAGATTTGGGTTTGTCATGTTAAGCAAAAATTGAAAAAAAGGCGCCAATTTATTTACAATGACGGCCAACACCGGCCAAACCCAGAAAACTCTGGGCCAATTGTGCGCCGCCCTATGGGACTCCCAATCACAGCGAGTTGTGATAGAGCCTGGAAACGAACCAGGGTGTTTGTAGTGACACCTCAAGCACTGAGATGCAGTGCCTTAGACTAGCTAGCTGCAATCCGAGTGGCAACTCCTGGCTAACGTCTCTGTCCCGAAGCAAGAACCAATTAGCCTGGAGCTAGCCCATGCTAGGCCCATCTCCCGGCTAGCTGAAGAGGTCCATCAACCACTCCGGGGCTACAATACCTATTTTGCCAATTGGCCCGACCCTTTTACTGCCAGTACGGAGCTCCTTCACGACTGGACTACCAACGTAATCTGCCCGAGGTGGTTATTCAACTGGCTCTATGTCGCAAAGTCCCCTGAATGCCCATCTGCTAGCCTGCTAGCCATGGCATGCTAGCTGTCTAGAGCATAACGGACAGTTAGCTGAATAGGTCCATCGGCCAAATTCTTGGGCCACTATACCTATTTTGCCAATTGGCCTGGACCCCTTTTACTACACAAAGCCCTGCTTATCCATCGCGACTGGACGACCGACATAATCTGCCCAAGGTTTTTTTTTCCAACAGGCCCCTCCGTCGCGACGTCCCCTGAATGCCCATCTGCTAGCCTGCTAGCCGTGGCCCACTAGCTGTCTAGAGCATATTGCTCTGTTAGCTGAAGAGATACATTGGCCAATTTCTTGGGCCACTATACAATTTTGCCAATTGGACTGGACCCCTTTGCTACACGGAACCCTACTAATCCATCACGCTTGGTCTACTGACATAACCACACGAGGAAGCGCCGCTCGAGGCGGCTATAACAGACACCCTCCTTTGCGATGTCCTTCTAAGGCCCTTCTGCTAGCTTGCTAGCCCCTGCCTCCTCGCTGTCTGAATCGTCGTGTCTCCAGCCCGCCTAACTACTACCTGGACCCCTATGATCACTTAGCTATGGATGCCTCTCCCTAATGTTAATATGCCTTGTCCATTGCTGTTCTGGTTAGTGATTATTGTCTTATTTCACTGTAGAGCCTCTAGCCCTGCTCAATATGCCTTAGTCAACCCTTTAGTTCCACCTCCCACACATGCGGTGACATCAGCTGGTTTAAATGTTTCTAGAGACAATACCTCTCTCATCATCATTCAATGCCTAGGTTTGCCTCCAATGTATTCACATCCTACCATACCTTTGTCTGTATATTATGCCTTGAATCGATTCTATCGCGCCCAGAAACCTGCTCCTTTTACTCTCTGTTCTGAACGTATTAGACGGCCAGTTCTTATAGCCTTTAGCCGTACCTTTATCCTACTCCTCCTCTGTTCCTCTGGTGATGTAGAGGTTAATCCAGGCCCTGCAGTGCCTAGCTCCACCCCTATTCCCCAGGCGCTCTCATTTGTTGACTTCTGTAACCGTAAAAGCCTTGGTTTGTTAACATTAGAAGCCTCCTCCCTAAGTTTGTTTAATTCACTGCTTTAGCACACTCTGCCAACCCGGATGTCCTAGCCGTGTCTGAATCCTGGCTTAGGAAGACCACCAAAAACCCTGAAATTTCCATTCCTAACTATAACATTTTCAGACAAAATAGAACAGCCAAAGGGGGTAGAGTTAGCCTGCAGAGTTCTGTCTTACTATCCATGTCTGTACCCAAACAATTCGAGCTTCTACTTTTAAAAATCCACCTTTCCAGAAACAAGTCTCTCATTGTTGCCGCTTGCTATAGACCACCTTCTGCACCCAGCTGTGCCCTGGACACCATATGTGAAATGATTGCCCCCCATCTATCTTCAGAGCTTTTGCTGTTAGGTGACCTAAACTGGGACATGCTAAACACCCCAGGCCATCCTACAATCTCAGCTAGATGCCCTTAATCTCACACAAATTATCAATGAACCTACCAGGTACATCCCCAAATCCATAAACACGGGCACCCTCACAGATACCATCCTAACCAACTTGCCCTCCAAATATACCTCTGCTGTTTTCAACCAAGATCTCAGCGATCACTGCCTCATTGCCTGCATTCGTAATGGGTCTGCAGTCAAACGACCACCCCTCATCCCTGTCAAACGCTCCCTAAAACACTTCAGCGAGCAGGCATTTCTAATCGACCTGGCCCGGGTATCCAGGAAGTATATTGACCTCATCCCATCAGTAGAGGATGCCTGGTTATTCTTTAAAAGTGCCTTCCTCACCATCTTAAATAAGCATAACCCATTCAAAAAATGTAGAACCAGGAACAGATATAGCCCTTGGTTAACGACAGACCTGACTGCCCTTGACCAGCACAAAAACATCCTGTGGCATACAGCATTAGCATTGAAGAGCCCCGTTGATGTGCAACTTTTCAGGGAAGTTAGGAACCAATATACACAGGCAGATAGGAAAGCTAAGGCTAGCTTTTTCAAACAGAAATTTGCATCCTGTAGCACAAACTCAAAAAAATATATTGGACACTGTAAAGTCCATGGAGAATAAGAGCACCTCCTCCCAGCTTCCCACTGCTCTGAGGCTAGGAAACACTGTCACCACCGATAAATCCACTATAATTGAGAATTTCAACAAGCATTTTTCTATGGATGGCCATGCTTTCCACCTGGCCACCCCTACCCCGGTCAACTGCCCTGCAACCCCGACATCAACTCGCCCAAGCCTCCCCATTTCTCCTTCACCCAAATCCAGATAGCTGATGTTCTAAAAGAGTTGCAAAATCTGGACCCCTACAAATCAGCTGGGCTAGACAATCTGGACCCTCTCTTTCTAAAATATTCTGCCAAAATTGTTGCAACCCCTATTACTAGCCTGTTCAACCTCTCTTTTGTATCGTCTGAGATTCCTAAAGATTTGAAAGCTGCCGCGATCATCCCCCTCTTCAAAGGGGGAGACACTAGACTAAAACTGCTACAGACCTATATCTGCCATTCTAAGGTCTTCGAAAGCCAAGCTAACAAACAGATTGTGAGTCTGGAAGGAGAGTTTACAGTCTAGCCAGGCACCTAGGTATTTGTAGTTGTAGGCCAATACAAATCACACCGTACCTTCTCCGCTATGCAATCTGGTTTCAGAGCTGGTCATTGGTGCACCTCAGCCATGCTCAAGGTCCTAAACGATATCATAACCACCATTGATAAGAGAGATTACTGTGCAGTCGTATTCATCGACCTGGCCAAGGCTTTCGACTCTGTCAATCACCACAATCTTATCGGCAGACTCAACAGCCTTGGATCCTCAAATGACTGCCTCGCCTGGTTCACCAACTACTTCTCAGACAGAGTTCAGTGTGTCAAATCGGAGGGCCTGTGGTCCGGACCTCTGGCAGTCTCTATGGGGTTGCCACAGGGTAAAATTCTCGGGCGTACTGTCTTCTATGTATACATCAATGATGTCGCTCTTGCTGCTGGTGATTCTCTGATCCAACTCTATGCAGGCGACACTATTCTGTATACGTCTGGCCCATCTTTGGACACTGTGTTAACTAACCTCCAGACGAGCTTCAATGCCAGACAACTCTCCTTCTGTGACCTCCAACTGCTCTTAAAAGCAAGTAAATCTAAATGCATGATCTTCAACCGATCGCTGCCCGCACCTGCCCGCCCATCCAGCATCACTACTCTGGACAGTTCTGACTTAGAATATGTGGACAACTACAAATACCTAGGTGCCTGGCTAGACTGTAAACTCTCCTTCCAGTCTCACAATAAGCATTTCCAATCCAAAATTAAATCTAGAATCGGATTCATATTTCGCAATAAAGCATCCTTCACTCATGCTGCCAAACATACCCTCATAAAACTGACCATCCTACCGATCCTTGACTTTGGTGATGTCATTTACAAAATAGCCTCCAACACTCTACTCAACAAATTGGATGCAGTCCATCACAGTGCCATCCATTTTGTCACCAAAGCCCCATATACTACCCACCACTGCGACCTGTACACACTCGTTGGCTGGCCCTCACTTCATACTCGTTGCCTAACCCACTGGCTCCAGGTCATCTGCAAGTCTTTGCTAGGCAAAGCTCCGCCTTATCTCAGCTCACTGGTCACCATAGCAGCACCCACCCGTAGCACGCACTCCAGCAGGTATATCTCACTGGTCACCCCCAAAGCCAATTACCCCTTTGCCCACCTTTCCTTCCAGTTCTCTGCTGCCTATGACTGGATCGAACTGCAAAAATCACTGAAGCTCAGACTCATATAGCTTTAAGCACCAGCTGTCAGAGCAGCTCACAGATCACTGCACCTGTACATCCACAAACTGTATGTATTTATTTATCTTGCTCCTTTGCACCCCAGTATCTCTACTTGAATATTAATCTTCTGCACATCTATCAACCCAGTGTTTAATTGGTATATTGTAATTACTTCCCCACCATGGCCTATTTATTGCCTTTACCTCCCTTATCTTACCTAATTTGCACACACTGTTTTTAGACTTTTTCTACTGTATTACTGCATTTTAATGAGAGTTAAGATGTTACCTTGTCCCCTTAACAATGAATACAAGCGTTTGACATGGGGAAGTAACTTTATAATCAAACTTTATCAATGTAGAAGAAACAGTCATTTTTCATAACTTAGTTGTCATATTTGATCTGGTTTCCTTCAAATATCATACATTTTCATGATCAACATGATTTTGACTATTCATGACCTTTAAATTATATGTTTGGGCAATCCAAAGGCATTGCTTTTAGATGGTTATTTTTGGAGAAAATGTTCAGTTCGTACATTGCAAATCGTTAATTACCGCAAAATAAAATACAAATGACATACTTTTATATGAAATGTATAACATTAATATTGAAAGATTACAATAAAGTAGTTACAATCCCAATATTGGGGTATGCATAGGCACTTAAATCAAACTCTTGTGTAAGCCTTTTCAAATCTACAAAGTCTCACTGCTCAACCTTAACATGGGTTGACCATACAACAGAACAGATTTACCAGAATGACATTAACTTTCACAGGTGGCCAAAAATAACTACCTTAAAGCCACACTCCAGCAAACCACACCTCCAGTCTTCTTATCTGTTCCAGTGGATCATAGCTCAATAACCCAGTATTAACAACCCAACTTAGAGAAAACAATGGGTTGTTTGTGACCCAACTGCCTGGGTCAAAATAACCCAATGTGTTTCTGTCCAATATTTAACCAAATTGGGTTGTTTTTAACCCAGCATTTAGTGTACGATGGGAATGAGTCATAGAAACAATGACTAACCTGGCCTACGAATCCACTTCAAGCTGCAGTCAACAGAAGTGGCATAGAATAAGGTTTAAAGTAATGTGGTTGGATCAAAATGACTGGTCCTGTCTCCCACATTTAGAAGCAGTATTTGTAGATTTTGATGTCTTTCAGAAATAGCTCACCCCCAAAAACCCTTCTGCAAGTTGAATGCATACACATCTGGAGAAAGGTTCAAACGCTTGGTTTTGGCCTTTTAACTGAACTGAGTAAATGAAACAATGTATGTGTTTTCAGTGGTGGAAAAGGTATCACATTTTCATACTTGAGTAAAAGTAAAGATACCTTAGTAGAAAATTACTCAAGTAAAAGTGAAAGTCACCCAGTAAAATACTACTTGAGTAAAAGTCTAAAAGTATTTGGTTTTAAATATTCCTAAGTATCAAAAGTAAAAGTATAAATTATTTAAAATTCCTTATATTAAGCAAACCAGACCAGATTATTTTCTTGTTTAAAAAAAAATGTATTGATAGCTAAGGGCACACCCCAACACTCAGACAGAATTTACAAACAAAGCATGAAACACGAGTCCACCAGATCAAAGTCTGTTCTCTTGATAAGTATGTGAATTTGACTATTTTCCTGTCCCGCTAAGCATTCAAAATGTAATAAGTACTTTTGGGTGTCAGGGAAGATGTATGGAGTAAAAAGTACATCATTTTCTTCAGGGAAGTAGTGAGGTAAAAGTAAAATTGTCAAAAATAGAAATAGTAAGGTAAAGTACAGATACCCCCAAAAACCACTTAAGTAGTACTTTAGTAAAGTATTTTTACTTAAGTATTTTACACCACTGTGTATTTTTAGAGCATAAGTATTTTGTATAATTGACCTTTTCTGGATCTGTGGCTAGGTGTTGGCTCAACCCTGGACATTCCCTAAAATACAGGATATATTGGATATTATATAAAGGGTAATATAGCTGCTCTATAGCTACAGATTTATTTAAAAACAATATCTATAAAGACATTATTGGTTGATGCGTCAGATTATATTAATATTAATGCATTATACAAATATGTTCAAAATACATAAAATGATGTGTATTATGTCATATGTTCATCATTTACCTATTTCCTAGTATTTACCTTCATTACTGCATTATAAAACCCGCAATACAGGTTAAAGAAACATTTAGTCTTTAAACCTTTACATTTGTTGAAAATTACAATTATGCTCAGTGTGAAGATGGGCGTCCAACATGACACCCGTACATGGGAGTCAGCATCCACTAGGAGAACTAGATCTACTGGCTCACTGTGAAGCCTGACAAAAACCACACATCACTGACGTGCAAGTTCAACAGAGTATACAAAATGTAAAAAATGCAACAACGATCCAATCCAGCAGCCTGTGGGATTTGCATTATCACAACTGAGGGATCATAAGAGTTTTATTACCCGTTTGTGAAGCACAGTCCCCTGCCAAACATTTTAAAGGTTGCCAACTGACAAGGTTTCTTTGGTTACCGTTACCCAGACTCCTGCTAAGGGAGAGTAGAATGTGTGTGTGGCTCAGCAGTTCTCTTCAGTCCCAGCGGTGTCCTAGTGTCATATTCCCAAGACACTTGGTGTTAAAGGTTTAGTATGGTTTAAATGCATCCATAAATATAACATTGATCATCTTTGAGGTAAGTGCCTTTGTAAAAGAACAGGGAAAGCAGTTCAAATCAGTAATAGATTATTTGACCTATGTCATAATCTCTGTAGCACTATCCGAACAAGATTGGTTTGCACTGTCATATTAATGGTAACACATCTGTCGAAGCGTTTAAATGGAAGCATACTGTATTTTCCACTCATGACAACTGACACTTTCACATTTCCATGCTGCAGAACAGTGTGACATGTCAACAAAGTACTATCAATAGTGGCATCTATTTCAACGTCAAACATAACGTCTGTGATCTCTGGTTTCATAAGGGAACAGAAATGACCTTGGTCAAGACCCGGTCTGCTTGACACAGGAGGTTGGTAGCGCCTTAATTGGGGAAAACAGACTGGTGGTAGTGACTGGAACGGAATTAGTGGAATGGTATCAAATACATCAAACACATGGTCTCCAAGTGTTTGATGCCATCCCATTTGCTCCGTTTTGGCTATTATTATGAGTCGTTCTCCCCTCAGCAAACTCCTGTGCTGCTTGAGTATCATATATTTCCGCTCAGGACTGACGTAGAGCATGCATAGGAAAGATGAACCTAGCCCTTGTAAAGCTGCAAAACCTCAGCCACTGTCTCTGCAATCTTCACCGTACCGCAGATAATAAATTATAGTTGATTATGACGCAAAGAACACAAAGTTGCAAGATTGAACTAGGGAACAATGTATTAACCTTTTTTGCTATATGAATGGGGTGCTGATGACTGACACGGTAGGTCAAGAACTCGGAATCCCGGTTGCTATGGCAACCTGCTTTTGGGTGGCGCTGCAGGAAGTGTCAGAATCATTATGCCGCAAGGATTCACAGGGCAATAAATTCTAATTCTTCCCATTACAGCATGAGATGACATCAACCCTCCTCTTTGCAGCTCCACTGAATGCATGTTTGTCTGAACTCAGGTTGAAAGAGAATGCAATAATCCTTTTCATACTTCTTATAACAATGGATTTACGATGAGAACAGGGTATTTTAATATGCTGACACTACAATAAACTTGGCTTGAGCCAGTTGAAATGGTTCCTTTTGACAATATCATCAGAAAACATGCATATTATAATTTGTTTGTGCAACAAATGCGCTACTAGTGCTGTATAGCCATATCGATATACCCATATTTACTTCCACATTGGTCAAAAGCAAGCCGAGGTTTGCCATAATAGGCAGGTCATGGGTGTTGTTCTGACATTAGAGCTTTATCGAATGAATGGGGACGTGTGTGCTACATTCTTAGAAAAAAAGGGTTCATAAAGGGTTCTTCGGCTGTCTCCATAGGAGAACCCTTTTTGGTTACAGGTAAAAACACTTTTTGGTCCCCGATAGAACAACTTTGGGTTACATGTAGAAATCTCTGTGGATCTCTGTTATTCATTGAATGCAAAACGGTTCTACTTGGAACCAAAAGGGTTCTACTTGGAACGAACATGGTTCTTCAAAGGGTTCTCCTATCTATGGGGACAGCCAAACAACCCTTTTAAGTTCTAGATATAGCACTTTCTTTTTCGAAGAGTGTAGGTCAAAGTTGCATCTCAGTAGTCTTCAAATCCGAGGCTCCCCTTTTCCCAATATTCCTGGTAGGCATCCTCCATATTGCTTTCCTTGATTTGAGATGTTTTTAGATGCAGACTGGGAGTGTGTAGTAAAGAATCATCCATTTCATCAAATGCTCATCTGGCCCACTGTTGGCTTTAGGTCAATCTGCTTGCCTCACATTGTGGGCTTGATTTGAGTGGCAGCCTTGTTCAGTTATGTGTGCCTCTGAAGAAGGTTCCACCTCTAGGAACGAAGTGTTATCTTTCTCTGTTTCCTGCCATTGTTCTGCCCCTGCCCCAAATGCCTAAAGCTCTGGGAAAAGGTGGGATGTGGGAGCACAGTTTCCTGTCTGGTTGTGGATTGCCTGTCAAACATCATAGAGGCCCTTAAAGAAAAACCACATGAATTTCACATGTGAACACATGCAATCTCGTGTGATCACGTGATTTAATGTGAAGTTAATGCGATAACATGTGTCAACATGTGAAGCAACATGTGCCAACATGTGATGCAAAATGTCAAAACATAAAACTACACGTGACCATATGATCTCATGTGAAATAAATGTGACAACATGGGGATGCAAAATTTCAACATATGATAACATGAAACTTCTCTTGCAACATGTGAGTACATGAAAACACGATCTCATGTGAAATAAATGACATGGGGATGCAAAATCTCAACATGTGATACCATGACACTACACCTGACAAAATGTAATTTGAATATTTTACTTTAAAAAAAAACAACAACACAGCTCTTAGCTCCCTCAGTAGATGTCTACTGGAGAACTTATTTGTATTGCTTTTAATCTTTTAAATGAATTTATCTTATTAACACTTTGTTCTAGCTAGCTATTTGTGTAGGTAGCTATCAAGTAAACACAATGATATAGTGGGATTTAAAAAAAAATATTAATTCAATTTAAACAGTTATGGTCCCCTGCAGGATTTGTCTAGCTCCCGGTTTGTTCCAGGAAACTAGACAAAACATTGTGTCATGGTCCCCTGGAGGGTTTTGTCTAGTTGCGGTAAAAAAAAACATTAAATCTACAACTAGTTACTCCATGTTAGAGGACAGTATGCTGCTGCATACTTGGGACTCAATCTCTCTTGAGATTTGAACTCAGAACCTATAGGTTGCTAGTTACTTGACGTTCCTACTGTACCACCAGGTTTGTGGACATAATGGATATTGGCAATAAAACATTTCTTTGCCTAAAGTTGGAAAAAAATAAAAATCTGTTAAATATATACAACAACTTGGTATTATTTCTATAAAATGACAGTATGCTGCTGGATTCTGATTTAAATTAGTGTAAATAAACTTGTATAATTGTGTACTGTGACCACACTTGGGACTCAGCTACACCACCAGGTCTGTTAGCGTGAAAGAGATATGACCACAGACTGCTCTTTGTTAAATGCTGCCCAGAATCAAGTAAATATGTGTTCAATTACCACCACCAACATAAAATCAACATAAATCGAGCTGTGCTCAAGGACACTTGACGTAGAGTATTGTTGTGACTTTACTTTCATTCATCTGATGACTGTTATTTATCAAATCAACTATGTATAATTGTTTATTTATTTATTTTAAAAAAAGTTTTTATATATAGGACAAATATATATACATATATTTTTTTTGCAGCTTTTCTGCTACATATACATACATTTGACTTATACATTTTACATATACATTTTACATACATGGTACTTTTACATAAAGCAGTCATATAACAATAACACATTACCAAACATAAGCTCTTTAATCCCAATTCCGATTAAATTAATCATAACAATTAACTAATTTGTAATTTGGGGCACCACGAGAGTGGTTGTTTAAAGAGTTACCATCTCCCGAACTAAAGTCTAAAGGTCTTTTACCTATCACTTCCATAAAACAGTCAACGTATTAATCATAATCTCGTATCATATCATCATTCTGAACAGTCATAACTTCCTGTATCTGCAAAACCCTGAGCCTTACTTATGACTCAGTACTACTCGTGCTTCTACACCTGCATTGCTTGCTGTTTGGGGTTTTAGGCTGGGTTTCTGTACAGCACTTTGAGATATCAGCTGATGTAAGAAGGGCTATATAAATACATTTGATTTGATACACAAATTGGTTTAATTATTTATTTACTAGCTAACTAAATGATAACACAGGATAAACATACACACTTAATACATTAGGAAAAGGTCCCTAGCGGACTGACACAATCTATGGCAACTTGTTACAAAGGAGATGGATAGGAAGGGAGAGAGAGAGGGGAAAAGAGACACTTATCGTTGATACATTTTAGGAACTACTCTCACAGTAATCATATACTTTTCACATGAACTGCTGCCCGTTTGGAGTAAGAAATCATGAATGCATTTACGTGTGAATGCCTTCATTCGCCTTTTATCTCTGTCGGAACCAGGTCTTTTTAGGAAGGCTGTGCATTCTTTCAACCAGCTTCACCTGAAATGTTTTTTCAACAGTCTTGAAGGAGTTCCTACATATGCTGAGCACTTGTTCAAAACAAATCAAATCAAAACCCAGAGGGCTCTCTATGGTCAGGGCATGACACTTTAAACAATGCCACCTCATATAATGTTTACATACCCTACATTACTCATCTCATATGTATATACTGTACTCTATACCATCTACTGCATCTTGCCATCTTGATGTAATGTATCACTAGCCACTTTAATTAACAATGCCACTTTTATATGTTTACATACCCTACATTACTCATCTCATATGTATATACTGTACTCTATTCCATTCACTTCATCTTGCATATGCCGTTCTGTACCATCGTTCATTCATATATATTTTTTTTATGTACATATTCTTATTCATTCCTTTACACTTGTGTGTATAAGGTAGTTGTTGTGAAATTGTTAGGTTAGATTACTCGTTGGATATTACTGCATTGTCTGAACTAGAAGCACAAGCATTTCGCTACACTCGCATTAACATTTGCTAATCATGTGTATGTGACAAATAAAATTGGAGTTGATGATTTGATTTGTACCAGTACCCCACTATTGTTATTAACTGTTGCTTTTTAATTATTTGTTATTCTTCTCTTACTTTTTTATGTATTTTTCTTAAAACTGCATTGTTGGTTGTTGGCTTGTAAGTAAGCATTTCACTGTAAGATTTACACCTGTTCGGCGCATGTGACAATGTACAATTTTATTTGATCATGTGTGAAAATCCCTATGTGAAATATCATCACATTCCAAAATATGGTTTCACATGTGAAAATCCACAGGTCAAATATCATCATATGAAGTGTTCCAAAAACACATGGTTTCACATGTGGAAATGTCACACGTTTTTTTCCGTAAGGGTGGGGCCCATGAATGAACCCTGACCTATAAAGCCTAAAGAGCTTAGTCCTAGTCCAACCAGAGGCAACACATTAGTCTTCTAAAACATTTTAGATTAGACAGTATTATCTTGATATTATCATATGGATATAACTTCAACCATTATTACAGTTGCAATTGACTCTATGTGAAAATCCAAGGTGACAAAAATTGACATCTCATAACCAGGGCCAAAACCAGGTTATGAGTTCTAATGAGAAGGGATTTTTATTGCATTTTAATTTAAGTCCATGAGGAAAGATAGGCCATGTAGAGATGTTCATAAAGAAAAGTATGTTCTTTTTTTAAGTTCCTAACTTGTTTGAAAAGATTAGTACAGATTTTCCCAGGGGACCACATATGGGGCCCCGACCCCAAGTTTGAGAACCTCTCTCTCTCTCTCTCTCTCTCTCTCTCTCTCTCTCTCTCTCTCTCCTCTGCTTCCTCCTGCATACATTACAGCCTGCCTCAGCCTCAACACTGAGTGTCGCATCACTGTCTGTCTCAGTAGCCTACTATCTGTTAAGTTATTATGAGAACTTAATAGCCTATTCTTTTGCTCCTGCTATTGTAGGCTCCACTTAATGTTAGCTTCTTAATTCATCCTTCTAGCAGGCTAAGTAATAATAGCCTAGGCTCAATGTTACTGCAATAGTAGTCTCTGCCGGCAGCTGGCCACCTGACTGACTGACATATCTATAAGCGACTATTTACCAGCTGTGCACTCATTCTCAGAAAGTCCGTTTTTTTGTTTGTTTCAGCGATGTTTGTAAACACAGCAGGAGTTGTGGGACAGTTTTATAATTGCCTTTTGCCTGGCATCTCACAAACACACTGTCACTAACGTGTCTAGTTGCGGTAGTTTGTGTCTCGTATCAGTCATGGCCTGTGCCACGAGTGGGTGGAGTTAGCTGTTTGGGAGAGTGGGGAACGTGCTGCTATAAAGGTAAATTGGGTACGCAGGTGAACATAACGAACAAATCACTGTTCATGCAGTAGCGGTGCGTGAGTAAAATCACTGGGGATACCAAGCCAGAAAAAAAGCCATATTACAACATACACTACATGACCAAAAGCATGTAGTGTAAGTTCTTCCACAAGTTCTTCCACATTGATCTCGACAAACTATTTCTGTATCAACTTCACTTTGTGCACGGGGGCATTGTCATGCTAAAACAGGAAAGGGCCTTCCCCAAACTGTTGCCACAAAGTTGGAAGCGCAGAATGGTCTAGAATGGCATTGTATGATGTAGCATCCTTTTCTTCCCAAAGAATCAAGCATGGGCCTTGGCGAGGAAAACTGGTGAAACAGCTGATTGGCTGCTTTTTAGGCAATTGAGAAATAAATGGAACGGAGGAATAAAAACAGCAAAATCTGGGTATTTTCTTGATGCTCTGACAGTCTGCTGGTGATCCCGCTAAATTCTGGAAAACTGTCAACTCACTTAAACCAGGAAACTCTTTGACTTCACTGCCGAAGCAAATTACATTGGAATCTGGGATCATCAGTGACCAAACTAAATTTTGCGACGTTTTTAATAAGCATTTTATTTCTGCTGGTTTTCTTTTTGAAATAAAAAAATTGCCAACATGATCCTGACTGGTCTATTGTTTCAGCCCCTTGGCCTTCTTCAGCTGATGTGTAAAACAGTAAGCCTTTTCATCATAGGTACACTTCAACTATGACAGACAAAATGAGAAAAAAAATCCAGAAAATCACATTGTAGGATTTTTTATGAATTTATTTGCAAATTATGGTGGAAAATAAGTATTTGGTCAATAACAAAAGTTTATCTCAATACTTTGTTATATACCCTTTGTTGGCAATGACAGAGGTCAAATGTTTTCTTAAGTCTTCACAAGGTTTTCACACACTGTTGCTGGTATTTTGGCCCATTCCTCCATGCAGATCTCCTCTAGAGCAGTGATGTTTTGGGGCTGTTGCCTTTTTTTATTTTTGTATTGCTTGTAACTGTTTTGGTTAATGCAAGTTCGTGTGCTGTTAGGTTATTCCTCTATGTGTAAATGTAATCTGTTGCTCTATTGTTTTGTGTTATCTGTGATCGTTTTGTTTGTCTTGTGTAGTTTCTTAATCATTGTACCTAAACTGTATGTGTAAACATACATACACAGGGCCAGCTGTAAAAGAGACCTTGGTCTCAGTCTGTGTTCCTTGCTGAAATAAAGGTATAATAATAATTAACATTTCCCTTCACTGGAACTAAGGGGCCTAGCCCGAACCGTGAAAAACAACCCCAGACCCTTATTCCTCCTCCACCAAACTTTACAGTTGGCACTATGCATTCGGCCAGGTCACATTTTCCTGGCATCCACCAAACCAGGAGAACCCAGATTGTTGAGGTGTGATTCATCACTCCAGAGAACACATTTCCACTGCTCCAGAGTCCAATGGCGGTGAGCTTTACACCATTCCAGCTGATGCTTGGGATTGCGCATGGTGATCTTAGGCTTGTGTGCGGCTGGTCCGCCAAGGAAACCCATTTCATGAAGCTCCCAACGAACAGTCTTGTGGTGACATTGCTTCCATAGGCAGGTTGGAACTCGGTAGTGAGTGTTGCAAACGAGGACAGACGATATTCATGCGTTATGTGCTTCAGCACTTGACGGTCCCGTTCTGTGAGCTTGTGTGGTCTACAGTTACTTACAGTTGACCGGGGCAGCTAGTACACATTGAACTTCCATCCTCTCAGTCCAGGGACAAAATGTATTTTATGTTTGGATCAGAATAGCCATTATAATCATTGGCCAGTACGAAAATTAAGTAAGACCACAAGTCCAAATCCCTATCTCCATTCATGGCTAATTTAGAAATGGGACAATTTTAACTAGCTACCTAGCAACCGGAGGACAACAACACAACAAGATGCAACAATTGAAGTTGTTTCTATCGATTATGTATTTCTCTGTGATAGGAATTAACCCAAATTCAAACTGGCTTCCTTTGACACTTCTTTTTGGTGCGCCAGGACCGTTCACAGTTGAGCTTACTCAGTTTAGCTCAACTCTGATTGGCTATTATTTTATTACTTTTTTTATCAAGGGAGGCCAAATGCTGGCAGGTTTCCCTTGCATTCAATGCTACAGGTGGCAACAATGTTATACTCTTTATGACCAGCCTGCATCAGATGGCCTACACATTATTTTTTACATTTTTTATTTGATTTAACCTTCATTTAACTAAGCAAGTCATTTAAAACTTGTTATGGCTGCAATCCCACTAACGGGATAAGTGTAATCAACAACCGCTGAATAGCATAGCGCTACATTCAATAAATATTACTACAAATATTTATAGTCATGAAATGCAATATAGGAAAACACAGCTTAGCCTTTTGTTAATCCACCTGTCGTGTCAGATTTTGAAATGATGCTTTACAGCGAAAGCAATCCAAGCGTTTGTGTAAGTTTATCGATCGCACGACAAAACATTATGTACACTTAGCATCAGGTAGCTTGGTCACGAAAATCAGAAAAGCAATCAAATTAATCATTTACCTTTGATGATCTTCGGATGTTTTCATACCGGATGCTTTCATACCGTCCCTGGGAGGGGTGCGTCACCTAAGTGGGTTGAGTCACTGATGTGATCATCCTGTCCCCCCCCTTGGGTTGTGCCGTGGCGGAGATCTTTGTGGGCTATACTCAGCCTTGTCTCAGGATGGTAAGTTGGTGGTTGAAGATATCCCTCTAGTGGTGTGGGGGCTGTGCTTTGGCAAAGTGGGTGGGGTTATATGCTTCCTGTTTGGCCCTGTCTGGGGGTGTCCTCGGATGGGGCCACAGTGTCTCCTGACCCCTCCTGTCTCAGCCTCCAGTATTTATGCTGCAGTAGTTTATGTGTCAGGGGGCTAGGGTCAGTTTGTTATATCTGGAGTACTTCTCCTGTCCTATTCGGTGTCCTGTGTGAATTTAAGTGTCCTCTCTCTAATTCTCTCTTTCTTTCTCTCTTTCTTTCTATCTCTCGGAGGACCTGAGCCCTAGGACCATGCCTCAGGACTACCTGACATGATGACTCCTTGCTGTCCCCAGTCCACCTGGCCGTGCTGCTGCTCCAGTTTCAACTGTTCTGCCTTATTATTATTGGACCATGCTGGTCATTTATGAACATTTGAACATCTTGGCCATGTTCTGTTATAATCTCCACCCGGCACAGCCAGAAGAGGACTGGCCACCCCACATAGCCTGGTTCCTCTCTAGGTTTCTTCCTATGTTTTGGCCTTCCTAGGGAGTTTTTCCTAGCCACCGTGCTTCTACACCTGCATTGCTTGCTGTTTGGGGTTTTAGGCTGGGTTTCTGTACAGCACTTGGAGATATCAGCTGATGTACGAAGGGCTATATAAATAAATTTGATTTGATTTGATGTTTTCACTCACGAGACTCCCAATTACACAACAAATGTTCCTTTTGTTCCATAACGATTATTTTTATATCCAAAATACCTTCGTTTGTTTGGCGCGTTATGTTCAGAAATCCACAGGAAAGAGCGGTCACGACAACGCAGACAAAAATTCCAAATAGTTTCCATAATGTCCACAGAAACATGTCAAAAGTTTTTTATAATCAATCCTCAGATTGTTTTTAAAATATATAATCGATAATATATCAACCGCAAATGTCTTTCACAGTAGGAGAGGGAAAAGCAATACCTATCCGAACTCTGTTGCGTGAGCAAAACTCATGTGACCACTTGACGCAATGTTATCGTTCTGGCTAATTCTTCAAAATAACAGCCTGCAACTATGTCTGCAGACTGTTGACATCTTGAGGAAGCGATAGGAAAATGAATCTTGTTCATATCCCTTTAAATCCAGCAAAGGGAGGCTATGGAACATGGAGTTCTCAAAATAGAAGCCACTTCCTGTTTTGATTTTCCTCATGGTTTCGCCTGCAATATCAGTTCTGTTATATTCACAGACAATATTTTGACAGTTTTGGAAACTTTAGAGTGTTTTCTGTCCAATACTAATAATAATATGCATATATTTGCAACTGAGACTGAGGAGCTGGCCGTTTACAATGGGAACCTTTTCATCCAAGCTACTCAATACTGCCCTGCAGCCATAAAAAGTTAAGAACAAATGTTTATTTACAATGATGGCCTACCGGGGAACAGTGGGTTAACAGCCTTGTTCAAGGGCAGAACGACATAGTTTTACCTCGTCAGCTCGGGGATTCGATCCAGCAACCTTTCGGTTACTGGTCCAATGCATACATAGACAAAGGGGCCCTGTATCGCTTGCTCGGATGCTTTCTCCGGTAAGATACAATACATTCAGCCTCTTGCGAATTGATGGAAAATTATGAAAACACAGAGAGATGAAAGATTAATTATTTTACATTCTTTCTTTTTTTCTTGGTTAATCTTTTGGGGAAGCCTGGCTTCTCTTGGCCCTCATGAATACTGTGTTCATGATTCCAGTCGTTCGCAAAAAGGAAGGCATGATTAGAACTCAGTCAGATCAAGCATATAAGCATTCTGAACTTTGATCAATGCTGGGAACAATATTTAGATGTTGACACTTAATAGATTTTCTTTATTGCGTACAAAATAGATATTTGTATAATTTCTTTGTGACCGAGGTCCGAACCTCCTAATATGCAATTACGGCCTTGCTTATTACTTTATCTGAAATGTTCAATTGCATGTTCAATTGCCTAGAGTGACATGCACTAACTAACACATGGATAGCAGAAAACCATGCCCACTGATTCCGTTTTGTGGGATATTATCAGTAAATGCAATGGAAACGTGCCAAGGACTACTACAAGGGCGAGGTATGGTGAGGACCAACGGAACATTTATGTTAGAGTGCTCAGCTGGACAAACACACTTTGGCTGGGAAGTGTTCCTGAATCCTGTACACCAAGGGTGTGGTGGCTGGGTGAAGAAGAGTGCCTAGTGTCCTCAATGAGTTAGCACTTATAAGGGATGGGCAGGAAGGATAAGGCAAGAGTCCAGCTTTGCTGCCAAGCCTTCCCGAGGTCATGTGCATAACAGAGAGCACCCAGAGGTTGCTGGGATTTGTGCAACATCTGCCCAAGTGTGAGCAGAGAGATTTACAGTATCCTACAGTGCAACAGGGGACTGAGTCGAGGGGTAGGAAAGGTGGATTAATGTTAACTGGAAATAGCCATCCCAGTGGTGTGAGGAGGGAAAGCTGGTGGAAACTTTATGCATGTGGCTACATTTGTCGTTCTTTTCTTAGAACAACAATGGGTTCAGTGGCACTCTCTTTCGTTCCGCTTTGGCTGTCAATGTCCATGTTATGACAGTTTTTTTTCTCTCCATCGCAGCCAGAGTGAACGTGTCTGCCAATGTGTCGAGATTGTCCTCATACGTGACCCAATCTCAGTGAACCTTCCCCCACCACCATCATATGATGTTATCCTCCACCCATGTTTACATCCCCCAAGACAGGGTGTTGTAGACTAAGACGTGCAAGGATCTTTAAGCTGCTTGCATTCATTTCTTTCTTTTTCCACCAGTCCATCTCTTGCCTTCTTTTCTTCTCTTACCCCTCTATCTCATTTACATTAGCAGGGGTTTGCAAAGGATTGCCTGAAGGCATTCTGTCTTGGAAATCATTAAAAGAAAATAGACAGAGTTGGTCAGAGCAGGGGGAATCTGGAATCAAGCTTTGTGACCAGTCCAGTGAGTGTGTAGGGCTAAGCAGCGAGCCAAGGCTTTGTGCCATGCAAAATGAAGCCAGACACAGAAAGAGCTTCATTAGTAGGCCAGTGATATTTCTAGAAAATTAAGTTAGAGGAGGAAGGCGGCAAATATTGTCATAGCGGAGATAATAATTGCACAGAGCAGCAGGATCGCGTTTCTCATAATTACAATGTTGTTCGATCTAATGAGACAGTGTACTGAACTAATGCCAGTCCAATATCAATGGCATTAACGAAAGCAAAACCTTGACGAATGTTGATTTTGTTACTTATTAAGGCTGCATTTTCTATATCATAGCTAATTGTTAATGTTTGCAGTAATGTACTGTTAAACCAAAATTCATTTTGATTTTACGGTAACATACTGTACATTTACTTACAGTAACTTGCAGGTGACTGTCAGTTAGTTACTATAAAAACAACAGGATGTTTTTTACATTAAGGGAAATAATTGACAAGGTAAAGACTACAATATAACTGATGGTAGTGTAACAAACCTTGCCTAGGGTTCTACCCCCTCCCCAACCCTTAGTTAACCCTTATTGGAGCAGTGGTTATCAGGTCCGCCTACAAGCTCATGTGACATAACCACAGCTCATTCAATAGGATTTCCATGCAGCTTTTAAAAAACTTAGAAACAGATTTAAATTGACCTCAGTAATAGCCCCTGAGAAGATGGCTGCTGGTTTTACATGTGTATGCTCTCTGACGGTTCTCTATCTGAATGTTTTCCATGATCTTTGGCTATGTTGTCTGAATGTTCTCTGAATGTTTTCCATGACTTTTGGCTATGAATAACTAACACTTCTCGCAGATGTTAATCCTAGTTACAACATTGAGTCGTGTCAGGATATTGTGTAAGTCAGTGGTATTTGTGACCTTTTACTGCATCACTGCTTCTTGATTTGACAGTTCAGACATCGCTGCAAGTGCAGCTGGGAATCACAGTATGATTCACAGTGGTGAAACAACCCAGTCTGGCAAGAGAATAACACATCTGTTGAACATGGTTTAAGCCGCCTGGGGTTCGCCTCAGTCACTTATGATTGAACATAAGAACAATAATAGATGATGCATATTACTAATGTCAGTTAGTAAATGATAAGGATTAAGAAAGAGAGTTTTACCTTATTATAAGTTTGAGGTCAGCAGTGGGGCAAATACACTGATCATTCAAGAACATTTTCATCACAGAACTTTTCAACAACATTTGTAGATTTGTGGTCCTGGCAATGTACAACAAATCGTCTCTCATTAATCCAACCAAAAATATAATTTGGCTTCCCCGACAGCTATGATATCATTGTTTTGATGATATAAAAAGTTCTAAAATAAAACAAGTACTTTCCATGAGGAAGTGGGATCCCAGCATGGCCAATGTATTGGAAAATCTCCCAAAGGAAGCAGCTGTCTCCAAAATATAAGGAAAGCCTGTGTCTTGACTGTCCTTTGCCATTAATGTTTCCTCACTCTATAACACAGGTGGCTTCCTCAGAAACTGTGGAGTTACATTGCAGGTGCATCCAATCACATTGAAAACACTGACATGGATTGGACATTTTCAGGAAAAGCAACAGTTGCCAAATATAACCTTTACACACATGATGGAGTCAAAAGGAGCACACCTGAGGATATTATTTAGTTGTGTCTTTTGCCAAAAAGCAGTTACAATAATGATTTTCCAATAATATTTCCCTTGTTGGGCAGTCTGGCCCCAGAGGCATACAAAAATACTATATGTATTTCTGAGCAACTCCAAGACATGATATGTACAAATGGTCTAGTTATTTGAGATAGAAACGATAGTCGGGAGGTTGGTCTGGGGGGGGGGGGCGTATACCCCAACCGTCTAGCAATCCAAAGGTTGTGTGTTTAACGTAATGTAATATGTCGTACTAAATGTAGGGACCTGATTTACTTACCAAATCCTACGAATTCCCCTGAGACCAGCTTGTGTTGGGATGGTAGAATTATAGTTAGTCCAAACATTCTCAAATTAACTGTATTACAGCTCTGGTGTTTAAAAAAAAAAAACTATAGCCACATCCTGTATGCAAATTATACTGAATAGGAGTCTTATTTCTAACATTTCAAGAGCGGAGTCTGAATAAAAAGGTCAGAGAGCATGTAGCGCCCGAGGTGTCACTCTTTAGTCAGAGCCTGCAAATGTCTCATATCAGGCTAACCCTGTCCAATGGCAGATGAGCAGCCATCAAAAGCTTTTAACTAAAAAGAATACACTGCTTCTAGCAATGCAATGAACTTGAAAATGCAAGGACCCCTAAACATTAAGGACAAACAGACTGAATTCTGCAAGCAAATGTTTTAAAATGCATTTGTTGTGTCTGTTGTGTCTGTCTACAAACCCCTTAGCGAAAGCAGTATCATGAACTACCAGATGTAGCACCCCACCAACCAAAGAAGAAACAGTGCCATGAGAACAATAGAAATAGAAAGTGTGGAAGTGCTTTCCCTTTCCTTTTTTTGTAGTGGAGACAGAGACAGCACCACACGTAAGTGCTTCTGCCTGGGGGGGAGGGGATATGGCGATTCATGCCACCAATTATTTTCAGATGACACACAGTTAGAAAGTGAGGCTATAATGATGAGAGGAGGTAGCCTGATACATTTTCCTGTTTCATGTTCTATTATATCTGAATTGACACGATTGTCACTTTGCACAGCAGAGGCAGCCCCTACCCCCCAAAAAAGGTAATAGTGAAATTGTGAGTGTAAAAGAATATAAGCTGATCTAAGTAAAATGCCATTTTGCCATTCAAGGCATCAGGGGTATACAGAGGAATGTCCAGCTCCCAGCTCATATTGGCTACATTTTGTTCACTGTTCACTTTTTAGGTCTGTGAAAATGACAGACAGCTTGACTCAAAATAAAAAAGTATATGATTCTCCACTTACTTTGGCATATTTACAGAAAACTCTGACTAACAATACATGTACTTTCTATAGGTTTGACATCTGTGCACGCAAACTCTAACCTTGGCCAGGAAAATCTGGAAATTTAGGGAAAGTAACCGGAATTCTGCAACCCTACTTGCAGGCCTGATGTAGCCTGTAGATCAAGAGCTTTAGGCCACAGTTTCAGGGTAAAGACAGGCCTCAAAATAAGGTCTAATGGAATGCATTGACATTAACAACTTAATTATAATACCAGCACTCCCTAGGGAACTTACTTGGGAATGACTACAAGACATAAAATGAACAAATTCAACAACTATGTCTCTGTCACTAACAAATACAGTAATGGGTGGTAACTCTACAACTCACTCGAAAATCAAGGCACACTGGGAAATTATATTGGAGGTGTGGCTTAGTGTGGGTGTTGCTAAAGAAAAAGTTCAGGTTGATAAAACTTAAATTTGGACTCCCTACAGGGTCACAGAGACTATCGATTTGAGTGATGACTACAACATCACTTTACGTAACTGATAATATAAGTCCAACAGGTTTCCTCAAAAGTTTTGGGTAATGACAGCACATTGAGGTTTACAGTGTAGGAGCACTGTAAACCCCAGGACATTTTTTACTCAAATACTTCTAGTAAGTTTTACTTACTATTATTATTACTTAAAATGTGTATGTGGTACTGACTCAAAACTAAATGAGAAGTCACACCAACTATTAAAAAATATATATATATATCAAATTAACTGGTTTCCCTGCATGCTCTACTGCAGGTAAATTTATTTTCAATTGTTTTTAATATCTGTGTTGTTGAATGTACATTGAGTGATTGATTGGCTGAATGTTATGCTACACAAAGATAAATCATGTTTTTCTTAACCAATCCAATCATTTTTCATACTTTACTGAAATGGTTGTTCCAGTTTAACTGGGTTAGGTAGTTTCCTCCCATTACTCTTAATCCTGGCAGTGATTATGAATGCAGGTTGTGGGTGAATACATATTTCAGCTGTTGGCTGGCTAGATGCCAATTGAAATTAAATATCACTTCGCAAGCCAGTATAATGTAATTTACAGTTAGTGTTACAGAATTCAGGGACATTTCCCAGGCATTCCAGAAATCCTGGTTGGAAAATTCTTGGGGGGAATTTTGCAGGCCTGCAAACTAGTTCCCCCAAGTACAATGTCTTATGACATATTTAATGGTACAATTCTAATATTCACCTAGGAACTCACTCAGTAAACTGAAACTGAAAATGAATGATTTCAACATGCATGTCTCTGTCACTGTCACGTTCTGACCATCGTTCGTGTGTGTTTTCCTTGTTTTAGTGTTGGTCAGGACGTGAGCTGGGTGGGCATTCTATGTTGTGTGTCTGATTTGTCTATTTCTATGTTTGGCCTGATATGGTTCTCAATCAGAGGCAGGTGTTAGTCATTGTCTCTGATTGGAAACCATATTTAGGTAGCCTGTTTGGTGTTGGGTTTTGTGGGTGATTGTTCTTATCTCTGTGTTTGTTGTCACCAGAGCCGCCAGAACCGCCAGTCTGCAAGGAGCCGCCAGAGCCGCCAGTCAGCATGGAGCCGCCAGAGCCGCCAGTCAGCATGGAGCCGCCAGAGCCGCCAGTCAGCATGGAGCCGCCAGAGCCGCCAGTCAGCATGGAGCCGCCAGAGCCGCCAGTCAGCATGGAGCAGCCAGAGCCGCCAGTCAGCATGGAGCAGCCAGTCAGCATGGAGCAGCCAGAGCAGCCAGTCAGCATGGAGCAGCCAGAGCTGCCAGTCAGCATGGAGCAGCCAGAGCTGCCAGTCAGCCAGGATCTTCCAGATCCACCAGTCAGCCAGGATCCGCCAGTCAGCCAGGATCTTCCAGATCCACCAGTCAGCCAGGATCCGCCAGTCAGCCGGGATCTGCCAGAACTGCCAGTCAGCCAGGATCTGCCAGAACTGCCAGCCAGCCGGGATCTGCCAGAGCCAACTACCTGCCTGTGCTTCCTCTCAGTGCTGAGCTTCCTCTCAGTGCTGAGCTTCCTCTCAGTCCCGAGCTACCCCTCAGTCCCGAGCTACCCCTCAGTCCCGAGCTACCCCTCAGTCCCGAGCTGCCCCTCAGTCCAGTGGGGCCCTTGGTGAGGACAACTAGGCCAAGGTCGGCGGCGAGGGTCGCCTATCTAGGGACGCTAAGGAGGTGGACTAAGACAATTATGGAGTGGGGTCCACGTCCAGCGCCAGAGCCGCACCCGCGGACAGATGCCCACCCACACCCTCCCCTATAGGTTTAGGTTGTGCGTTCGGAGTCCGCACCTTGGAGGGGGGGTACTGTCACGTTCTGACCATCGTTCGTGTGTGTTTTCCTTGTTTTAGTGTTGGTCAGGACGTGAGCTGGGTGGGCATTCTATGTTGTGTGTCTGGTTTGTCCATTTCTATGTTTGGCCTGATATGGTTCTCAATCAGAGGCAGGTGTTAGTCATTGTCTCTGATTGGGAACCATATTTAGGTAGCCTGTTTGGTGTTGGGTTTTGTGGGTGATTGTTCTTATCTCTGTGTTTGTTGTCACCAGATAAGCTGTATAGGTTTTCACGTTACGTTTGTTGTTTTTGTATTGTTCGTGTTTTCTTCTTTATTACATATGTATCAAGAATACCACGCTGCATTTTGGTCCGACTCTCCTTCACCTAAAGAAAACCGTTACAGTCACTAACAAATGCAGTAATGGTAAATCTACAATTCAACTGAAAAGGCATAATGGAAAATTATTGGAGGTGTGGCTTAGTGGGTTAAATTTAAGTATACCTTACAAAAAATATGTATTACTCATATGAAGATAAATAGCTGACGTGGGCAGTACTAAGTTTCTTAACTGATTTTTTTTGGGGGGGTAATCGGTTTCCTCAAAATGTTTGAGCAGCCAGGACTTTAAAGTGAGAGAAACAATTTCAGGGAACATTTTCAGTCCAAAACTTGCTATAATGTTGTATTGGTAATGTCTTTAACTGGTTGTAATGTGATTCATCTGACCAGGCAACTAAAGTATTTCACAGAATACAAAACGTTCTCACATCTGATATCACTACAACCAGAAAACCATATCAATTAATACAATGCAGCAGGCAATTCTCATGCTGAGGCTTTATAAAGGAATACTTGATAGCGTGTGGTGGTAACATTTTCATTTGCTAAGGAGAGTCAAAGTTTACTGGAGCTCTGAGTTTTACTGAAGCTGGAGCACAGCGGGACATAGCCCACTGAACTTCACTCCTCTGCCATCCCAAAATCACCATGGAGACAGCACCATTTTATGTCTCTCCCTCACACGCATGCACCAGTGGTGGTCGGTGCCATTTAAGATAATGGAGGACAATATTTTTGTTCATGCTCATGGCCTGATTTCTCTTACAGCATATTGGATGACTGTCATTCATGTTCCAGTCACCCAGCTCAATGTAACATCGATAGATTTAGGCTACTACATGACACTCAAATTTTCCCACTACCCATCATGCGGTTGTTAAAATCTAGCCCATGAATTAAAGTTTACATCGTAGGTGCACAGGTCGAGATCATTTTTTGTATTCAAGGTGACAGACAGTGACACGTTCAATACCGCCTTGCACACTCTTGCCTGCATCTAGCCGATCTAGGGTGTAATCATTAGTCCAACAATTGCAAATGAGAGTTTCTATTAGACAAGTTCAGGTATGTTTATCCCTGTTTCGTTACGTTTGCTTCAGTTTAAGAAATGTTTTTCAACAGAAATGGTGGAATGAATACACTCCTGATCACATGCAAACACAGTTCACTTTCAGAGCAGCCACATACAAACAGCATGATCACTTTGCTCGTTGTAATTCATTCTCACATCTACGCGCTCTCTACCTCAATCACCTTTTCCCTTCGCTTGTGGACTTCAGTGTACAACACATCAGCTGTCTGTGATCAGGCGAAAACACTTTTCCAAGCCAAACCTTCAAATCATAACCGGTAACCACTACTCACAGCTTACATCTTTGTCAACATCTAACATTATAGTCAACATAGCTAACAGAACTAATACATTTTTAACCCCGCTACAGTCATGCAGTACAGTGCACAGTCAGCAAGCACTTTAGCATTTACATCGGCGGGCCCAGGTGGCAATAAATTAATACAACCAAAAGCTTACCTTGACTTGGAAGAGTTCCAGTGTTGGATAGCCATAGCCAGCTAGCTAACATTGCATCCCTCTCTGTTTGAGGCGGGTGTTTGAGTAGGCTAAACTAGCTAGCTAGCTTAAGTAAGTTAAAGTGAAAAATAATATATAAAATATGGCTAGCTCTCTCTTTCCCTCTCTCTTGCTTCTCCTTCATTTTTTAAGAAATGTATTTGTTCAAAACTGTTCAACTATTGTCTTTCTCTCTCTTTGAGTCAACTACTCACCACATGTTATGCACTGCAGTGCTAACTAGCTGTAGCTTATGCTATCAGTACTAGATTCATTCTCTGATCCTTTGATTGGGTGGACAAAATATAAGTTCATGCTGCAAGAGCTCTGGTAGTTTGGAGAATGTCCTCCAGAAGTTGTCATAATTCCTGTGTAAGTCTATGGAAGTCTGTGAGAATCATGAGCTTCCTAGGTTTTGTAAGGAAGTCAATGTACCCAAAGGAGGACGGAAACTAGCTATCCTCCGGCTACACCATGGTGCTACCCTACAGAGTGCTGTTGAGGCTACTGTAGACCTTCATTGCAAAACAGTGTGTTTTAATCAAATATTTGGTGATGTGAATGTATTTAGTATAATTTTATCTAAAAATTAAAGCTTTTTTAATGTTTCACTATTTTCATTTTTATGAAATTCACTGACATTCCTTTAAGGAGCCTCCACTGGCATGCACACGCACATAAACTCACCTCAATTCTATATATATACATGTATATATACAAAAATAGATCAAATTCAAAATGTATGGGGATCTGCATCATGGACCAACATAAACATCTTCATGTACAGTAATTGCCTGCACTAAAAATATGCCTTTAATTGCTCTGTAGAAGCTTCGTAATTAGGGAGACACTTACTGGCTTTATCACCATTTAAAATTGTCAGGAATGACTCTTTCTCATTTGCTCCACTCAACCTTTGTGATAACGCTGTCATTGTCTCACATATCTCCTTATTATCTTCCTTCTAGTAGCTTTATTCTTCAGTGGTACAGTGATCTAATGGGTTACTGTACTCGTCAGAGAGTGGTTCAAGCTTTTTCATGTCCCAGTGATCACAGCTTTCCTTTCTTTTTACATGTACCCAATTGTAATATGTTCATCATTTCAAACAAGAGGGGCAGTTCATTATAAATGGGGTTGCAACAGATGAGCAACAGATGAGAAAGAATAATGTAGTATACAAGTATAGCGGTCCAATCCATAGTTACAAAAAATGTAAATGGGTGTGTGGTCTAATTCGATGTCAACACCGGAACCTTGTCACCAAGAAGCTACAGTACAGTGAGAGGTCCTGCCTCTGAGTGAAGCTATAAAGCTGTGTGTTGACCTTTCAACATGTGCTAGCTGAACCCTTGCCATGCCTCTTCCTGTTGAATATTAGGCTCTGGTATAGAGCGGTTCTGAGTTGAAATACTATTTGCAATCTTTCAAATACTGTGAACATTTGCTTGAGCCTGCGAAGAGTGCCAGGTAGACTGGGTTTGCAATATTGGGACTTTTCTATTGGTTACATTACAACAGGCAGGCTCAATCAAGCACATCTGTTTTTGTAAAATGTTTCAAATCATTTTCTTAACTTAGATCTGCTTCACGGAGAGGAAATGCATGCTGTTCTCGATGGGCTCAAACTTCCAAAAGCTGAAGCATTTTGGAAAGCAAAACTCTGTTTCCCCCAGAAAAGTTCTGTGAATATTCCAACACTGTTGTTTCAATTAAGATTGCATTGCATTAAATAAAGGTTGGCTGATAATGGACCATGTCCGGAGTGCATATATCAACTAAAATAAACATGTGTGTCTAATGATCATCATGAACATTACCATGAAATTGAAAACATTTCAGAACATAACACAAATCCAGTTAAAATGATAAAGGCCTGGGGAAGGAAGAGACTGGAGTGTTGAAATGAGGAAGAGACAGATGTTTTCCATTTGTGTGTATTAATATGCTTGTGTTCACTAAAGTCAATCCTTTCTGTTTCCAACAGTTTGCTTACTCTGAGCCCCCATAAAGATTTGTACCATCAAGTCTGAACATCACAAGGCCCAAAACAAACTACTGATCAACGCCACAGGGGGACAAAATTCTTTCTTTAGTTAATACACTGAAAAATTGCTGGAATTTGACTAAATAAGTGTCATATGATTTGTTTATGTGTGGTGAGTTTATTCATGTTTTCTCTGAATCTGATATTTGTAAGATGTGCACATCACTGAAACTACACTCAAGTACAAAAGTGAATCTACTTGGTTTACAACTGGTTTACAACAATTCTAGTCAAGATGGGGAGAAAGCCAGACAAATCTGTCTTTCTCCCCATCTCAAATGAACCCCTTCACACTGGCTTTCTCCCCATCCCAAATAAACCCTTCACACAGTGATGATAACTTGTGACATGCATGAAAGACCGAAGTGTACTTGTTCACAGCTTAAGACATCACAACAAAAGCAGTGTTGGAAGAGGAATGTCATCTAGCATGGCTGTGTAGGACATTCGTTGAAGACTGTACAGTATCTATACAGATTGCAAGAGGATAGATTCCAGATTCCATATGTCGAGCAAAACACTGTACAAAGTTGAAAGTGCCCTGAGAGGATAGTCTGGAAATGTGAGAAACAGGAGTTGGTTATATATATTTGGATACAGCACGTGTCTGGATCGTACACAGCAAATTATCCACTGTTAACTTCTTATGGCTGGGGGCAGTATTGAGTAGCTTGGATGAATAAGGTGCCCAGAGTAAACTGCCTGCTACTCAGTCCCAGAAGCTAAGATATGCATATTAGGATAGAAAACACTCCGAAGTTTCGAAAACTGTTTGAATGATGTCTGTGAGTATAACAGAACTCATATGGCAGGCAAAAACCTGAGAAAAATCAAACCAGGAAGTGGGAAATATGAGGTTTGAAGTTTTCAACTCTTGGCCTATCGAATAGACAGTGGGATATTGGTCATATTGCACTTCCTACGGCTTCCACTAGATGTCAACAGTCTTTAGAACCTTGTTTGATGCTTCTACTGTGACGTGGGGCCAAATGAGAGGTCTGGCAGAGAGGCATGAGCTGGTGACGCTTGTTCACGTGAGAGCGAGCTCTGTTCCATTGCATTTCTACAGACAAAGGAATTCTCCAGTTGGAACAGTATTGAAGATGTATGTTAAAAATATCCTAAAGATTGATTCTATACTTTGTTTGACATGTTTCTACGACCTGTAATATAACTTTTTGGACTTTTCATCCGTACTTTCCGCTGGACTTGCACGTGCGCTAACAAAAGAAGGTATTTGGACCTAAATTATTAACTTTATCGAACAAATCAAACATTTATTGTGGAAATGGGATTCCTGAGAGTGCATTTTGATGAAGATCATCAAAGGTAAGTGAATATTTATAATGCTATTTCTGACTTCTGTTGACTACACAACATGGCGTAAATCTGTTTGGCTTGTTTTGGTCTCTGAGCGCTGTACTCAGATTGTTGCATGGTTTGCTTTTTCGGTAAAGCTTTTTTGAAATCTGACACAGCGTTTGCATTAACCTCTTGAACCTCTGGGGGCAGTATTTCATTTTTGGATGAAAAACGTTCCCGTTTTAAACAAGATATTTTGTCACGAAAAGATGCTCGACTATGCATATAATTGACAGCTTTGGAAAGGAAACACTGACGTTTCCAAAACTGCAAAGATATTGTCTGTGAGTGCAACGGAGCTAATGCTACAGGCGAAACCAAGATGAAATTTCATACAGGAAGTGAGCCAGATTTTGAATGCGCTGTGTTCCAATGTCTCCTTATATGGCTGTGAATGCGCAAGGAATGAGCCTACACTTTCTGTCGTTTCCCCAAGGTGTTTGCAGCATTGTGACGTATTTGTAGGCATATCATTGGAAAATTGACCATAAAAGACTACATTTACCAGGTGTCCGCTCGGTGTCCTCCGTCGAAACTATTGCGTAATCTACAGGTGCGTGCATTTTTCCATTTTGTTCAGAGGAGAAACCAAACTGCCACAAGTGATTTATCATCGAATAGATATGTGAAAAGCACCTTGAGGATTGATTCTAAACAACGTTTGCCATGTTTCTGTCGATATTATGGAGTTAATTTGGAAAAAAGTTTGCCGTTGTAATGACATAATTTTTTTTTTTCTTAGCCAAACGTGATGAACAAAACAGAGCGATTTCTCCTACACAAATAATATTTTTGGAAAAACTGAACATTTGCTATCTAACTGAGAGTCTCCTCATTGAAAACATCCGAAGTTCTTCAAAGGTAAATTATTTTATTTGAATGCTTTTCTTGTTTTTGTGAAAATGTTGCCTGCTGAATGCTAGGCTTAATGCTATGCTAGCTATCAATACTCTTACACAAATGCTTGTATAGCTATGGTTGAAAAGCATTTTTTGAAAATCTGAGATGACAGTGTTGTTAACAAAAGGCTAAGCTTGTGTTTCAATATATTTATTTCATTTCATTTGCGATTTTCATGAAGAGTTAACGTTGCGTTATGGTAATGAGCTTGAGGCTATAATTACGCTCCAAGATACGGGATTGCTCATCGCAACAGGTTAAGGAGAAGTTTCTCTAAAGTTCCATGTATAAAACTTGTATTTTCATGAACATTTATGATGAGTATTTCTGTAAATTGATGTGGCTCTCTGCAAAATCACCGGATGTTTTTGGAACTACTGAACATAACGCACCAATGTATACATATAGATATAAACTTTATCGAACAAAGCATGTATTGTGTAACATGAAGTCCTATGAGTGTCATCTGATGAAGATCATCAAAGGTTAGTGATTAATTTATCAATATTTCAGCTTTTTGTTACTCCTCTCTTCGGCTGGAAAAATGGCTGTTTTTTTCTGTGAATAGGCACTCACCTAACAAAATCATTTGTGGTGTTTTCGCCTTAAAGCCTTTTTGAAATCGGACACTGTGGTGGGATTAACAAGAAGTGTATCTTTAAAATGATGTGAAATACTTGTATGTTTGAGGAATTGTAATTATGAGATTTCTGTTGTTTGAATTTGGCGCCCTGCACTTTCACTTGCTGTTGTCATATCGATCTCGTTAGCGGGATCTCAGCCTTAAATCAACACTGAAAGAGTGGGACGATATACACATTGGAACCAGTGTTAAATTAATTCAACACTGAGAGTGTTAAGTCAACGCTAAAAGAGTGGGATCATACACTGAGTGCACAAAACATTAGGAACACCTGCTCTTTCCATGACAGACTAACCAGGTGAAAGCCATTATCCCTTATTGGATCTCGAAGGCTGAAGACATAAGAGGAAGCGGATAACGATTCTTCACTGTTATGTCATTCAGCCCTCGATAATCTATGCAGGGGCGCAGAGACCCGTCCTTCTTCTTGACAAAAAAAAACCCCGCTCCGGCGGGAGAGGAGGAGGGGACTATGGTACCGGCGTCAAGAGCTACAGACAAATAATCTTCGAGAGCCTTACGTTCGGGAGCCGACAGAGAGTATAGTCTACCCCGGGGGGGGGTGGTTCCCGGAAGGAGATCAATACTACAATCATACGACCGGTGTGGAGGAAGAGAGGTGGCCCTGGACCGACTGAACACCGTGCGCAGATCGTGATATTCCTCCGGCACCCCTGTCAAATCACCAGGCTCCTCCTGTGAAGAAGAGACAGAGGAAACAGGAGGGATAGCAGACATTAAACATTTCACATGACAAGAGACGTTCCAGGAGAGGATAGAATTACTAGACCAATTAATGGAAGGATTATGACAAACTAGCCAGGGATGGCCCAAAACAACAGGTGTAAAAGGTGAACGAAAAATTAAAAAAGAAATGGTTTCACTATGATTACCAGAAACAGTGAGGGTTAAAGGTAGCGTCTCACGCTGAATCCTGGGGAGAGGACTACCATCCAGGGCGAACAAGGCCGTGGGCTCCTTTAACTGTCTGAGAGGAATGTCATGTTCCCGAGCCCAGGTCTCGTCCATAAAACAGCCCTCCGCCCCAGAGTCTATTAAGGCACTGCAGGAAGCTGACGAACCGGTCCAGCGTAGATGGACCGACAAGGTAGTGCAGGATCTTGAAGGAGAGACAGGAGTAGTAGCGCTCACCAGTAGCCCTCCGCTTACTGACGAGCTCTGGCCTTTTACTGGACATGAAGTGACAAAATGACCAGCGGAACCGCAATAGAGACAGAGGCGGTTGGTGATTCTCCGTTCCCTCTCCTCAGTCGAGATGCGGATACCTCCCAGCTGCATGGGCTCAGCACCCGAGCCGGCAGAGGAAGATGGTAGTGATGCGGAGAGGGAGGCGACGGAGAGCGCGAGCTCCTTTCCACGAGCTCGGTGACGAAGATCAACCCGTCGCTCAATGCGAATAGCGAGTTCAATCAAGGAATCCACGCTGGAAGGAACCTCCCGGGAGAGAATCTCATCCTTTACCTCTGCGCGGAAACCCTCCAGAAGACGAGCGAGCAAGGCCGGCTCGTTCCAGCCACTGGAGACAGCAAGAGTGCGAAACTCAATAGAGTAGTCTGTTATGGATCGATTGCCTTGACATAGGGAAGACAGGGCCCTGGAAGCCTCCTCCCCAAAAACAGATCGATCAAAAACCCGTATCATCTCCTCCTTAAAGTCTTGATACTGGTTAGTACACTCAGCCCTTGCCTCCCAGATTGCCGTGCCCCACTCACGAGCCCGTCCAATAAGGAGAGATATGACGTAGGCGACACGAGCAGTGCTCCTGGAGTAAGTGTTGGGCTGGAGAGAAAACACAATATCACACTGGGTGAGGAACGAGCGGCATTCAGTGGGCTCCCCAGAGTAACACGGCGGGTTATTGATTCTGGGCTCCGGAGATTCGAAAGCCCTGGAAGTGGCCGGTGGATCGAGGCGGAGATGGTGAACCTGTTCTGTGAGGTTGGAGACTTGGGTGGCCAGGGTCTCAACGGCATGTCGAGCAGCAGACAATTCCTGCTTGTGTCTGCCTAGCATCGCTCCCTGGATCTCGACGGCTGAGTGGAGAGGATCCGAAGTCGCTGGGTCCATTCTTGGTCGGATTCTTCTGTTACGTGAATGAGGACCCAAAAGCGAATCAACTTAAACAGAGCTTCTTTAATTACCAAACATAGGTAGGCTCAGATGGACCGGCAGATTCCGACAGGACAGGACAAGGTTACAGCAAACATGACGACAGTCTGGTTCAGGCATGAATGACACAAACAAACAAGAATCCGACAAGGACAGGAGCAGAAACAGAGAGAGATATAGGGACCTAATCAGAGGGAAAAAAGGGAACAGGTGGGGAACGGGGTGAATGGGTAGTTAGAGGAGACAAGGGACAGCTGGGGGAAAGCGGGGGAGAAAAGGTAACCTAACACGACCAGCAGAGGGAGACAGGGTGAAGGGAAAGGACAGAGACAAGACAACATGACAGTACATGACAATTGGTGTCACCTGTTAAATCCACTTCAATCAGTGTAGATGAAAGGGGGAGACAGGTTAATGTTAAGTCTACCCCTTCCTTTTTCGAACATTCTGTTAAAAATCGCGCAACTTTTCAGCGTCCTGCTACTCATGCCAGGAATATAGTATATGCATATGATTAGTATGTGTGGATAGAAAACACTCGGAAGTTTCTAAAACTGGTTAAATCACGGCTGTGACTATAACAGATCGTGTGTTTCATCGAAAAACGCAAGAAAAACTGCTCTCTGAAAGCTAAAAATAATTTCCATGCGTCACTTTCATGGGTTGTTAAAAGGGCACAAAATTAATTATGGATCTGCATGCAATTCCTACAGATTCCACACGATGTCGCCATTGTCGTCATTTTCCAGGGACTTTTTTCTTGGTAAATCCAACTAACTGGATTCAATTTCTTCCGGTCTCCACCAGGATGTTTTGAATGTACACATTGGCAGCCATTGATTTGAAGACGAGGAGCTATTGAATATACATCGCCCTGTAATCATTTTGATAGATTATAAACGTTTACTAATACCTAAAGTTGGATTAGAAAAGTATTTCGAAGTGTTTTGTGAAAGTTTATCGTCAACTTTTTTAATTTAAAAAAATGACGCAGCGTTTAAAAACAATGTTTTTTTCTGAATGACACAGCTTCCATAGAAAGCTATTTTGGGTATATATGGACCAATTTAAACGAAAAAAAGACCCAATAGTGATGTTTATGGGGCATATAGGAGTGCCAAGAAAGAAGCTCGTCAAAGGTAATGAATGTTTTATATTTTATTTCTGCGTTTTGTGTAGCGCCGGATAAGCTAAATCTTTGTTTACGTCGCATTCAGGCATTTTGAGGTGTTGCATGTTATCAGATAATAGCTTCTCATGCTTTCGCCGAAAAGCATTTTAAAAATCTGACTTGTTGGCTAGGTTCACAATGAGTGTAGCTTTATTTCAATACCCTGCATGTGCATTTTGATGAACGTTTGAGTTTTAACGAGTACATTTAGCATTTAGCGTAGAGCATTTGCATTTCCAGGTGTCTACTTGAGACATCTGCGTCTCAAGTAGGAGCAAGAAGTTAAAGAAGGGTATTTAAGCCTTGAGACAAATAAGTGCACTCAGGCTATCTGGAAGGACAAAGTTGGTTACTTTAAGGAGCAGTTCTCTCGCTGTGGGTCTAATCCCAAGAAGTTCTGGAGAATAAACCCTCCTCACAGCTGCCCATGTCCCTTAAAGTTGATGTGGTTGTTACTGACAAGAAGCACATGGCTGAGCTTTTTAATCACCACTTCATTGTCAGGATTCCTATTTGACTCAGCCATGCCTCCTTACCATCCAACATTTCCCCATCTTCCAACCCTTTTAATGCGACTAGCCCTGATGCTCCTCCCTCTTTTTCTCCTGCCACTCTGCAAAGTTTATCCCTGCAGGCAGTCACTGAGTCCAAGGTACTAAAGGAGCTCCTTAAACTTGACCCCAGAAAACCATCTGGTTCAGATGGCAATCTGGTTTCCGCTCAGGTTATGGAAGTGTCACTGCAACCTTAAAGGTCCTCAATTAGGTCACCATTGCCCTTGATTCTAAGCACTTTTGTGCTGCTATTTTTATTGACTTGACCAAAACTTTTTATACGGTAGACCATTCCATTCTTGTGGGCTGGCTAAAAAGTATTGGTGTCTCTGAGCGGTCTTTGGCCTGGTTTGCTAACTACCTCTCTCAAAGAGCGCAGTGTATAAAGTCCAAAAATCTGCTGTCTCAGCCACTGCCTGTCAACAAGGGAGTACCCCAAGGCTCAATCATAGGCCCCAAGCTCTTCTCAATTTACATCAACAACATAGCTCAGGCAGTAGGAAGCTCTCTCATCCATTTATATGCAGATGATACAGTGTTAAACTCAGCTGGACTCTCCCCGGATGTTGTGTTAAATGCTCTACAACAAAGCTTTCTTAGTATCCAACAAGCTTTCTCTACCCTTAACTTTGTTCTGAACACCTCCAAAACAAATGTAATTTGGTTTGGTAAGAAGAATGCCCCTCTCCCCACAGGTGTTATTACTTTGGTACCTTTGAGGGTTTAGAGCCTGAGGTAGTCCCTGCATACAAGTACTTGGGAGTACTTGGGAGTATGGCTAGACGGTACACTGTCCTTCTCTCAACACATATCAAAGCTGCAGTTAAATCTAGACTTTGTTTCCTCTATCGTAATTGGTCCTCCTTTTACTACAGCTGCCAAACTAACCATGATTCAGATGACCATCCTACCCATGCTGGATTACAGAGACATAATTTATAGATCGGCAAGTAAGGGTGCTCTCGAGCCGGCTAGAGTTTCTTTACCATTCGGCCATCAGATTTGCCACCAATGCTCCTTATAGGACACATCATTGCACTCTATACTCTTCTGTAAACTGGTCATCTCTGTATACCCGTCGCAAGACCCACTGGTTGATGCTTATTTATAAAACATTTTAGGCCTCACTCCCCCCTGTCTAAAATATCTACTGCAACCCTCATCCTCCACCTACAACACCCATTTTGCCAGTTACATTGTGGTAAAGGTCCCCAAAGCACACACATTCTGGGTCGCTTGTCTTCTCAGTTCGCTGCAGCTAGCAACTGGAACGAGCTGCAACAAACACTCAAACTAGACAGTTTTATCTCAATCTCTTCATTAAAATACCTAGGTGTCTGGCTAGACTAAAAACTATCCTTCCACTCACATTAAGCATCTCCAATCCAAAATTAAATCTAGAATCGGCTTCCTATTTCACAACAAAGCATCCTTCACTCATGCTGCCAAACATACCCTCGTAAAACTGACCATCCTACCGATCCTCGACTTCGGCGATGTCATCTACAAAATATCTTCCAACACTCTACTCAACAAATTGGATGTAGTCTATCACAGTGCCATCTGTTTTGTCACCAAAGCCCCATATACTACCCACCACTGTGACCTGTACACTCTCGATGGCTGGCCCTCGCTTCATGCTCGTCTGCAAACCCACTGGCTCCAGGTCAAGTCTTTGCTAGGTAAAGCCCCGCCTTATCTCATCTCACTGGTCACCATAGCACCACCTGTTCCATGTCCGTAGGCCTGTGAGAACCTGTGCTTTGTTATTTCGACTTCTGGGCTGCGTGTATTGTGCACTTGTTATTACAGGTCTCGTCCCGTGTATTGTTATGCATTTGTGATTACGAGTTTCGCCCCGTGTAGTGTATTGTGGTTCTCGTCCCATGTATTTATTACCTCGCTCTTTTGTTTGAGTTTTCTTGTTTAGTTAAATAAAAAAATATTTTAAAAAATGGGTTACATCCATGTGTTTTTGCATACGTGTTTGTTTGGGCTTCGTCCCTGTGCCTTTTCATGGCATGTTGTATATTTTGGGTGGAGTATTAAACCACCCTATTACAAATTTTTGCGCCTATCTGCAATTATTTATACAACGTGATACTATGTTGTTGTCTTAGATCTCTCTTTATGTAGTGCTGTGTTGTCTCTGTTGTCGTGATGTGTGTTTTGTCCTATATTTTTATTGAATTCATTTTTATTTTTAATCCCATCCGCCGTCCCCACATGAGGCCTTTTGTTTTTTGGTAGGCTGTCATTAACTGACTGGCCTAGTTATATAAAAATAAATACAGAAATGGTTTGTCGAGATCGATGTGGAAGAATTTGACCGGCCTGCACAGAGCACTGACCTCAACCCAATTGAACACCTTTGGGATGAATTGAAACGCCAACTGCGAGCCAGGCCTAATCGCTCAACATCAGTGCCCGACCTCACTAATGCTCTTGTGGCTGAATGGAACCAAGTCCCCGCAGCAATGTTCCAACATCTAGTGGAAAGCCTTCCCAGAAGAGTGGAGGCTGTTACAGCAGCAAAGGAGGGACCAACTCCATATTAATGCCCATGATATTGGAATGAGATGTTCGACAAGGAGGTGTCCACATACTTTTGGTCATGTAGTGTATGTAGGCTATGAAACAAGGTTCATGAAATCGATAACTTGCAAGTATCAGATAACATTCATATACTGACTATCTTTGAAACTCACTTAGTTAATAGCTTTGATGATCCAGTGGTAGTGAAACATGGTTTCAACTTCATCAGAAGAAACAGGAATGTCAATGGAAGAGGTGTTGCCGTTTATGTTCAGGGTCATATTCCTGTAAAGCATAGAGCGGGTTGTCACACCCTGACCTTAGAGAGCTTTGTATGTCTCTATTTTGGTTTGGTCAGGGTGTGATTTGGTTGGGCATTCTATGTTCCTTTTTCTATGTTTTCTATTTCTTTGTTTTGGCCGGGTATGGTTCTCAATCAAGGACAGCTGACTATCGTTGTCTCTGATTAGGAACCATACTTAGGTAGCTTTATCCCACCTATGTTTTGTGGGTAGTTGTTTTCTGTTTAGTGTTTTCTGCACCTGACAGGACTGTTTTGGTTATTCTCTTTGTTACTTTGTTATAGTGTTCAGTTTCAATAAAAAGCATGAACACTTAGCACGCTGCGCTTTGGTCCGATTCCTCTTCTTCAGACCACGACACCCGTTACAAGGGTATCATGTCAAATTCTGTTGGAGTAATATGGCTACAGGTTAACTTGTCTCACCTAAAGTCCATTCTTGTGGGAAGCTGCTATAGACCATCAACAGTCAGTATCTCGATAATTTGTGTGAAATGCTTGATAATGTACATGATATCAACAGAGGTTTATTTTCTGTGTGACCTAAATCTTCACTGGCTTTCATCAAGCTGCCACCTTAAAAAGCTTCAAAGCTTCAAACTGTAACCAGTGCCTGCAACCTGGTTCATGCTATCAGTCTACCTACCAGGGTATTTACAAACAGCACAGGAATGAAATCATCCACATGTTGTCACGAATCCCGCCGAAAATGGTGCCTCTTCCTGTTCGGGCGGCGGTCGTCGTCGCCGGCCTACTAGCTGCCATTAATTCCCTTTTGTTTCTGTTAGTTTGGTCTGATTGGTTACACCTGTTTTGAGTTTAGTTTTGTTTGTGGGCTATTTAAGAGCACTAGGCCCACCGGCTTTTGTGGGGGCTTGTTTTCTGTTCATGGTGTTGGATTTTGTGGATTCTATTTTTCCGGACAGTTTAGTCCTGTTTGTTTGGATTGGGTACTTTTATGCGCCCTTGTGTTTGGCATGTCCGTTTTCACTGTCTTTGGAATAAAGATCCACGTTCTGAACTAACCTGCTCTCTGCGCCTGACTCCTCCACCCACTACTCCTAGAAGCCGTAACACATGTATTGATCACATCTTTACTAATGCTGCAGAAATCTGCTCTAAAGCAGTATCCAAATTCATCGGAGGTAGTGATCATAATATAGTAGCCATATCTAGGAAAACTAAAGTTCCGAAGGCTGGGACTAATATTTTGTGTTGTATAAGCGGTCATACAAGAAGTTTTGTATTGATTCCACCGTTGAAGATGTAAAGAATATTTGTTGGTCTGTTGTGTGTAATGTGGAGCAACCAGACGCTGCACTGAAGGTCCCCCGGTACCAGTTGAAAACATTTATGGAAGTATACAGTATATGGAGACTGTTTAGTGACAATAACGGGTTAAAGAATGTAAAAATATATATATAATGATTCCTGATCTTTCTTTTATCTCTCAGATATAGGATAGACACTTCATAAGAAACTTCCTTTAGATGTTTTGGGGGGACTAGCTGTTGTTCCATGTAGTGAATCTGTTATTCAATCCATTTATATTGGCAACAGAAAGGCCAAATAAACATTTTTATAAAATATGTTTTTAATGTATTTTTTGGATAATTCAAGGGGTCTTAAAATTACAAATCAAATAGCAAAAGGATCCTTGGTATGACCTTTTTAAAACAATACATATAGCTTAGTAGAACCACTTCCCCGGCTTAGACCAGGTATTCCCAAACTGGGGAACTGTGCAATGCCATCAGGGGTACGTCAAATAAAAATGTGATTCAAATTTTCAAACAGTCCATTTATATTTTTGAACGGGGCTATACATTTGGGTGAGGTTTTTTTCTCACCTGAGTAGCCTCGTTTTACTGCCAAAAATAAAATTAAACCATCTAGTGTTCAGAAAAATAACAACACAATGTCAAATACAGGTATCCTAGTCAAATAATTAACATCCAATCACATTAACCGTTACTCTCTCGCGGGAATTCCAATAGCGGTCCGTATGTAGCCAAACGTAGCTGCTGTCATTCCGTTTGCTCGGAAATGGATAAATGGTTAAAAAAAAAAAAAGGCCCGCCTCCATAGAGACACATACCAGCTCTACTAGTAGTACTGCTACAACCAGCAGTACTACACCTGCACCTGTCGAAGACACAAGTTGTTCTGCTTCCACGAGCAAATCCAATGCTAGAATCAGTAATTCTACATTTGTTGTTAGCCCAGCTAGCATGGACACTGACAGTTGTGAATCTGATGCAGCCGAGGAGCTACTGCCCCCTTACCCAGGAAAGCACCGAACAACAGACAGGGATGTCGGACCATTGATCAGCTGCAAATACGATGAGAACTACATTGATTTGGGATTCACTTATATTGGGAGTAGTGACTTTCCTCAGCCACAGTGTGTTATATGTGCAAAAGTACCATCTCACAACTCAATGAAAACAAAACATGCCAATTTGAAAAATAAGCAACTGGAGTTTTTTGAGCGAGAATTAAGATGACTTTCGAGTTGTAAGACATGTATAAAAGAAACAGATAACATATGAATATATAATATGAACGGGCTAGAAGGGTGTACTATGTACACTATGGTGTACTACCGAGTGGCTAGGACAGGCAAGCCCCATACTATTGTGGAGGACTTAATTCTTTCTGCTTCCGCGGATATGGCTGGGACAATGCCGGGGGAAACTATGCAGACAATGCCATCATGAAACACTGTTTCATGACACATCAGTGACATGGCAGGAGATGTTTTGAAACAATTACTGCTTCGCATACAAGCCAGTGAATTCTATGCGTTACAGCTGGATGATTCAACAAACGTGGCGGGCCTGGCATAGCTCCTGGTATATGTCCGTTATGTTTATGGGGGGTCAATTAAGGAAGACATCCTCTTCTGCAAACCACTGGAAACCAGCACAACAGGAGAGGTTATTTTTAAAGTACAGGACAACTTTGTGACATCAAATGGACTTGGTGGTCAAGATGTGTTGGTATATGTACTGACGGCGCAAAAGCCATGACAGGGAGACATAGTGGAGTGGTAACTTGTGTGTAAGCAGTTGCTCCCGACGCCACTTGGGTACACTGCAGCATCCACCGAGAGGCTCTTGCTGCCAAGGGAATGCCTGACAGCTTGAAATACATTTTGGACACTACAGTGAAAACGGTTACGTTTTTTCAGGCCCCTGAACTTTCGTGTATTTTTGGGACTCCGCAATGATATGGGCAGCGTACAACATACAGAAGTGCGCTGGTTATCAAGGGGCAAAGTATTGATGTGTTTTTTTTTATTTAGAGACGAGCTTAAAGTTTTCTTTATTGATGAAAATTGTCACTTGTCTGACCGCTTGCATGATGACGAGTTTCTCACACAACTGGTCTATCTGGGTGATGTTTTTTCTCACCTGAATGATCTGAATCTAGGTTTGTAGGGACTCTCCGCAACTATATTCAATGTGCGAGACAAAATTGAGGCTATGATTTAAGAAGTTGGAGCTCTTCTCTGTCTGCATTAACAAGGACAACACACAGGTCTTTCCATCATTGTATGATTTTTTGTGTGCAAATGAACTCAAGCTTACAGACAATGTCAAATGTGATATAGTGAAGCACCTGAGGGAGTTGGGTGCACAATTACGCAGGTACTTTCCCAAAATGGATGACACAAACAACTGGATTTGTTTTACCTTTCATGCCCTGCCTCCAGTCCACTTACCAACATCTGAACAAGAGAGCCTCATCAAAATTGCAACAAGCGGTTCTGTGAAAACTTAACTTAATCAGAACCCACTGCCAGATTTCTGGATTGGGCTGCGCTCAGAGTATCCTGCCTTGGCAAATCAAGCTGTTAAGACACTGATGCCCTTTGCAACCACGTACCTATGTGAGAGTGGATTCTCGGCCCTCACTAGCATGAAAACTAAATACAGGTACAGACTGTGTGTGGAAAAAGGATTTAAGACTGAGATTCTTTGCAATTCAACCCAACATTGTAGAGTTATGTGCATCGTTTCAAGCACACCCTTCTCATTAACCTGTGGTGAGTTATTCACCATTTTCAATGAACAAATAAGGTTTTATATGTAATATGGCTAAATAAAGAGCAAAATGATTCATTATTATTATATTATTATTTGTGGCCTGGTCCTATAAGAGCTCTTTCTCACTTCCCACGAGCCAGGTTGTGACAAAAACTCACACTCATTCTTATGTTTAATAAATGTATCGTAAAGTGTGTGTGTGGCAGGCTTACAATGATGGCAAAAAACAACATTTGAGAGTGTGCTGATCCTGGTGCTAGAGGGAGTACACAGCTGTAGGTTGAATGTTTGAAGGGGTACTGGACTATAAAAAGTTTGGGAACCCCTGGTTTAGACTGTTTAGTGTACAAAAATAATAATAATAATGATTCCCGATCTTTCTTATATCTCTCAGATATAGGCTAGACACTTCAGAAGAAACTTCCTTTAGATTTTTTTTTGGGGGGGGACTATCTGTTGTTCCATGTAGTGAATCTGTTATTCAGTGCGTTTGTATGGGCTAATGGCTGTAAGGCCAAATAAATGTTTTCTTACATATAATTTAGTAGGACTCCCCCCTCTGCCGGCTAAAATAGGTCTTAGACTCTTATGTGTTAATGGACTCAATGGTATAGAAGAGTTGTATATGGTATAGAAGAGAGCAAATGGTATAGATCAGAACCCTCACAAACCAAATCAATGACCAATTGGCTGATAATATGTATTCTTAAGTGTGGGACCTTTTGAAGTAAACCAAACAGATGGTAACCCTGAAACTAATAAGAGAAGCTGCTGTACTCCTAATACATTTACTTTCAAATTACAATCCACCTCACACATTTCTGAACTACATCTCTTGGCGGAGGATAGTTTTGTCAATGTAGTTTCCTTGATATTTCCACCTGCTTTATCAACGCAGTTGGATCAACGTGGCCAGACTCAGCTTCGTTGTCGATCATCATTAGTATAGCCCACTTCAAACCTGCAGTGAGAGACCTCCACAAATATCAGTATACAGTAGATTGTCTTTGGCTTTGACATTGAGACAAAGGGAACCACATGCAGTAAAACTGCTTACCTCAAGGGCTTGTTGCGGCTTTGGTTGTCTCACAAGCATCCCCCTGCTGCTTTGTGATGACAGTTCAGCTTGAGGAGCTGTCAAAATCATATAGAAGAAACTGAGGAAAGACGGGATCTATGGTGAGGAATAGAACGGCTGTTAAAGCACTGTTCATGACCTCAAGTATTACAGTGTTTTACATTCTCCTCGGCCAATAAAAAACAGGTTACATGTCACATATTTCTTATAAAAGTTCAATGTGACCACATTATGTAGGGATCACGTTACTCTATGGAGAATGTCTCAAAATGGTCACCACTAATTACAGCATGGAACATAACGGTCATACAATTGAGACAATGGTGTGAGACTTCCCCAACTGAAAATGTGAATCACTTAGTATACAGAGACTATTATGAGCCACGTAGCCTTGTCTTCACACCATCCATGGACACTTAGGACTTGGGGTAAAGATGTAGCGATCAGTTCAGAATTATACCAATCTGTGATCTAATTACATGTAGACTCCAACCAGACTGAGGAAAGCCTTTGAATGCTCATTAATCTTACCCTCTTAATAATGCATTAATAAGCAAATGTATAGCTCCTTATGAAGTATGCATAATGCATTATAATGCACAGCATATGTGAATAGCTGCACATAAGTACATTGTTTTCTTTCAATACTCGGCAGACTGGGCGCAGTTTTGATACCCTGTAAGACCCTGTTCCTTTATCATTGATCAAAATCAATGACTCTTCTCAAATGGCTAATTGGTCTAATTGGGAGTCTTTAAAATAAGTAGATGTACATGTACAGATGTAGGACCTTCATTTTATCACTATTTTGTTGTTGAGAATTTTCTTGCACATCAGGAAATTAAAACGTGTAGTGTATTTCAAAGGCTTCTAAAGTTTGTCATTTCCACTTTGAAATTTCAGACTTGATTTGTCCTAACTAAAAATGTGCCAACCCCTACAAAAATTTCCCTTAAATGTAATCCACATAATAATTCACATTTCCTTTTGCTGCAGGATTGTTTTCCTGCTGTAGCAAACTGGCTCGAATTAAGTGACTACCTCTGTATTTATCGTTGCATTTCAATTTTTTTCATTTTTTTTTATTTTACCTTTATTTAACCAGGCAAGACAGTTAAGAACAAATTCTTATTTTCAATGACGGCCTTATTTTCAATGTCAGGGCATGCCCTTGCCGAAGTGCAAAATTAGTAATGAACATTCAATTGTATAGCTTTTGGCAAGGTGAAATGAAGTGTGAATGGGTATTGTGTGCAGTGAATAGGAGAATTTGCGTTGGAAAATATATATTTATATCACTGAACAAAAATATAAACACAACAAGCGAAATGTTCACATTTGTTTACATCCCTGTAAAGTGAGCATTTCTCCTTTACCAATATAATCCATCCACCTGACAGGTGTGGCATATCAAGTAACTGGCGAAACAGGATGATCATTACACAGGTGCACCTTGTGCTGGGGGACAATAAAATGCCACATTAAAATGTTCCGTTTTGTCACACAACACAATGCCACCGATGTGTCAAGTTTTGAGGGAGCGTGCAATTGGCATGCTGACTGTAGAAATGGCCAGAGAATTTAACGTTCATTTCTGTACCCTAAGCAGCCTCCAAAATCGTTTTACAGAATTAGGCAGTACATCGCTCGTGGAAATTACCACCAGGGACACCTGAAATCAATATTAAATTAATCATTATTTATTATCAGCAAGCTGTAGAGGTTCAAACAAACTTAATGCACCATAGTACATGTCGGTCGGAAGCTCCGCCGAGGCAGTCTCGTTAGTTCTCTTATATACTGCTTACACAGACGTGTTATGTTTTCATGATTTAGCTTATTCATTATTCATAATTAATTCATCATTAACGTTTGGTGCATGCACGTGACTGACCAATACCTCACAAGGCTTCTTCTCTCCAAGCTGAGACCTTGAAATTGAGACACCGCTTTCAGTTATCAAAACAATGCTCTGGGCATACTGCCAAATTGCTTATACTGATAGTGAGGATTCCTCCCAAGTACGATCAATCAGTCACTTGCATGAACGGGGTCGAATTGGTTATTAGAAAAGTACAAACATTTTCCTTCACACATCCAACAGACCTAACAACCATGTTTAACCACCCCAGCCTGTCTGTAATATAGGCCTTTTGGAGAAAAACTCATTCTGATTGACTGGGCCTCGCTAACCAGTGGGTGGGCCTGGCTGCCAAGTGGGTGGGCCTATCCCCTCCCAGGCCCATCCATGGCTGCACTCTTGCCCAGTCATGTGAAATCTATAAATTAGGGCCTAATGAATGTCTTTCAATTGACTGATTTCCTTATATGAACTGTAACTTCGTAAAATATTTGAAATTGTTCCGTGTTTATATTTTAGTTGAGTAATATCTGTATAAAGTTACACTCATAGAAAAGGTGCTAAATATCTAGGGTTCTTCGGTTTGTCCCCATTGGGGAACCCTTTTTGGTGCAAAGGGTTCTACCTAGAACCCTCTATGTAGGGTTCTTCATAAAACCCTTTGTATATGGTTCTACCTAGAGCTCTCTATGAAGGGTTCTCCCGAAAACTATTTTATCTTTGGAGGATTCTTCCTATAACTGTCTGAAAGATTCCACCAGCCTTATTAGCCTTTAAAATAAAACGATTTATGACAATAATTCCATATACAGTATCATACAGTAAGACCTTTCTTTGAAGGCCTAGTTAAACCCTAACACAGTGGTGTTAGGAAATGCCTGGTTTACCAGCCACATCAGACCAGTCACATTATGCTGGCACTCAAAGTGATGCGGAATCCCTATTGGAATCCAGGAAGAGTCAGCATATCCAACAAGTGGAATTTGTAATCACCTGCAACCTGCATTCAGAATGACTGTAGTTTGACTACTAAGACTACCTCAACCATCTAAACTGAAATAACCATCGAAGTAAAGGGTGCAATAAATCCAACTACTAACAGATTTAATTAGTTTAGATCAATTACTTGCATCACAGTAGCCAATAGATTGTAGATTTGCAGGACTTCACAGTGCATTACTGGAAGCACAGTGGTTAGTAAACTGTAATGTGCACAGTAACTTGCCACCAGCTTCCTGTAAGTGACTGGAAAATGCATTACAATGACACAGTACAATATTGTAAAATTACCCTACTACACTGTCAGAATATAAATGCTACTGTAATAATTTTGGCTTTTTACTGTAATTACATGGGATTAATGCAAGCAGATTGGATAGGGAAAGGGGGATACCTAGTCAGTTGTACAAATGAACAGAGGTGTGGACTCGAGTCAGACTCGAATCACAAATATGATGACTGGCAACTCGACTTTGACTTTAACACCAATGACTCATGACTTAACTTGGACTTTTGACTCGACTTGACTTGATACCCTCCCAAGCCCAAACATTCAAAATGATGCTATTTAAAAAAGTGTGCAGCGCATCAACTCTTTATTTAACGGATTACAGTCTGATTCGGACAGCAGCCAATCAAATTGTGCCAGCTGAGAAAAAGTTGTGTGTGGCAGTGCAGAGGAACGTCGGCGGGTGAATTCAGATGGAGCCCTTGGAAAGATGATTCCCCAAATTATTATTTTCGGATATAAAGACGACACTGTATGAGCAAAAAACGGATTACAACTTCCAAAACATGGGGGAAGAAAATTACAGACGGAGGCGCAACAATTTCCAACTTTGTTTGACTTTTGAAGCTGCACAAAGAACGGTAAGTTGTGGCTAATATAGCCGATAGCTATATCATTTATAACGTTGCTAGTGTAGCATGTAGGCTAATGTAACATTAAATCAATGAGCCTACACACAGTCAGGCAGTGCGGGAACGTGATCATTGCACCCAAGATTGAGCTACAACTAGCTAGGCAGTTGGTAGACTAAATCCTGCCTGATGTTACTGCTGTTCCTAAAACTATTGACATATGTTAGCCTACTGTAACCACACACAGAGTGTGTGTGTGTTAATTTTGGGCGATTGTGTACAAGCCTACATCGCCCGATTGCGCCCCATTGATGTGAATCTGGAAGCAGAGTTTACAGTCTAGCCAGACACCTAGGTATTTGTAGTTGTCCACATATTCTAAGTCAGAACCGTCCAGAGTAGTGATGTTGGACGGGCGGGCAGGTGCAGGCAGCAATCGGTTGAAGAGCATGCATTTAGTTTTACTTGTATTTAAGAGCAATTGGAGGCCATGGAAGCAGAGTTGTATTGCATCGAAGCTCATCTGGAGGGTTGTTAACACAGTGTCCAAAGAAGGGCTAGTATACAGAATGGTGTCGTCTGCGTGGAGGTGGATCAGAGACTCACCAGCAGCAAGAACGACATCATTGATGTATACAGTGAAGAGAGTCGGTCCAAGAATTGAACCCTGTGGCACTCCCATAGAGACTGCCAGAGGCCCGGACAACAGGCCCTCCAATTTGACACACTGAACTCTATCAGTGAAGTAGTTGGTGAAACAGGCGAAGCAATCATTTGAGAAACCAAGGCTATCGAGTCTGCCGATGAGGATGTGGTGATTGACAGAGTCGAAAGCCTTGGCCAGGTCAATGAATATGGCTGCACAGTATTCTTTCTTATCGATGGCTGTTAAGATATCGTTTAGGACGTTGAGCGTGGCTGAGGTGCAACCATGACCAGCTCTGAAACCAGATTGCATAGCGGAGAAGGTACGGTGGGATTCAAAATGGTCGGTTATCTGTTTGTTGACTTGGCTTTCGAAGACCTTAGAAAGGCAGGGTAGGATAGATATAGGCTCATAATGTTATATAACATGTCATTCATCTTAAAAGGTGGATTAAGTCATATTTCAAACTCTATTGTAAGTAAGGAACTAAGTAAATTACAATTATGAGTGGAGCTTTAATGTGCAATGTGTAAATAACAAGGCAGTTCAATCCAGTTCTCAGGGCAGCTCTGCCTCATGAGCAGAAATGTGATTTGCTGCATTTAGGCAAGTAATTCCAATTGGTTAAGGTTGGTTGAGTTTAAGAAATGTGATTAGTTCAATTTAGAGTTAAGGGTTGGGGTGAGATTCGAACCAGCAAACCTGTGTATGGCAATCTGCATGCTAGCCTTTAATTTATTTCACCCTCACTGGTTGCACCTCATATGACAGCCTGCTGTTGGTCGACTATACTCCTGACCTGCACTCTACTTGCCTTGTGAGCAGTCTGATCCTTCTAGACAGTTTTGTGGTAACATTTCAACTGGCATTTGTTTAGTTGCTGTCAACTCAAAGTGAAAGCTTATGGTAGCAGCCTCTGGTCTGCTTTTTGTGATCTGTCAAATTAATCAAAGGGTTTGGCTTTCAAGTTTTAGTAGTACAGAACATGAATGAACCAAAAACTGGATATGTGACAACACTGGATAGCAACATATAATGTGATATGAAAAGGTCCACGATGCTGGCTTGATATGGATATGGCACTCACCTAAAAATGTGTTTGTATTATATTTTGTTTCAATCAGTCATCAGCCAGAAGTTTATTTTATTTTTTGTGTCAAATCCATGTTCAGCTCTGCCTTTATGTCTATCTTACTCTGTACAGGTGTCAAACTGAAAACATAGCAACCCAAACACATCACAGCAGGGGAGCGTTTCCCTTTATTTGAACAGCTGAAGATCCAACCCAAGGTACCGCAGCGATACACTTGCGTTGCAGAAGAGATGAGAGGTTACCATGAGAAAGTCAGACTAAGCAAACAGGGCATGGTCTAGGGGTTTGACCTGCTGGAGTTATACCCGGTTCACCACTGTACAGTATCTCTGACAGAGAGCTGTAGGCTGTTATGGTTTTATACTGTTATGGTTTTATATCAGCTGTCGCTGATGCCACACATGACATTTCCCATGACTCTATCACCTCTCTCAGGGCAAGGCTCTGTTAATTCTGTTGTTTTAAGTAGGCAAGGCTTATTCAGTGTCTTTTAGACTAAACAGAAGGGAATACTAGCTGCAAAAATGAGGAATGTGAGAGATACATTTGTGACCAGGCTGGAACTTGAATGTTGAAGAGAATGCAAACAAATAATAATAATGACAATGACAGATGTTCATGTCTTTAAGTGGAAATAAGATATATTTCAAGCAACTTGTTCTATTTATGAAAAGCCTTGACTTCAATATATATTTTAATGATGGGACCAACTAATAGAAAACACACACAAACAACTGAGATCTGAGCATCATGTGATTGTAACGATCTGGAACAAGTAAAACAAGCCGAGTCACAAAACATCCCCATCATCAAAGCGCTCCTCGCCATTTACGGGAAGCCAGTGACCATTTTAATCACGATTTCTCGGCTAGACAGATTAAAGAAGGTAAAAGCTCTTGTAGCTCTATGGAGAGAGGGGGAGCAGAAAAGGTGAACCTAAAACTGGAGATCTTGTTGCGCTAGCATTTAACCCAACCCCAGCATGAGAAACAGCTGCTCTGCATTTCTTTCCCAGGCTGTGTAAATATTGGAAATACGAAAAGACACCTGGGCAACATTGGTGTGTTCTACCCATGCATGTGAGGATGTTGTTCGTATGTTAGTCAGCTGTAAAGTGTTGAAATCATATGATGGCCAGACCATAAATTACATTGGCTTCTTTTGAAAGCTGTTCATAAAGCAACTTTGATCCTCCCTGTCTGCTAGACATATGCCCTGTTGTTCTCTTTGTTCTGTTTGGCCAGTCTATCGAAGGGTTCCCCAACTTGCTTTTCTTCTTTTTTTTTTTGTACATCAAAGACTGTAAAAACACAAGGAAATCCGGATTTTAATTCAGGAAATCTGTTCCCAAGTATCCCCACACATAATAGAGAGACACATGTGATAGTATCCCAATCTGATCGAGGTTTGATATGATTGGCCTGAATGCAACGAAGACGCGGAACCTGTGGGTTACCTGCAGGTTACCTCTGGATTTTTTAAACACGCTACTGATGGGAGATTACACAAGAGCTCCATGCTAAAATAACCCTGGGTGCAATGAAAAAAAACAGCGGAATAAAACTACTAGACCAGCTGATCTGACGCTGTTACAGTGTCAAACAGGCTTAATAATACTAGACAGCGGGAATGGCATGGGAAATGGTAATTGTCTTTTGTTTACTAGTCCCACCCCAACGAAGAAACATCCTATCAGAATCAACAGAATCGGAATTATGAAAACGATAAACGGAATAATCGTACTTATTACAACTGAAATAAAATGATGAGACTGTAAATGGAGCCTTTCTCAATTATGATGATTGTAGCTTTGCGAAAATTAAGTTATTGAAGACGAACTTCTAATTAATTACCACATTGAAAATGAAAATAATATGGATTGCAGCAACATGTGTGATAGACAATTTAAATAGCAAATACCTTTGCATCTGTTTCTTTGAACGAGGAAATTATGTTCAAATAGATAAATCCCTTATTCAGTTAAAGTTGCAAGATCAAATTGTTCCGATGAAAATACCCACCAGAAGGCGAAATCATCTTGGAAAAGGTTGGTTGCAATCAGGACAAAAAGATAGCCTGACCTATGGAGCTGTAAATCGGTGACGGATGATGGTTGCAACTGAGATCAGTTACGTGGGTGATTTTCACACACTATCAAAAAATGTCCTCAAATAGACACAAATACATTTTTCAAAATCCATGATGGGCATATGAAAAAGTACATGTTTTCATGTCCACCACACAATTTTCTTCTTAACGCATTCGTGTCCAGTACACAATTATCTTGTTGTGGCTAATGTTAACTAGGCTAGGAGTTAGAGTTAGTGGTTAAGGTTACATATGATGGTTACAGGCTGACTACACCGTGCGCGTCGCGTTGCAAAATAAATTTAGAAATCTAAATTATTCAATTATTGCACCCACACTGATGTGCGTGCCAACAAGCGTCTGTGTTGCCAAGGGCTAAAAAATAAGTCAGTTCTATTTCTGATGCAGATCGCGCTGCAAGTCCTGCCTCTCCCATCTCCTCATTGGTTTATAGAAGCAGATACCCACGTGCCATCTCCTCAATGGTTATACCCACATGGGATACTGAAAGACGAATGAGATCAGTGGCAATAATGCACCTAATTTATGAAAGTTGCCAATCGCAATATAAAGACAAGAGAATAAAAAGCCTGGAAGGAGGAGAGATGACTAGAAACGATTTGGTTATTTGTTTTATGCGTGGATTAATTGGCAGAGTAGAGGATCTTGTGCATTTCAGGTAAAGTAGCAACTCAATATTTAAATCCCAGGACAAATTAGCAAGCCCCAGCAAGCTTGTCACGCCCTGAACGTAGAGATCCTTTTAATTCTCTATGTGGTTAGGTCAGGGTGTGACTAGGGTGGGCAATCTATGTTTTCTATTTCTTTGTTGGCTGGGTATGGTTCCCAATCAGAAGCAGCTGTCTATCGTTGTCTCTGATTGGGTATCATAATCAGGCAGCCTTTTTCCACCTGTAGTTTCTGGGATCTTGTTTTGGTACTGTGCTGTTTAGCCCTACTAAACTTTACATTTCGTTTGTATTTTAAAAAAATTCTGTGTTCATTGAATAAAGTAAGATGTACGTCTACCACGCAGCACCTTGGTCCGATCCTTCCATTGACAAACGTAACAAAGCTAGCTAAAAAGGACAAATTAGCTAGCAAGTGCAAGCTAGCTAGATAAATTACCATAAATGCTTAATGCTTTTAGACCTGTCCCCAAATTAATATGATTAGTTCAGAGTTTGTTTTGATATTTTAACGTGTGTCGTGATCGCGTTTGGTGTGGGGGGACAAAATAAATGTATGCACATGCGCGCAGCTGGTTTGGGTTCCGCGTTAGGGCTAGGGGTTAAGGTTATGGATAGGGTTAGGGTTAGGTAACATGCTAGCTAAGTATGAATTAATGCCCTCTTAGATGTTAAGCGGTTTTGGACTGGTTCCGACTGACATTTTGGTGTACGAAGAGTTCACACCAGAAAGCCCTATGTGTTTTCCCTCCATTTCCACGCTCAAAGCGGAGCTGACTTGAAGTGTCATGTTTGAGACACAATATTTGCATAGGGAGTGTGGTGTCACATTTTCTGGCTCATCCAGACAAATACTCGATTATCTCTTCCTTAGAGTGAGAGAGATAGTCTAGAGTCCAGCAGTGGAGGCTGCTCAGAGGAGGAAGGGGAGGACCATCCTCCTCAGTGAATTTCATAAAAATGTAAATAGTGAAATATTTTTATAGGTTATGCTTTTTAGATAAAACTATACTAAATATATTAACCTCATCAAATAATTGATTGAAACACAGTGTTTTGCAATTAAGGTCTACAGTAGCCACAGCAGCGTTCTGTAGGGTAGAACTATTTTGTAGCCGGAGGACAGCTAGCTTCCGTCCTCCTCTGGATACACTAACTTCAATACAAAATCTAGGAGGCTCATGGTTCTCATCCCGTTCCATAGACTTACACAGTAATTATTATTACGTCCTTCAACCTATCAGAGCTCTTGCAGCATGAACTGACATCTTGTTCATCCAATCAAAGGATCAGAGAATGCATCTAGTACTGAAAGCATAAGGTACAGCTAGCTAGCACTGCAGTGCATAACATATGGTGAATAGTTGACTCAAAAAGAGAGAAAGACAATAGTTGATCAGTTTTGAACAAATTAATTTCTTCCAAAATTACAGAGAAGCGAGAGAGAGAGCTATCTATATTTGGTTGTATTTGTATATATATTTTTAATGCAGCTAGCTAATTTAGCCTACTCAAACACCCGGCTCAAACAGAGAGGGATGCTCTGTTAGCTAGCTGGCTATGGCTAACCAACACTGGAACTCTTCTGAGTCAAGGTAAGATTTTGGTTTTATTATTGCCACCAGGGCACACCGGTGTAACTGCTGAACTGCTTTCTGACTGTACATTGTACTGCATATTCTAGCGGGTTTACTAACATGTTCGTTTTAGTAGCTATGTTGACTATGAGGTGATAATGATGTAGGCTGTGTGTAGTGGTTAGTTATGAACATGCTGCTATGAAAGTGAACTGTGCATGTGATCAGGGTCGTATTCATTCCGCCGATTCTGTTGAAAAATGTTTCACAAACGGAATGAAACGGGTATAAACATACCTGAATTTGTCCAATAGGAACTCTCATTTGCAACTGTTGGACTAATTATTACAATCTAGATCAGCTTAGATGCAGGCAAGAGTGGGCAAGGAGGTATTGAGTGTGTCACTGTTTGTCACCATGATTATTCGAAATTCTCTCGACCCGTGCACCTAATAGAAACAAGGCAATACTCATGCGTTTCAGACTTTCATTCATAGGCTAGGTTGTAGCAACCTTATTGTATCCATTTATTATGGATCCCCATACTCGTCCTGCGGTCCAGCAACATAATACGGTTACATAAAGTTGAAATAGTAGTATTGGGCGCCTCCCATAGTCTGTTCTTGACTTGGGGATTGTGAAGAGACCTTTCGTGGCATGTTTTGTGGGTTATGCATGAGTGTCCGAGCTGTGTGCTATCAATTAAACAGACACCTCGGTGCATTCAGCATGTCAACACTTCTTCAAAAACAAGTAATGATTAAGTCAATCTCTCCTCCACTTTGAGCTATGTCCTGAGACAATTGTAATTTTCCGAGCTCCCTCTTCGTGCCACCTGACCAAACTGAGCAGAATTCCAAGTGCGACAAAACTGGAGCCTGTAGGACCTGCCTTGTTGATAGTGTTGTTAAAAAGGCAGAGTAGCGCTTTATTAGCTACTGTTGTATCAACATATTTTTACCATGACTGTTTACAATCTAGGGTTACTCCAAGCAGTTTAGTCACCTCAACTTGCTCAATTATCACATTATTTATTACAATATTTAGTTTTGGTTTATGGTTTAGGGAAATTATTTGTCCCAAATATATTGCTTTTAGTTTTTGAAATATTTAGGACTAACTTATTCCTTGCCAACCCTTCTGAAACTAACTGCATGTATTTGTTAAATTGTAGTCATGGATTATGTTGGAGAGGCTTCCATTACAGAACACCCTCTGTGTTCTGTTAGACAGGTAACTCTTTATCCATAATATAACAGGGGGTGTAAACCATGACACATCCGTTTTTCCATCAGCAGACTATCATCGATAATGTCAAAAGCCCCACTGAAGTCTAACAAAATAGCTCCCACAATCTTTTTATCATACATTTCTCTCAGCCAATCAGCAGTCATTTCTGTAAGTGCTGTGATTGTTGAATGTTGTTGTGTCTTTACTATCATTAACTGAAGACTTATAGTTTTTATCAAATATTCTCTGTAATTAAGTATTATGCGATTAGACTGATTAATCATGTAACCGTAATTACTAGGAGGCCGGGGCACCAAGGAAAAATATTCAGATTACAAAGTTATCATTTCCTAAAATAACCTTTCAGATATTTTATCTGATCAATTAGTCTTCGAATTAATGAATTATTTACTTTACCTCACGTTAGTCTCATTCCAAACGTCGTAAATTGTTGGTTATCTGCACGAACCCAGTCTTCATTATGAGTCATCCATACATCAATTGTCTTAAATCATTTATTTATTACTAACTAAGTAATTCACAGAAATGCATAAACAAACAAACAAACAAGGTACATGTGGTTACAAGAAATGATAGGAGAATGTGCCCTAGTTGGCTAAACCGGCATGGCGGCTTGTTAGACAAAAGGGGAAGTGGGGATCGACTAAGAAGTCACTACAGAGTTCATAATTATAACAATTGAAATGCTAATCCTTTGCACATGAACGCTCACTCATTCGGGAAGAATTGCAATCAATATATATATTTACGCTCAGCGTGTCGTCTTGATCGCTGGTGAAAAGTTCATTTATTTTGTAGAATTGTCCGTCTCTCTCTCTGTCGTGGTTAGAGGGGATAGTTCAGAGTGACATTCTTATAGAATGGATGTTTCGGCGGTTGTTGTTCTTCGCGTTCAATGATACTGAATTCCTAGCTGCAGACTAGTAATTAATATCAAAGACTTGTTCTTATTCTGTCGGTATCGATAGTCTAAGAGTTTAACCATGTGGTATGGTTAAAAGATTCAGCAATAGTCTACAACCTTTGTCCTCCTAATGGAGAAAAACATGGTCTGCAACCTTTAGCCATCTCGTAATTGAGGTAAGCTCGGTCTGCTGATCGAAAACCAGAGTGGGGGTTTTATTCGGAAGGGCCGAAGAGGGCTGTCCCAGGATGTTTGACCCTAACTGTGCTCAGGGGCGGTCCTCTGATTTAGTTCAAATCAAAAGGGAATTGTATTTTTCTTCATTAAACAGTCCAAAATCATATTACACAATTATACAAACAGTATCATACTCACTCATTCATCTTATACAACAAATAGATGTAAACCTCATATCTGAGGCTATTATATAAACAGTGTTACGGTAATGTGGCCACACCGTCTCACATGATCTTCCCAAGTTGTGACAAACGGACCAGTTCGTAGCTGGATTCTTCACCGATCTTTTATACTTTCTCCAGAACATGAAATTTGTTCGTACCTCAAGTTCTGTGAGGTGGAAGAAATACCTTTGTGCTCCATGAAAATCTACTCTCTCTATACTGTGTGTCCATGAGGAGGTCTTCTCAGGAATTTACGAATTTACCACAGCAGCCTAGTTGAAGGAGGCAAGGGGGAAGCAGGGAGAGGGGGATGGGGTTGCTATACCCAAAGAGGCCAACGTCATGACAATGTCCTTCCCTATAAGGGTGCCGAAAGTCTGTTGACAATTTGTTTACATTAAAATAGCATTGTATCTGGTCAAACACAATTTTTTCCAAAAGATTACTAAGGTTTGGTAACAGGCTGATTAGTCGGCTATTTGAGCCAGTAAATGGAACTTTACTATTCTTGAGCAGCGGAATTACTTTTGCTTCCCTCCAGGCCTGAGGGCACACTAGGCTTAAATTGAAGATATAGCAAATAGGTGTGGCAATATCATCCCCTTTTATCCTCAGTCATTTTCCAATATTGTACTCATGATGGGTACAGGGAAAATTTGAGTATCATTAGCCTAAACCTATCGATGTTACATTGAGCTATGGGAATGGAATATGAATGAAAGTCATCCAATATGCCGTAATAGAAATAAGGCCATACTCATAAAAAAAAAAATATATATATATATATATATATATATACACAGTACCAGTCAAAAGTCTGGACACACCTACTCATTCAAGGGTTTTAGAATCACCTAGTAACCAAAAAAAAGTGTTAAACAAATCAAAATATATTTTATATTTGAGATTCTTCAAATAGCCACCTTTTGCCTTGATGACAGCTTTGCACACGCTTGGCATTCTCTCAAACAGCTTCATGAAGTAGTCACCTGGAATGCATCTTAATTAACAGGTGTGCCTTGTTAAAGTGAATTTGTGGAATATCTTTCCTTCTTAATGCATTTGAGCCAATCAGTTGTGTTGTGACAAGGTAGGGGTGGTATACAGAAGATAGCCCTATTTGGTAAAAGACCAAGTCCATATTATGACAAGAACAGCTCAAATAAGCAAAGAGAAACGACAGTCCATCATTACTTTAAGACATGAAGGTCAGTCAATCCGGAAAATTTCAAGAACTTTGCGTTTCTTCAAGTCCAGTCACAAAAACCATCAAGCGCTATGATGAAACTGGCTCTCATGAGGACTGCCACAGGAAAGGAAGACCCAGAGTTACCTCTGCTGCAGAGGATAAGTTCATTAAATGCTTCACAGAGTGCAATTATCAGACACAGCTCACCATCAACTGTTCAGAGGAGACTGCGTGAATCAGGTCTTCATTGTGAAATTGCTGCAAAGAACCCACTACTAAAGGACACCAATAAGAAGAAACTTGCTTGGGCCAAGAAACATGAACAATGGACATTAGACCGGTGGAAATCTGTCTTTTAGTCTGTTGAAACTAAATTTGAGATTTTTGGTTCCAACTGCTGTGCTTTTGTGAGACGCAGAGTAGGTCAACGGATGATCTCTGCATATGTGGTTCCCACCATGAAGCATGGAGGAGGAGGTGTGATGGTGTGGGGGTACTTTGCTGGTGACACTGTCAGTGATTTTAGAATTCAAGGCACACTTAAGCAGCATGGCATGGTGTATCGCTGCAGAATGCTATCTGGTTTGCGCTTAGTGGGACTATCAATTGAGTCTATAGGCTATTTAGTGTTGTCTCAATCAAGTGATCCATAGCTTATAGGCTATAGGCTACGAACTGCATGCTTGGAGAAGCAAAGAGCAAAGTTATATTTCTAAGACAGCTGGGATGGTGTACGTAAAACTAAGTTGCATTACACACTGCAATGGATATTCCAAACCTGAGCCCCGGCCTGCTCTGATCTGCAAGATCAGAGCTATGTTCTATTCAGTTATAGAAGGAGAGTGTGAAGACAAGGAGGTCAACTTTGATAGCTTGTTACTACTATAAACAATATGTTTCTTTCCCATGATGTATTTATCAGAATTATTGACCTCACAATAAGCCAGATTCTAGTAATCTACATTTTGGTGCTGAAACTTGAAGCAGCAGCAGTGGCACAATCAATCGGAAATGGACAGCTCATGGTGCTGAAAGTAGACAAATTCGAGTAGGCATAATTCATTTAAACCATCTTAGACTTTACAAACAGTAGGGATTTGTGTTGGAGCCTATTTCTTCCTATTTAAGAATTAATAGATAGGCCTACAGTACCCGTTTTGCAGACGTTGGCTATCCATAGATTTCTTCCACACACCATTCACTCTCTTAAATGTAATGGCAAAAATGTAGATTTCCACCTAAATAGAAATACCTTAAAGTAACTGCTATTCATGTGTTATTACATGATTCTGACATGCAAAAATTTATATTATATATTTGGAAAGAATATATCTGGGAGATTATGAGGAAATGATCAGAAGATAGGAGTTACATAGTTCAGAATTTACAAGATCAAGCACACACAAAATAACCGTTTTTATTTTATTTGGAAAGTAATCTCTTATTGACAAGCTATAAGTGAATTATTAATGACTAGAGCTGGAAACACATCATATGGCTTCCACAACATATGAACAATATCATTTAAAAAAAATGGGATTGATAGACCGAACTAGAAATTGGCAGATGTTTTGGTAAGTGGTGTTAGGTGTGGTCACGGGACGTTTCCAAGTGTCCCCAAACCTCTCGTAACTTATGTTACGAATCCCTTTTGGCCCGACAGTCTAGGGGGGATGACAATGAGACGCGTAACATATCTCATGCAAATTATAGTTGTGACAAAGTGTGAACGAAATAACCACGACAACTGAAATAATATCGTCAAACTCAGGGTTTATTTATAAACACACGGTAATGGGGGGAGCAGGAAAAGGGGCTGAGCTGGACCCAAGGAAAGAAACAATAAGAATACAAAAACACCCCTAAGCTAGACTAGCCTACTTTAACAACAGCTAACTAACTAACCAAAAATACAGTGGGTGGTCCGCCCAGTTCTAACTAGTGTATTTAACAAAGTTCACCTACGGGTAGTGTATGCCCATGGGCGACTTGTCTTGGTTTCCCCTTTTCCCACCAGCAATCAAATACAAACACCATAACCAAAGACAATACTCACAGGTGATGACAAAGTGCTATGGAGGTGCTCAAACAAAAGGAGAGGTTAATACACAAAGCGAGAGTGAAATACAGAGATCTACATACATGGCATTTACAAAGAGATTGAGCTACTGAAATCTATGAAGAACAGAGATCTACAAACATGGCATTTACAAAGAGATTGAGCTCTAGCGCAAACAAATGATGGGGTTTTTAAACCATGGGGAAGGAACTGTGATAGGGTAGGAAACAGGAGGAGGTGTGTCTGATTGATGATTGATTGTTGACTGATTTGGGAGTGATTATTTTCACCTGTGAGGGGAGAAGGAGAGAAAACAAACACACACACACAGGATACACACACACACAGAATAACTGTATCCGTAACAGTGGATATTGAATATCCCTTTGAGCATGGTGAAGTAATTCATTACACTTTGGATGGTGTATCAATACACCCAGTCACTACAAAGATAAAGGCGTCCTTCCTAACTCGGTTGTCGGAGAGGAAGGAAACCACTCAGGGATTTCACCATGAGGCCAATGGTGACTTTAAAACAATTAAAGTTTAATGGCTGTGCTAGAAGAAAAGTGAGGGATCAACAACATTGTAGTTAATCCACAATACTAACCTAATTGACAGAGTGAAAAGAAGGAAGCCTGTAGAGAATATAAAATATTCCAAAACATACATCCTGTCTGCAACAAGGCACTAAAGTAATAATGGAAAAAATGTGGCAAAGCCATTAACATTTTGTCCTGAATATAAAGTGTTATGTTTGGGGCAAATCCAATGCAACACATTACTGAGTACCACTCTCCATATTTTCAAGCACAGTGGTGGCTGCATCATGTTATGGGTATCCTGGGGAGTTTTTCAGGATAAAAAAATAAACGTAATGGAGCTAAGCACAGGCAAAAATGCTAGAGGAAAACCTGGTTCATTCTGCTTCCACCAGACACTGGGAGATTAATTCACATTTCAGCAGGACAATAACCTAAAACACAAGGCCAACTAAACACTGGATTTGCTTACCAAGAAGACAGTGAATGTTCCTGAGTGGCCGAGTTACTTAAATTTACTTGAAAATCTATGGCAAGACCTAACCATTCTCAACAACCAATTTGATAGAACTTGAAGAATAAAAAATAATAATGGGCAAGTGTTGTACAATCCAAGTGTGGAAAGCTCAGAGACCGGAAAGACTCACAGCTGTAATCACTGTCAACAATCTACATGAGCGGCATGGGTGTCAGTAAAGACAGATCCCGGATGAGCCCCCACTTAGTTGTCACACCCTGACCATAGTTTACTTTGTATATTTCTATGTTGTGGTTAGTCAGGGTGTGATCTGAGTGGGCATTCTATGTTACATGTCTAGTTTGTCTAGTTCTATGTTCGGCCTGATATGGTTCTCAATCAGAGGCAGGTGTTCGTCATTGTCTCTGATTGGGAACCATATTTAGGTAGCCTGGGTTTCACTGTGTGTTTGTGGGTGATTGTTCCTGTCTATGTGTTTTCACCAGATAGGCTGTTTAGGTTTTCGTTACGTTCTTTATTTTGTAGTGTTTGTATTGATTCGTGTTTTACGTTTGTTTATTAAAACATGGATCGCAATCGACACGTTGCATTTTGGTCCGACTCTCCTTCTCATACAGAAAACCGTTACATTAGTGAGTAAGCAATTATGAGTTTTTGTCTCGTGTCTAATGATTGTTGTATGTTTTGCAAGGTTGTTGTGAGTATTAATTTATACTGTGATCGCAATCCCCCCTAGGGTTGCTCTTTTAAGGGTGGGAGTGTTACGGATACAGGTATCCTGTGTGTATCCTGTGTGTGTGTTTCTTTTCTCTCCTTCTCCCCTCACAGGTGAAAATCATCACTCCCCAATCAGTCAACAATCCAATCAACAATCAGAAGAGACACCTCCTCCTGTTTCCTACCCTATCACAGTTCCTTCCCCATGGTTTAAAAAACCCATCATTTGTTTGCTCTAAAGCTTAATCTCTTTGTAAATGCCATGTTTGTAAACCTCTGTTTTTCACTTGCTCTCTGTGTATTAATTAACCTCTCTTTTTGAGCACCTCCATAGCACTTTGTCATCTCCTGTGAGTATTGTTTTGGTTATGGTGTTTGTTTGTTGCTGGTGGGAAAAGGGGGAAACAAGACAAGTCGCCCATGGGCATACACTACCCGTAGGTGAACTTTGTTAAATACACTAGTTAGAACTGGGCGGACCTCCCACTGTATGTTTTTGGTTAGTTAGTTAGCTGTTGTTGAAATAGGCTAGTCTAGCTTAGGGGTGTTTTTGCATATTGTTTCTTTCCTTGGGTCCAGCTCAGCCCCTTTTCCTGCTCCCCCCATTACCGTGTGTTTTACAATAAACCCTGAGTTTGACGGTATTATTTCAGTTGTCGTGGTTATTTCGTTCACACTTTGTCACAACTATAATTTGCATGAGATATGTTACGGGTCTCATTACCATCCCCCCCCTAGACTGTCGGGCCAAAAGGGATTCGTAACATAAGTGGAAGGAATATGTCTGTAAATTAGATAATTCCAGTGCTATAACATATTTGCAATCCCTAAATGCTATTTGTTCAGTATAAAAACCCAAGTTCTATCATATCAACCTCACTCAAACATTGTGGTGGTGTTATGGGGTATCCAGGGTACATTGAAGTTTCCTTTCAACCTTTCCAAAGTGTCCGAATTGCACTGTTTTTTTTCACAGTTAATGTGCCTCTTGCTCTGTCCCACCCAGGTCAACTGCATATCCCTGGAAAGCTTATCTCATTGGCTACAAGACTTGTCAAGTTGCCATAGTAGCCAATCCCTTGTGTAATGGATACCTACAGCACGTAAACAGGCAACATAATATTTTTGATGCGCAAAGATATTGTCACTCGGTGGACATTTGATGTTGCCATTAAGTCATACATCATCAGATAACGTTTGCTGTTTGGTGAAAACATTGTGTAAAATAAACATTTTGACTCTCGGGCTGGTGATCAATAACGGTAGGTTACAGGCAGACAAATAAGATATCCTCATGGTCTGTGGAGACCTGGCTTTCGGTGTGTATCAACATATTCAGTGTTTATTTCGTTTATGCTTCACAACGCTAACCGGAATGTAGGTAGGAGCCATCTTGAAATGAGGTCATTGGCTGGGCCTGCCTTCATAAATTCATATTACCATATAAGGTAGTAAGTCACACCAAAGATCTGAAGGCACTGACCAATAGACAATATACTCAGCTTTCCGCAGACACCCTACCGTTCTCATACCAGACTGAATTGAATAAAAAATCCAATAATGTCCCCAAATATGGGGACTTTAAATTTAAGAGGTGTCAGTGAAGGACTCAAATTGAGGGGGTATGAGAGGGTGTGCCATAGGCCTACATTTTATTACAGAAAATGGTCAAAAGCACAGGCCTGCCCCTTGTTAGCTTTTCAAGAAAATAAGACTGATCCGATTATATAAAGTAATCTATAACAGAGCTTTGGTCCTCGATGCTTTATGCTACAAAAAGAAATAACTCCGGTGCATATGGGAATATCATTGTTTCGTTTCTTTGACATTCAGAGGCTAACTTTGCTTGGGAAGTAATATAATTCTATTTTGTTTCTGTACAATAGATGTTTAAACCCAGACTACTTTTAGGGAAACACTTGTGATCTTCAATTGTTGGGTTAAGCCACGGAAGGAGAGTAGCCAGCAGTTGAAGTTGACATTTTTCTGCGTCAGTAGGCCTACTCTGTCTGGGGTGGAAAGGTAGGCCTACTCTGTCTGAGGTGGAATGATTCCTAATGATGTCTCAGATGTAATTATTTGCAAACAGGGACAGTTTCTTTGGCATTGGAGAAATATGATAAGATTAACATGTAGGCCTATCTCTCTGTCCATTCTTAGCCTGTAATTTTGATAATTTGTGTAGTATAAAAAAGATTCCGCTAATATGTAAAATTACATAGAATTGAATGAACTTTTTTATAAAAGGCCATTTTTTCTCGTACCTGCAAATAACATGATAGAGTCATGCAATGCTTTTACTTTAAAGGAGATCTTTCCACCCCTACTCTTGTCAACAGTGGTCAGCGAATGCACAACCTTCTGGCCCGCAGCTCTGTGTGCTAGCAAAATAGCTGTGTTGCCATGTAATGCTTACAGGATGAAGAATAGTTTCTAAATCTGCATATCTAAGGCTCTGGTCTGTCCAAGAAGTGAGGGTAAAAGGTAGAAATGTTCTCTGCTATCCACTTTGTTTTAATTATTATTTGGAGTATGGGGTGGGTCACTTTTTTATGTTCAGGGAGGGTTTGGGTCAAATATATTTTGCTGAAAGGAGGGCCATCCATTTTCATTTCAGAGAGGTCAGATTTTCTACATGTAACCTTTATTATAAATAACGTTCACTCCCGTACAGTAACATTTATGGTACCGTAAATGGATTATCATGAAACGGATTACAGTAGCTGTCCTGTAAAATAAATAACAGCAACTTACTGGTCAATTGCTGAAGATGAATGAAAGGAGTCCATATAAGTGAGTTTCCTGTATTTGTGATGAGTTGAGCTGAGACAGGCTCCTGACTTCCTGAATGACAGGAGTGATGACGAAGTCTTCTAATATTTATCATACAGGCCTAGTTCACGGTCCTTCACACCAGAGGAATGACCTCCTCTACCAGAGCTTCCTGTCCATGCCATATCTCTATGGCCATGGTTTTGAGGAGTAAATGCCATTTACCAGCAGACAGTTATTTCCATAGCTGCCCTGGACAGTGGCCCGCAGTTAAGTCAGTATAGCAGCTCCGTTTCTGGCATGGAAAAAATATAGGAAGTGAGTTGACATCTGAAACCGGGCTCTCCAGTGTCTCCTGATCACCCCCACTTTCAAGCGAGAACTATTTTGGAGCCCTACTAAGCCCGGCGATTCTATTTAAAGGGCTCAACAAGTTCTAGGAAGCATCGTTAAGATGCTGCAATTCACGCGAGGCATACCCATTTTAAATTCCATGGATTCTAAAACTGTGTCAGCCGACACTCTCCGTCTTTCCTTCTCTCCTCTCCTGCAGCCTGTTGTCTTAGAATAGCAGCCTCTTGGCTATGAATAAGAGGAGGAGTCAACAGTAATGAAGCACTGTTGTGTCCTGCATTGTTTTGAAAATGTTGTGTCACTAATAAGTTGTTTTGGGGCGTTTTCTCAGCAATCACAACAAACCGGGTCAAAGATTTTTGGAGAATCATCTCTTACTGAGTATCCTCAGGCCTTTGTTGATTCTTCCCTCACATATCTGCAAGGACTGGATAAGTGGAAGCTTAACAGGTGGAATCCACCTAATCGGCAAGAGGGCTTGGTGGCAAGGTTTTGATTTGGGATCTGACCTATGGCAGCAGTCTGTGACTTCAGACAGTCCACGATGCACTTTGAGCCCAGCTTTACATCAAACGATTGGTCAGATGACATGTCAATCACTGACCAATCAAGATGGAAGTGAGCATATAACCTAACAGAAGAGCACAGTGCACTTCCCCCGTTGTTTACAAATGAGGAGCAGTGTATATATTATGCTGAAACATATCTGTCTAGATAACAGCAGCTATAGACCCAAGACTGAGTAACAAATATCCTCTCTCTCTCTCTCCAACAAGCCTTGTGTTCTGACTGTCTCATCAGTGCTCACGTTACAACCACTTGATAAGACAGTGGCATGTGACACATTTCCCCGTCTTGGTCACGAGGAATACAGGAACAATACCCAGTACACACCATTCCGTTATTTAGCATCCCGTCTTAGTTAGACGTGTCTGGTATGCTCAGGATAAGGCTTTCCACAATGAGAGGTCATATCGCTCTCAATTAGTAATGCCCATCCTACTGCCATCAAATAACTGTTTTGCTTTTAGGGTAGAATGTTATGTAACAATGTTATGTAACAGTTATATATGTGACAGATATTTTTAGAAAATATTTCAGGATAATAATTATTACCCAATATTACTGACAAAATTGTTGTTGTTTGCTTTGTTTTCATAGGAATTCATTGAAAGACGCAGCATTGAGTCAGCTACTACACTTACTGCTGGGTTAATGATGCTTGGTGCTGGGTTATTGATGCTGGGTTAGTGAGATATGATGCAGTGGAGCAGATCAAAAGACTGGAGGCAAGGCTTAGTAGGGGCATGGCTTTCCGATAGTTATTTTTGGCCACCGGTGAGAGAAAAGGCCATTCCAGTTAGTCTGTTCTATATTATTGTTATTGCATGTTAAAGGGCATGAACAGAGAATATTGTGTTTTTCATGAAATGTGATGATATTTGAATGGAACCAGCTCAAACCAGGATGCCACTTTTGTAGGTTTAAGTGTGTTCCTCAAGAGCCTATGCACTTCTCAATGTTGGGATATGTAAATAATCATGTTCTGTACTTATATACAGTGGGGCAAAAATGTATTTAGTCAGCCACCAATTGTGCAAGTTCTCCCACTTAAAAAGATGAGAGAGGCCTGTAATTTTCATCATATGTACACTTCAACTATGACAGACAAAATGAGAAAAGAAAATCCATAAAATCACATTGTAGGATTTTTTATGAATTTATTTGCAAATGATGGTGGAAAATAAGTAAAAAAAATTGACTGTAGGTCAAATTTGACTGTAGGTCATCAGCCAGCATGGTGCAAAAGGGGGGGAATATACATCTTATTTCTCAAAAATGTTTACTGTTACAATACTGTTAGTGAACATTTCTCGTTTGACAAGATGATCCATCCACCTGACAGGTGTGCCATATCAAAAAGGAGAATTAAACAGCATGCTCATTACACAGGTGCACCTTGTGTGGGGGACAATTTTAGGCCACTCTAAAATGTGCAGTTTTGTCTCACAACACAATGCCACAGATGTCTCAAGTTTTGACGGAGTGTGCAATTGGCATGTTGACTGCAGGAATGTCCACCAGAGCTGTTGCCAGAGAATTGAATCTTAATTTCTCTACCATAAGCTGCCTCTAACGCGGTTTTAGAGAACTTGGCAGTACGTCCAACCGGCCTCACAACTGCAGACCACGTGTAACCACGCCAGCCCAGGACCTCCACATCCGGCTTCTTCACCTGCAGGATTGACTGAGACCAGCCACCCGGACAGCTGATGAAACTGTGCGTTTGCACATCCGAAGAATTTCTGCACAAACTGTCAGAAACCGTCTCAGGGAAGCCTTATCTGCGTGCTCGTCGTCCTCACCAGGGTCTAGACCTGACTGCAGTTTGGCGTCGTAACCGACTTCAGTGGCTAAATGCTCACCTTTGATCCCTACTGGCATGCTGGAGAAGTGTGCTTTTCACGGATGAATACTGGTTTCAACCATATCAGGCAGATGGCAGAGCGTGAATGGTGTTTGTTGATGTCAAAGTTTTTAACAGAGTGCCCCATGGTGGTGGTGGGGGTATGGTATGGGCAGGCATAAGCTACGGGAAACGAACACAGTGATATTTTATTGATGGCAATTTGAATGCACAGAGATACCGTGATGAGATCCTGAGGCCCTTTGTCATGCCTTTCATCTGCAGCCATCAGCTCATGTTTCAACATGGTAATGCATGCCCTAACATGGCAAGGATCTGTACACCAGTGGTGGTCAGTGCCATTTGAGGGAGGATTATTTTTTTTCATGAGCATGGCCTTATTTCTATTACAACATATTGGATCATTCATATTCCATTCATCCAGTTCAATGTAACAGCAACAGGTTAAGGCTATTACATGATACTCAAATTTTCAAAGGTTCCTACAACCTAGCCTATGAATGAAAGTTTACAACGTAGGTGCACATAGGTCGAGAGACAAATTTGAGGTGACAGTGACACGTGGACAGACAGTGAAGTTCAATACCGCCTTGAACACTCTTGCCTGCATCGAGCTGATATAGCGTGTAATCATTAGCCCAACAGTTGCAAACAAGAGTATCTATTGGACAAATTCAGGTATGTTTATACACGGTTTGTTCCATTTGCTTCTGTTTAAGAAGCGTTTTTCAACAGAATCAGTGGAATGAATACACCCCTGATCACGCACAGTTCGCTTTCATAGCAGCCACGTTGTATTCCTTCTCACATCTCTCCTCCTCTCACCTCTTCCATTTGCTTGTGGACTTCAATGCACAATACATCAGCTGACATGGAAGAGTTCCAGTGTTGTGTTGGATAGTCATAGCCAGCCAACTAGCTAACATAACATGTCTCTGTTTGAGCAGTGTTTCAGTAGGTTAAACTAGCTAGCTGCATTTGCTAGCTAAGTAAGTGCCGCTGAAAGTTTTTTTTTAATGACAATCTCTCTCTTATTTCTCTCTTGCTTCTCCTTTTTGGAAGAAATTAGTTTGTTCAAAATAGTTAAACTATTTTCTTTCTCTTTGAGTCATCTACTTATGCTTTCAGTACTAGATTCATTCTCTGATTCTTTGATTGGGTGGACATGTCAGTTAATTACTGTGTAAGTCTATGGAAGGGGGTGAGAACCATGAGCCTCCTAAATCAAATCAAATCAAATCAAATCAAATTTTATTTGTCACATACACATGGTTAGCAGATGTTAATGCGAGTGTAGCGAAATGCTTGTGCTTCTAGTTCCGACAATGCAGTAATAACAAGTAATCTAACTAACAATTCCAAAACTACTGTCTTGTACACAGTGTAAGGGGATAAAGAATATGTACATAAGGATATATGAATGAGTGATGGTACAGAGCAGCATAGGCAAGATACAGTAGATGGTATCGAGTACAGTATGTACAAATGAGATGAGTATGTAAACAAAGTGGCATAGTTAAAGTGGCTAGTGATACATGTATTACATAAGGATACAGTCGATGATATAGAGTACAGTATATACGTATGCATATGAGATGAATAATGTAGGGTAAGTAACATTATATAAGGTAGCATTGTTTAAAGTGGCTAGTGATATATTTACATCATTTCCCATCAATTCCCATTATTAAAGTGGCTGGAGTTGAGTCAGTGTCAGTGTGTTGGCAGCAGCCACTCAGTGTTAGTGGTGGCTGTTTAACAGTCTGATGGCCTTGAGATAGAAGCTGTTTTTCAGTCTCTCGGTCCCAGCTTTGATGCACCTGTACTGACCTCGCCTTCTGGATGATAGCGGGGTGAACAGGCAGTGGCTCGGGTGGTTGATGTCCTTGATGATCTTTATGGCCTTCCTGTGACATCGGGTGGTGTAGGTGTCCTGGAGGGCAGGTAGTTTGCCCCCGGTGATGCGTTGTGCAGACCTCACTACCCTCTGGAGAGCCTTACGGTTGAGGGCGGTGCAGTTGCCATACCAGGCGGTGATACAGCCCGCCAGGATGCTCTCGATTGTGCATCTGTAGAAGTTTGTGAGTGCTTTTGGTGACAAGCCGAATTTCTTCAGCCTCCTGAGGTTGAAGAGGCGCTGCTGCGCCTTCTTCACGATGCTGTCTGTGTGAGTGGACCAATTCAGTTTGTCTGTGATGTGTATGCCGAGGAACTTAAAACTTGCTACCCTCTCCACTACTGTTCCATCGATGTGGATAGGGGGGTGTTCCCTCTGCTGTTTCCTGAAGTCCACAATCATCTCCTTAGTTTTGTTGACGTTGAGTGTGAGGTTATTTTCCTGACACCACACTCCGAGGGCCCTCACCTCCTCCCTGTAGGCCGTCTCGTCGTTGTTGGTAATCAAGCCTACCACTGTTGTGTCGTCCGCAAACTTGATGATTGAGTTGGAGGCGTGCGTGGCCACGCAGTCGTGGGTGAACAGGGAGTACAGGAGAGGGCTCAGAACGCACCCTTGTGGGGCCCCAGTGTTGAGGATCAGCGGGGAGGAGATGTTGTTGCCTACCCTCACCACCTGGGGGCGGCCCGTCAGGAAGTCCAGTACCCAGTTGCACAGGGCGGGGTCGAGACCCAGGGTCTCGAGCTTGATGACGAGCTTGGAGGGTACTATGGTGTTGAATGCCGAGCTGTAGTCGATGAACAGCATTCTCACATAGGTATTCCTCTTGTCCAGATGGGTTAGGGCAGTGTGCAGTGTGGTTGAGATTGCATCGTCTGTGGACCTATTTGGGCGGTAAGCAAATTGGAGTGGGTCTAGGGTGTCAGGTAGGGTGGAGGTGATATGGTCCTTGACTAGTCTCTCAAAGCACTTCATGATGACGGATGTGAGTGCTACGGGGCGGTAGTCGTTTAGCTCAGTTACCTTAGCTTTCTTGGGAACAGGAACAATGGTGGCCCTCTTGAAGCATGTGGGAACAGCAGACTGGTATAGGAATTGATTGAATATGTCCGTAAACACACCGGCCAGCTGGTCTGCGCATGCTCTGAGGGCGCGGCTGGGGATGCCGTCTGGGCCTGCAGCCTTGCGAGGGTTAACACGTTTAAATGTCTTACTCACCTCGGCTGCAGTGAAGGAGAGACCGCATGTTTTCGTTGCAGGCCGTGTCAGTGGCACTGTATTGTCCTGAAAGCGGGCAAAAAAGTTATTTAGTCTGCCTGGGAGCAAGACATCCTGGTCCGTGACTGGGCTGGATTTCTTCCTGTAGTCCGTGATTAACTGTAGACCCTGCCACATGCCTCTTGTGTCTGAGCCGTTGAATTGAGATTCTACTTTGTCTCTGTACTGGCGCTTAGCTTGTTTGATAGCCTTGCGGAGGGAATAGCTGCACTGTTTGTATTCGGTCATGTTACCAGACACCTTGCCCTGATTAAAAGCAGTGGTTCGCGCTTTCAGTTTCACACGAATGCTGCCATCAATCCACGGTTTCTGGTTAGGGAATGTTTTAATCGTTGCTATGGGAACGACATCTTCAACGCACGTTCTAATGAACTCGCACACCGAATCAGCGTATTCGTCACTGTTGTTATCTGACGCAATACGAAACATCTCCCAGTCCACGTGATGGAAGCAGTCTTGGAGTGTGGAGTCAGCTTGGTCGGACCAGCGTTGGACAGACCTCAGCGTGGGAGCCTAGGTTTTGTATTGAAGTCAATGTACACAGAGGAGGATAGAAGCTATCTGTCCTCTGGCTACACCTTGGTGCTACCCTACAGAGTGCTGTTGAGACTACTGTAGTGTGTTTTAATCAATTATTTGGTGACATTTGTTAATATTTAGTATAGGTTTATCAAAAATCAATGAGGATGGTCCTCCCCTTCCTTCTCTGAGGAGCCTCCACTGCTGTATACAATTCCTAGAAGCTGAAAATGGCCCAGTTCTTCCATGGCCTGTGTAGCCGATGTGAAATGGCTAGCTAGCGGTGGTTTAGCGGTGGTGCGCGCTAGTGGCATTTCAATCGGTGACGTCACTTGCTCTGAGACCTTGAAGTAGTGGTTCCCCTTGCTCAGCAAGGGCCGTGGCTTTTGTGGAGTGATGGGTAACGATACTTCGAGGGTGACTGTTGACGTGTGCAGAGCGTCCCTGTTTCGCGCCCAGGTCAGGGTGAGGGGACGGACGTAAAGTCTATACTGTTTCACCTGCATACAGTACTCAGTTACCCATTGAGCATGTTTGCTCACGCATGACAGCGTCTTCCAGTTGCTAACAATATTCAGCAACTTTGCACAGCCATTGAAGAGGAGTGGGACAACATTCAACAGGCCACAATCAACATCATTATAAACTATAGGTGAAGGAGATGTGTTGTGCTGGATGAGGCAAATGGTGGTCACACCAGATACTGACTGGTTTTCTGATCCACTCCCCTACCTTTTTATAAAGGTATCTGTATTCCGAGTCATGTGAAATCCATAGATTAGGGCCTAATGAATTCATTTCAAATGTTTGATTTCCTTATATGAACTGTAACTCAGTGAAATCTTTGAAATTGTTGCATGTTGCATTTATATTTTTGTTCAGTGTATATAGAAAATACATATCATTGACATAATTTCAATGGGGGCGGCAGGGTAGCCTAGTGGATATAGTTTTGGACTAGCAACCAGAAGGTTGCAAGTTCAAACCCCCGAGCTGACAAAGTACAAATCTGTCATTCTGCCCCTGAACAGGCCATCATTGCAAATAAGAATTTGTTCTTAACTGACTTGCCTAGTTAAATAAAGGTAAAAAAAAAATATTTGAGTTGCTTTGTGTATCACCAAATTTGCTTAAGATGATTTTACTTCCACACTGTTCACTGCGTTCAAGTTGTTGACATAGGTGTTTCAAAGAGCTGTCAGTCAAGGAGAGCTAATGAATATAGGCTCCATGCCCACTCAACCTGTCTTTTCAAACTTCCTTGTAGTTAGCCATGAGAGAAAAAGTACTTTTCAGAATAACTGTTCAGGACCTTTAATGAGGCTCACACAAAGTCTCAGTCAAGGAGAGCTCGTGAATATAAGATCCATGCTCACTCAACTTGTCTTTTCAAACATCCTTGTAGTTAACCATGAAAGAAAATTACTTTTCAGAATAACTGTTCTGGACCTTTAATTGAGGCTTACACAAATTGAGTTCTTCAAGTGCGTATGTGTATCCCCAATGGTTCCCACTTTGTTATAATTTTTATATAAAAATGATGTTAATTGTCTTAAAAAAAAGAAGCATATTATAAAAAAATATTGAGAGGAAATGTGAATTTTCAACCTTTCATGAAAGTGAATAAAAACCCAATAGGCCATGCCTTTGGATTTAACCCTGGTGGTTAAATGCATCCATATTTGGGCAATCCAAAGGCATGGCCTATTGGGAGTGTGGCTTTCAGATAGTTATTTTTTTATATGAAATATTTAAATATAAGGCATTAATGTGCCCATTATTGGGATATGCATAGCACCTCATACTTTTGTTTACGCATTAGTAAAGCTACAAAAATGCCAGTACTCAACCTTAACATGTGTTGACAATACAACAGAAAAGATGAACCGGAATGACATTTACTCTCATGGGTGCTCAAAAATAACTATCTGAAAGCCACGCCCTAATAAGCCACACCTCCAGTCTTCTGATCTGTCCCGGTGGATCATAGCTCAATAACCCAGCATCAACAACCCAACTTAATGAAAACTATGGGTTGTTTGTGACCCAACTGGCTGGGTCAAAATAACCCAACTTGTGTTCTGTTTTTAGCCCAGAATCAAGTTTTGTTTAAATGACTTGAAATCAATGCCAATGACTCCCATTTGTTATTAAATACCACCTTAAATCCATCCATTCCCCCACCGTACAAAGTGAGTGCTGTTTCTTAAAGGAAAAATAGACTTAAAAACTATGTAAAATTAAAATTAAAATTAGTGCAGGCCCAAAATGTTTTGCATATCAAAAGTCAAGTTTCAAGATATTGGACTTTCAAGTAGCAAATGCTGCTTTCGAAACAACTGGGAACTCGGACATGCGACTTCAGTGCGTTGAAGACAACTGGGTATTCTCCGACTGGGAAAAATCATTTTGGACGGTCATCCAACTCGGCATTCCAAGTCAGAAATTCTGCCGTCTTTCTAGAGCTCCGACTTTCCGACCTGAAGATCCCTGACATCATTACTTTGACCTATTTTTTTGTTTGTTGAGTTCCCAGTTTTCTTGAAAGAACCAAAAATGTCAAGTGTCCCATCATCATGATATTGCAAAATGCATCTCATGAAGCAAAGCACATCATCATGGTGATGTGGCATGTGACACTTATAAAAGTGACTGTATAAAAAAAAGACTGTAGATAGTATTTGAGTGGATTTTTACTTTAACATTCAGACCCAACACTCTCTATCTTTGTGACTATACACACAGGTTTTGGTCAGCAGTGCGCGAAAAAGAACTGCGAGTTGCCAGTCAAGGATCCATCTCTAGCTGTGATGACGTCATCAGATGAGGTCCACAGCATCCCGCAGCGCAGCACTATGTGGTGTGGCGAGGGAATCAGAGGAAAAACAGGTCCCTGAGAAAGGACAGTCCATCCAGACAGACAGCTAGAGAATGGTGCGAGTAAAGGCCCTCTTCAGTGAGATGTTCTCCACATGACAAGTAGAGAGAGTTCAGAAATGTCTCTCACGATATGTTGCTCTTCTTCAAGTCGGTTTGTTGACGACTCAAACTGTCACATTATTTACATGAAGATGAGTAAAAGGGAGGTATAGCGAGTATTTCTTTACAGTTCAAATACCCTCTCTAATAATGAGCTAATACAGGGTTTGGTAATGTGGGTAGTAATCAAACACAATTAACACCAATATGTTAATTATGTCACAGAATAAAATAATTAGTGGAAAGGCTTATAGTGATTATTTTCCTTGTTAGAACTATCTCGTTTCATAACTTTTTTTGCCAACCTCCTTTACACTACATATAACAATTCTGGCATTATTGAGCCATTTTTGGAAATAGAACTGCCTGCACCCCATGTTAAAGGGAGCTGTCTCTTGCCATTGCCATCTAAATTATGCAAAGTATTTGGTTGTCTGCATCCAACTAAGTCATCCCTGAATGGCTCAGTATTCTGTCAAAGAATCTGATGGGAGAATTTCTAGCCTGTTCCCAGATCTGTTTCTGCTTTCTTGTCAACTCATTGGCATGACAATGACCATAGTATGTTGCACAAACAGATCTGGAACCAGGCCAGAGTATTTTACCAAATGTTTCCGGGAGTGAGTGGAAGGTCTAATGTTACCCCATGCTGCTCCCATTACAGATTGAGATATTCAAATATTCAAAACGACACAAGGGTTAGGGTTTAGCAGTCTGGAGACCAGCATTAGGAAAATCATTTTTTCCAAGTCAAACTTAAAAGAATTCTTCACTATACCTGAGGGTTTACGTTAGCTTAAGTGAAATGTATGATTTGTAGAGCCCTATGATGCAATCCATCCAATCCAATCCAAAAGGGAGACTTTTACTTAAGCTCTCAATAATAAATGTATGATTAATCCATTCAACAATAGTGTAGCAATCCTCACACCAAGTGGATTACCATATTTGCATTATGTGTAGGGTGTTTCTATTTCACACCAGTGACCTGGGTTCGCTGCCCTGCCGTTTGCTACAATATCTCTCTCATCAACCAACTTGAAATCAACCGTTCCACCTGATTGCTCCCTTGCATACAATACATGTAGTTAGATTCTGTTGCTATGGGCTCTTACTTTTTATTTCCATCAGACCACAGTGCAGAACATTCCAGACATACCAATCAAGCAAGACTAATGGGTGCCTTTGTGAGCTTCCCTTGGTGAGCAACAGAACAGCGGTGGACAGGAAGGCAACAGGATAAGTTAAGATGATTGCTAAGATGGGTGGGATCTTACAGAACGGTTGCAAAAGGGGAGGATTCTCTGAGGTTGTAAAATAACCCTTCGTGGCTTCCACAATAAGACGGGCAACAAGGGAAAAGAGTTTCACTTTTGGGGAACTTTTATTAAGTAGGCTTTTTTGCATATAGTTGTGTTATGTTACATCATAGACATAAGCACTGGAATGTGTGTGGGTGCACACTTGCACTATCTTCCGCCGCCGACAGATAGCCAGCCGCCTTGCTTCGTGTTCTTAGGAAACTATGCAGTATTTCGTTTTTTCAATGTATTATTTCTTATACTGTTACCCCAGGAAATGTCTCATTACATACAGACGGGAGGAACTATTGGATATAAGAGCAACGTCAACTTACCAACATTACGACCAGGAATACGACTTTCCCGAAGTGGATCCTCTGTTTGGTCCACCACCCAGGACAATGGATCGGATCCCAGCAGGCGACCCAAAACAACGGAGCTGCAGAAGGGGCAGACGGAGCGGTCTTCTGGTCAGGCTCTGTAGACAGGCACATCGCCCACTGCTCTCGCGTACACTACTCGCCAACGTCCAGTCTCTTGACAACAAGTTAGACGAAATCTGGGACAGGGTTGTCTTCCAGAGAGACATCAGAGATTGTAACATTCTCTGTTTCACGGAAACGTGGCTCACTTGGGATACGTTATCAGGGTCGGTGCAGCCATCTGGTTTCTTCATGCATCGCGCCCACAGAAACAAACATCTCTCTGGTAAGAAGAAGGGCGGGGGTGTATGCCTTATGATTAACGAGTCGTGGTGTGATCATACCAACATACAGGAACTCAAGTCCTTTTGTTCACCTGACCTAGAATTCCTTACAATCAAATGCCGACCACATTATCTACCAAGAGAATTCTCTTCGATTACCCCCCACCCCCCCCACCCCCCCAAGCAGACACCTCGAAGGCCTGAAAGAACTTCATTGAACTCTATGTAAACTGGAAACCACATATCTGTCACGCTCTGACCTTAGAGAGCCTTTTTATGTCTCTATTTGGTTTGGCCAGGGTGTGATTTGGGTGGGCATTCTATGTTCTTTATTTCTATGTTTTGTGTTTCTATGTTTTGGCTGGGTATGGTTCTCAATCAGGGACAGCTGTCTATCGTTGTCTCTGATTGGGAATCATACTTAGGCAGCATGTTTTGCCACCTTAGGTTGTGTGATGTTGTTTTTTGTTAGCTCTGTGTAGCCTTCAGAACGTGACGTTCGTTGTTCTTTTGGTTGGTGTTCGGATTAAATAAAGAATCATGAACACGTACCACGCTGCACCTTGGTCCACTTCTTCCGACGAGCGTTACAATATCCTGAGGCTGAATTTATTGTAGCTGGGGATTTAAACATGGCTAATCTGAAAACAATACTCCCTAAATTCTGGATCATTGTTACTCTAACTTCCGCGACGCATACAAAGCCCTCCCTCGCTGTAACGGTTGTCTGTGATGGAAGAAAAGGAGGACCAATGCGCAGCGTGGTAAGTGTCCATATTGATAATTTATTATCATGAACACAAAACAAAATAATGAGAAGGAACGAAACGAAACAGTCCTGTACGGTGAATACACAAAACAGAAAGCCGTTACACTCGCCCTCCTTTCGGCAAATCTGACCACGACTCCATTTTGTTGCTCCCAGCCTACAGACGGAAACTAAAACGGGAAGCGCCCGTGCTCCGGTCTGTTCAACGCTGGTCCGACCAATCTGATTCCATGCTTCAAGATTGCTTCGATCACGTGGACTGGGATATGATCCGGATAGCGTCGAACAACAACATTGATGTATACGCTGATTCAATGAGCGAGTTTATTAGCAAGTGCATCTGTGATGTTGTACCAACATGGACAGAAACCGTGGATTGATGGCAGCATCCGCGCAAAATTGAAAGCGCGAACCACTGCTTTTAATCAGGGCAAGGTGACCGGAAACAGGACTGAATACAAACAGTGTAGCTATTCCCTCCGCAAGGCAATCAAACAAGCTAAGCATCAGTATAGAGACAAAGTAGAGTCATAATTCAATGGCTCAGACACGAGAGGAATGTGGCAGGGTCTTCAGTCAATCGCGGACTACAAAAAGAAAACCAGCCCGTCGCGGACCCCGATGCCTTGCTCCCAGACAAACTAAACAACTTCTTCACTCGCTTTGAGGACAATACATTGCCAACGACACGGCCCGCTACCAAAACCGGCGGGCTCTACTTCACCTCAGGCAACGTAGGTAAAACATTTAAACGTGCTAACCCTTGTAAGACTGCCGGCCCAGATGGCATTCCTAGCTGCGTCCTCAGAGCATGCGCAGACCAGCTGGTTGGTGTGTTTACGGACATATTCAATCAATCCCTATCCCAGTCTGCTCTTCCCACATGCTTCAAGAGGGCCACCATTGTTCCTGTTCCCAAGAAGGCTAAGGTAACTGAGCTAAACGACTATCGCCGCCCCGTAGCACTCACTTCCGTCATCATGAAGTGCTTTGAGAGACTAGTCAAGGATCATATCACCTCCACCCTACCTGACACCCTAGACCCACTCCAATTTGCTTACCGCCCAAATAGGTCCACAGACGACGCAATCTCAACCACACTGCACACTGCCCTAACCCATCTGGACAAGAGGAATACCTATACAGCTCAGAATACAGCTCAGCATTTAACACCATAGTACACTCCAAACTCGTCATTAAGCTCTCAACCCTGCGTCTCGACCCCGCCCTGTGCATCTGAGTCCTGGACGTTCTGATGGGCCGCCCCCAGGTGGTGAGGGTAGGAAACAAAATCTCCACCCCGCTGATCCTTAACACTAGGGCCCCACAAGGGTGCGTTTTCAGCCCTTTCCTGTACTCACTGTTCACCCATGACTGCGTGGCCATGCTCACCTCCAACTCAAATCATCAAGTTTACAGATGACACTACAGTGGTAGGCTTGATTACCAACAACGACAAGACGCCTACTGGGAGGAGGTGAGGGCCCTCGGAGTGTGGTGTCAGGAAAACAACCTCTCCCTCAACGTCAACAAAACAAAGGAGATGATCGTGGACTTCAGGAAACAGCGTGGTCGGAACTAAAAGCACAAGCATTTCGCTACACTAGCATTAACATCTGCTAACCATGTGTATGTGACCAATAAAATTTTATTTGATTTGTGTGACGTCTCCATGAATGTGTGGTTTCATTTCAGCATATATTTTGACAATTGATCCCAGAGGTAAAAATAAGTTAGACTTCACCTTCATGCTGTAAATATGCCACCGAGCTACCCTTTCCAACCTCCCTGGTCTCATTCCCTTTGCCCAGGCAAGTGACACAGTCCAGTCTTTGTGAACACTTCCAACCCTGCATGTGTATGGCCTCCCAACCACTAATGGCAGTCAATGTACTGTCCTGACTGTGCCCTCACACGCAATCTCAATCACCCCATCCTGGACTTGTCTCTCTCTTTCCTTCTCAGCCAGGGATGAGAAAATAGTAAAAAACCACATAGCAGGTAAAACCCTGGTAAATGCATTCACCTGTTAAATCACTGTTAACTTGTTTTCCTTAGAGATCTAATCAACTGTATTACACTGCAGCCTCTTGACATTCAATACTGACATAATAGAGTTGAATTCCCTCTTGAATTCAAAATAACTCGCAGGGGGACTTGGAGCTGACAGATGAAACTGTATTTGGTCATAAGAGCTGACTCCTTTCATATCAGTGGTGGTGATGTTTGATAGAGGCTGAGTCACACAATATATCACGTCCCTACCACGTCATCCATTATTTCAAGATAATGTAGATAGCATCTGCGTTTATCCCTTACACATATCACATAGGCTTTATACTAGAGAATAACTATGTAAATTACATAGTGACAAGGTAGCAGTGGAGGCTCCTCAGAGGAGGAAGGGGAGGACCATCCTCCCCAGTGAATTTCATTAAAAAATATATTTTTTTACATTTAAAAAGTTATCCTTTTTAGATAAAACTATACTAAATATATTCACGTCAACAAACGATTTATTAAAACACACCATTTTGTAGCCTCAACAGCACTCTGTAGGGTAACACCATGGTGTAGCCAGAGAACAGCTAGCTTCCGTCCTCCTTTGGGTACATGACTTCAAAACAAAACCTAGGAGGCTCATGGTTCTCACCCTCTTCCATAGACTTACACAGTAATTATGACAACTTCCGGAAGACATCCTCCAACCTGTCAGAGCTCTTGCAGCATGAACTGACATCTGGTCCACCCAATCAAATGATCAGAGAGTGAATCTAATACTGAAAGCATAAGCTACAGCTAGCTAGAACTAGCATAAACTGTGGTGAGTAGTTGTCTCAATGAGAGAAAAAGACAATAGTTGAACAGTCTTGAACAAATTAATTTCTTCCTCAAATGAAGAAGCAAGAGAAAGAGATGTTTTTAACATTTCAGTTTTACTTACTTACCTAGCAGCTGCAGGTAGCTAGTTTAGACTACTCAAACACTCTGCTCAAACAGAGGGATGCTATGTTAGCTAGCTGGATATGACTATCCAACACAACACTGGAACTCTTCCAAGTCAAGGTAAACTTTTGGTTTTACTAATTTATTACCACCGGGGCCTGCCGGTGTAACTGCTAAACTGCTTACTGACTATAGACTGTAACGTTACTGCATGATTGTAGTGGGTTTACTAATGCATTAGTTATATTAGCTATGTTGACTATGATGTTAATTTAGCTAATATGGTGACAACGATGTAGACTGTGTGTAGCGGTTATGATATGGTTATGGCTTAGAAAAGTTTTTTTGCCTGGTCACATACAGCTGATATGTTGTGTATTAAAGTCCACAAATGAGGGGGAGAGCGCATCAATGCGCATAGATCCGAGAATGAATACAACGTGGCTGCTATTAAAGTGAACTGTGTTTATGCGTGATATCGGGTATATTCATTCCGCCGATTCTGTTGAAAAACGTTTCTTAAACTGGAAACTAACGGAACGAAATGGGGATAAACAAACCTGCATTTGTTGGACTAATGATTACACGCTAGATCAGCTATATGCAGGCAAGAGTGTGCAAGGCGGTATATCATGTGTCTGTCTGTCAACTCAAAATTATCTGTGTGCATCTACGTTGTAAACTTTCATTCCTAGGCTAGGTTGTAGCAACCTCATGATGGGTATAGGGAAAATCAGAGTATCATGTAGTATGTTAAACCTATGGTGTTACATTGAACTGAGTGAATGAAATCTGAATGACAGCCATCCAACATGCTGTAATAGAAATAAGGCCATGCTCATGAAAAAAAATAATCGTCCTCCTGCCCCTGCAAGGTAGTACCTACTGTACAGTACTTTGCTACTCTGTGTCAATTTCTATACATTTCAAAAATAGAGGTAAGTGGTAAACAACCTGTATTATGCTCTTGAAATTACTTTGAAATAATAATGACTATGTATAGTGTTGGCAATGGATATCAAGTGCAATATCATGTTTTTTCTTACAATACATTTTCTAAATATGGGGTCATTATTTAAGAGCCATCATCGGTCACTGAATATATGTCCACACTATAAATGATTTGATCACAATTAAATACGCTTTTCACAACAACCATTTATGAACTCTTTTTGTATTTCTTATGAAATGCAAAACAAAGTTGGACTCTAAGGACCTCTAGTGGTAAAAACCATACACACAAGTTTGCGCCTATACTATAGATGAGATGGAAGGCGTGTATGGTGAGACTTTGGAATAGACTGCTGGATATGCCAACTGCCAGAATAGCTAGTAAAGTTTGTCAATGTGATCTATCCATAGGGGGAGCCTGGTAACTGAAATGTCTGACATTTTTCAACAGTCTGACTGAACATCTGTACAAAAACCAAATTAAGGGAGACATGGATATGATTAAAAAACAACTGCTGATGCAATAAGAAAATAAGAACCTTTTGTTTGAATAAGGGTGAATTTGTGTGTTAGAAATATATTATATATAACCTACCTAAAAGCAAGAGATCGCTGTGTGCACAGGTAAGATCAGGGACATTGCCTCTGCGTATTGAAACAGGTAAGATCAGGGACATTGCCTCTGCGTATTGAAACAGGTCAGATCAGGGATATTGCTGTGTATTGAAACAGGTCAGATCAGGGATATTGCCTCTGCGTATTGAAACAGGTCAGATTAGGGATATTGCCTCTGCGTATTGAAACAGGTAAGATCAGGGACATTGCCTCTGTGTATTGAAACAGGTCAGATCAGGGATATTGCCTCTGCGTATTGAAACAGGTCAGATTAAGGATATTGCCTCTGCGTATTGAAACAGGTAAGATCAGGGATATTGTCTCTGCGTATTGAAACAGGTCAGATCAGGGACATTGCCTCTGCGTATTGAAACAGGTCAGATCAGGGATATTGCCTCTGCGTATTGAAACAGGTCAGATCAGGGATATTGCCTCTGCGTATTGAAACAGGTCAGATCAGGGATATTGCCTCTGCGTATTGAAACAGGTCAGATCAGGGATATTGTCTCTGCGTATTGAAACAGGTCAGATCAGGGATATTGTCTCTGCATATTGAAACAGGTCAGATCAGGGATATTGCCTCTGCGTATTGAAACAGGTCAGATCAGGGATATTGTCTCTGCGTATTGAAACAGGTCAGATCAGGGATATTGTCTCTGCGTATTGAAACAGGTCAGATCAGGGATATTGTCTCTGCGTATTGAAACAGGTCAGATCAGGGATATTGTCTCTGCGTATTGAAACAGGTCAGATCAGGGATATTGTCTCTGCATATTGAAACAGGTCAAATTTGTGGTGAAATGGAAGAGGAAAGACTTTTCCACTATTGTGACCTTGAAGAAATAGAGAATGAAACTCATTTTATCCTCTATTGCCCTTTCTACCACGATATACGCTTGCTATTATTCCAGAAAGCACACCAGATATACCTTGGCATTATATGTGATGAGGAGAAATTGAAATGTTGTTTTTGTCCATTGTGTATTTCCGTTTGCGGAATATTTAGATCAAGACTGGAAAACCTATAATTAAATTGTAAAACTATTTAGCTTCTATGTGGTAAATGGCATGTGTGTATATAGATTGTGTATAGGCCTTGTCTTTGTGCCAGACTGGATTCAAGTGACTTCTGTTTATTTTTTTCTGTATTTATTATGTATGTACAGTGGGGAGAACAAGTATTTGATACACTGACGATTTTGCAGGTTTTCCTACTTACAAATGCAAATTAATTACTTAAATATCATACAATGTGATTTTCTGGATTTATAGATTTTGTTTTAGATTCTGTCTCTCACAGTTGAAGTGTATCTATGATAAGAATTACAGACCTCTACATGCTTTGTAAGTAGGAAAACCTGCAAAATTGGCAGTGTATCAAATACTTGTTCTCCCCACTGAATTTATTTATGTACACTACCGTCACTTAGAAATGTCCTTGTTTTTGAAAGAAAAGCTCATATTTTGTAAAAAAAAAAAGAAAAAAAAGCTCATACATTGATCAGAAATACAGTGTCTCGGCCTCCAACCGCAAGACACTACAGAGGGTATTGCGTACGGCCCAGTAATTCACTGGGGCAAACCTTCCTGCCATCCAGGACCTCTATACCAGGCGGTGTAAAAGACCACAAAAAATTGCCTAAGACTCCAGCCACCCTAGTCATAGACTGTTCTCTATGCTACCGCACGGCAAGTGGTACCAGAGCGGCAAGTCTAGGTCCAAAAGACTTCTTAACAACTCTTACCCCCAAGTCATAAGACTCCTGAACAGCTAATCAAATATCCGGACTATTTACATTGTCCCCTCCCTCCCCTATGCATAGTCACTTTACCTCTACCTAGAGTACATGTACATATAACCTCAATGAATCTTGACTAACCTGTGCCCCTGCACATTGGCTCTGTACCAGTAACCCCTGTATATAGCCTCACTACAATTTTATTTATTTTTCTTTTCTTTTTTACTTCAGTTCATTTAAGTAAATACTTAACACTTGTTTTCTTAAAACTCCATTTTTGGTTAAGGGCTTGTAAGCAAGCATTTCACTGTAAGGTGAATGTGATGTGACAAATACAAACAAATAGCTTTCCTAAGGAAGATCCATTTTCGAGTTAGCTACCAACTTCAATTTACGATGTAAAAGGTGGATTTTATGATGTAATGTCAACTTTATACATTACATTTTCAACTCACCCACATAAATTCTCCATAAATCTGCTGTGGATTACCGAGAATCCCATACCTTTATCACTGAATGTATTTGGCAATGTAAACACACCAATCAACCAGGAGATGGCATAAAATTTAACAATTTATTTACACCGTTACAATTACATGTACTGCAACACCAGTAGGCATTGTGATAACATGTTGTGTTTAAATAAAATGGAAATAGGTTGGCTGAGAAATGGAACACTGAGCTTAAGTTTTTCTGTGCAATATCTAGACACATTCAGGAAGTAATTTTACCCAGGTATATTAGGATTATGGAATCTTTACTTGATTTAATATTGAAGCAAGATTGGACATTGGGTGTTTGTGTCTGCGGAACCTCATACCCTCACTAACGTGCTCTGAATTTAAACGTGTTAACTCTTGCAGGGCTGCTGGCCCAGACGGCATCCCTAGCCGCGTCTTCAAAGCATGCGCAGACCAGCTGGCTAGTGTGTTTACGGACATATTCAATCGCTCCCTATCCCAGTCTTTTGTCCCCACATGCTTCAAGATGGCTATCATTGTTCCAGTACCCAAGAAGGCAAAGATAACTGAACTAAATGACTACCGCCCTGTAGCACTCACTTCTGTCATCATGAAGTGCTTTGAGAGACTAGTCAAGGATTATTTCACCTTACCGGCTACCCTAGACCCACTTCAGTTTGCATACTGCACCAAAAGGTCCACAGATGACGCAATCGCCATCACACTGAACACTGCCCTATCCCATCTGGACAAAAGGAATACCTATGTAAGAATGCTGTTCATTGACTACAGCTCAGCATTCAACACCATAGTACCCTCCAAACTCATCAAGCTGGAGGCCCTGGGTCTTAACCCCGCCCTGTGCAATTGGGTCCTGGACTTAGACGGGCCGCCCCCATGTGGTGAAGGTAGGAAACAACATCTCCACTTCACTGACCCTCAACACTCAGCCCCCTCCTGTACTCCCTGTTCACCCACGACTGCGTGGCCATGCACGCCTCCAACTCAATCATCAAGTTTTCAGACAACACTACAGTAGTGGGCTTGATTACCAACAACCTCTCACTCAACGTCAACAAAACAAAGGAGATGATCGTGGACTTCAGGAAACAGCAGAGGGAGCAACCCCCTATTCACATCGAAGGGACAGCGGTGGAGAAGGTGAAAAGTTTTAAGTTCCTCGGCGTACACATCACAGACGAACTGAAATGGTCCACTCACACAGACAGTGTGGTGAATAAGGTGCAACAGCGCCTCTTCAATCTCAGGAGTCTGAAGAAATTTGGCTTGTCACCCAAAACCCTGACAAACTTTTACAGACGCACAATCGAGAGCATCCTGTCGGGCTATATCACAGCCTGGTACGGCAACTGACCCGCCCTCAACTGCAAGACTCTCCAGAGGTTGGTGCGGTCTGCACAACGCATCACCGGGGGCAAACTACCTGCCCTCCATGACACCTACAGCACTCGATGACACAGGAAGGCCATAAAGATCATCAAGGACATCAACCACCTGAGCCACTGCCTGTTCACACCGCTATCATCCAGAAGGCGAGGTCAGTACAGGTGCATCAAAGCAGGGACCGAGAGACTGAAAATCAGCTTCTATATCAAGGCCATCAGACTGCTGAACAGCAATCACTAACTCAGAGAGGCTGCTGCCTACATTGAGACCCAATCACTGGCCATTTCAATAAATGGATCACTAGTCACTTTATACAATACACTGTAAAATAATGCCACTTGAATGATGTTTACATATCTTACATTACTCATATCACATGTATATACTGTATTTTATACCATCTATTGCACCTTCGCCATCGCTCATCCATATACTTACACGTACATGTTCTCATTCACCCCTTCAGATTTGTGTGTATTAGGTAGATGTTGGGGAATTGTTAAGACTACATGTTAGATATTATTGTTAGATATTACTGCACTGTCGGAACTAGAAGCATAAGCATTTTGCTACACTCATAGTATTATCTGCTAACCATGTGTGCACTACTGTTCAAAAGTTTGGGGTCACATAGAAATGTCCTTGTTTTTGAAAGAAAAGCATATTTTTTGTCCATTAAAATAACATCAAATTGATCAGACATAAACTGTAGACATTATTAATGTTGGAAATGACTATTGCAGCTGGAAACGGCAGATTTTTTTATGGAATATCTACATAGGAGTACAGAGGCCCATTTTCAGCAACCATCTCTCCTGTGTTCCAATGGCACGTTGTGTTAGCTAATCCAAAATTATCATTTTTAAAGGCTAATTGATCATTGGAAAATAATTTTGCAAATGTGCTTTTCTTTTAAAAAAAAATGACATTTCTAAGTGACCCCAAACTTTTGAACGGTAGCGTATGTGACAAATAAAATTGCATTTGATTTGAATAATGTGCTAAGTTACTAGTGTTTTCTGATGATTTGTGTTCACATTTTATCACGGTTATAGAGGTGATTGTCCATTTCTAGTTGTTGCATTACAATGTATACAAATATGGCTTAAACATCAATGGTCAATGTTTAGATAACTACCTGCAAATGTATTGTCTATTATGATGGGGTGTGTCAGTATGACAAAGTCAAACACAGACTGTCATTGCAAGTCCAACTCTTGGCCTGTAGAGGCCGATAGATGTTTATAGGCCTACAGATGTTTATTTCAGTCTAATTTATTGGACCTCTCCTTCTTGGAGGTTGACAACCTAAGTAGTTCAACAACATTTCATTTACAGGTAATGTGGTGCTAAATCTTCAAACTGCACCGTTACATTTTATATTTGGAATGTAAAGAACCATAGTCAACATAATCAAAATATATTGTCTTGCATTTTTTATAAAAATGTTTCCCTTAAAAGATGATATTGTCCCGGTTTTGTCAATAAAAAATAGCACCACCACCAATAATTACATGTGGCAACAGCCTGGACTCAGGGGTAGACGTAACAGAGTAAATATATATCTGGGACAGCCAATTCGTATGATATGTTACTTTTCGTATGGTATGTATTAATTTGTGGATGTCCATCATCCATTTCCTATGATATGTTACAAATTACAATTTGTATGATATTTAAATTATGAATTTCAATTTGTAATATGTTACCAATTTGCAGAACGTATGATATGTTATGAATTCCAATTGTTGTGGCTAATGTTAGCTAGGGTTAGTTTTAGGAGTTAAGATTAGGGTTAAGAGTTAGGGGAAGGGTTAGCTAACATGCTAAGTAGGTTCAAAGTAGTAAGTAGTTGACAGGTTGCATCATACTCATCCACCCTAACCAACCACTCTACATTCGTTTAATGTAAACATACAGTACCAAATGTACTGTAGCATATTATACTATTCTGAGTGTCCCAGATGTAAGTTTGCTAGTCTATGAGACCAGGCTGGTGGCTAAGATGAATAAAAAAGTGATATAAAAAAGGTAAAAATAGCCCTGATATAGATCAATTATAATGAAGAACCAATTGACCTCTTCAAGCATTTTCAGCAATCAGGTCATCCATGACATCCTTCTGATGAGTTAAAAGGGCTTGAATCAGGGCGTTAGCGGCCCCGGTGCTGGTCGCGCTATCCAAGAGCTTCCTCATCATTTCTTGTGGTGTCAACTGGGCATTCACGATGGCAGCCATTTCATCATGACAACCTCCACTCTGCAGATCATCGACAATGGCCTTCACGTTTTTCACCTGGCTAACCAGAGCTGTGCGGTTTCTTTTCAAAAACCCACGTTTGTCTTTCACAAGGAAGATAAATAAATATATTTAGGATAAATCGAATTACATTCTTATGGTAAGATACATGTATCGATAGCATTTTCAGTGTTACAGCCCTTTCACAATATTTTTGTCTACCTGAAATTGAAGAGATCGATGGAGAATATGTCATGTTCTTGGGCCGTGATGGTCCTAAAAGAGAAAAGGTGATACATTGAGAAATAGTGCACCAATGTCACTAACATGAAAACACGCTATGGGAACACACTAGCAGAGAGTCTAACACAGCTAAATTGGTCAGGTTTTTAAAAATTCAAACACTTTTGCACGAAGGCCCACGTCTTAGAAATGTCTACTCCGGTCCGCAGTGCAAAAAAGGTTGTCACCCCTGCCTCATGCTACAGGGATTGCCATTTTAATAGGACCTCTAAACCAGGCTTAGCCTTATGTTCCACATAGGAACGAAGAAGACTAAGGTAGTAAATCTGAATCAGGAGAAAACCAACGTATTATTATCTAGCCTGACTGGCCTCTTTCAGTGTATACAAACAGCAGTCTCTTCCTGGATCCCTATTAGTACTCAGAAATCCTAAAGTTAACAACATAACAATATTTCACGTCCCTGAAAATTATATTCTGAGGTTATGATCAGGCAAAGACATAGTACTAAGCTATTTATGGTATTCCTAAGTCTAGTCGTATTCTTCAAAATACACGTTATTGATAAAATATTCAATTCTGTTAGTATGTTACTTAGTCAGTTAACATTCCAGATTACCTAGTCAGAATATGGTGGTAATCCACTTCTTAAGTTCGGGATAGGTATCCTTCACCTCACTTTCTTTGAGAGTATCAAGAAACTGAGAGCATGTCTCTTCCTTTTTGAGAATCATCTTGTCAATCAGGTTGGTCACAGCAGCCTCTGGTACTGAGAGGCTCTTCAGCTCTTGATACTCTCTATCGGTAACAATACGTTTGGAGTGCACATGTTGAAGAATGAAGACAGAATCTGCTCGGAGCCAGTCGATGAGTTTCACCTTATTCTCAATTATCATTTTCATGGCAGGGCCCTAGAGAAGCAATTTTTACTGACATGTTGTTTGTTTCTCAAAGAAAACAATAATTACGTTTAATAATTAAGTTTTTCATCTCATACAAAATTGGGATTGACTACCTGAGAAGAGGACACATCTTCTGTTTGCTGTGGTGGCACTGAAATATATTAAGTTGCCATTATTTGATTTCAAATATCAAATGCATGATTGAAAATAACTTTAATTAAAATATATGTGCACTGAGCTCATTTGTCAAGGTTATTTGTCAAGATGATCCTGTTCTTTAACACAGCTACCACTTAGACCTGTGAAGATAAAACCTGCCTAAATGCAGTAGTTCACCTGGACACTGTGAGGCCTGGGGGGCTGGGACCTGCATCACAGACATATTGAGGTTGCCATCGATTGTACAGTTCGATATCTCTGATGCAAATATATGGCTGTGTTCTGTTGCAACCACTTCTGCATGTGGGGGTGGTTGGCTGACGTTCATTCCTGAAAGAGACATTTGTGTCCAAGTAAATATACAATTGTGTTATGTTCTTCTTATGGTGCTAGCTGTTAGTAAGCAATACAACTTTCTCAGTATGACCATGTTGGCTTATTCACAGTTGCACTCACCAGATCGATTCCCCGATCCTGCTTGAACGATTACATGCATGTCTAAGTCTTTAATACCGCGGACATTGGTGACTTTCCTGGTATCAACAGTGCTGTTGCAATCTGCATACACCGTTGGGCTGGATGAAGCTTCAAAACACATTTGTTTTTGCCATGTTAGATAAGGACCTTACAGCATGTAATAAAAACATTGGACCAGCAAACCCGACCATTAAATTGGTGCCTTATGTCTATGTATTTATGTACTGTATAGTAACACCTATTTAAAAGCTTTACTGTAAGAGTTGTATGTATTCTTATATTCTTATTCTTAACCATATGAAGGATTTCTAAATGGGTTTTTTATCACTACAAATGTTGATGTATACTACTTACCTTGTGTGCTCTTGCTGAAATGTTGTTGAAGGTCTGGATAATGTGTCTGCTCTTTCTTCAGAATCTTAAGGAAATCCTGACATGTACTTTCTTCCATTTCAATGAATGTCTCCAAAAGAAGACTGATCTTCCCTGGATCCGTTTTTTGATTGCGAATAGCCTTATCCTGTTTAGCTGTTAGGATATCTTCACACTTGTCAATGATAAACTCAGCATCCATCGTCGATAACCACCTGCACAGGTCCTTCTTGTATGACTTCAGAAATTCCATGGCCTATTTGGAAATAATAAACAAATCTCTGTTGGGTAAAACAGTCTTCATATTTGTATAGGTTGGTAGCAATCTATGTTTAACTGGACCAATATAATGTTTATTAAGGCATGATTATGGTTTACCCAAGGTGGTTATGGAATATTAAACAACCGCAGGTTTTGAGTGCATCATGATTTTATGTTATTAAGTAGAACAAACAATAATACGTATGGTATGATCATGTAGCAAAGTAAAATACCATGTCACCCTTTCTGGTATCCTGTTAACCCTTACAATGTCACTCTATGATAAAGTAAGTACCTTCTAAGTTAATAAAATACTGAACATGATACTGAATACTTAAAAACGTCTTCAGGCAAGAAGCCATAACTGTTCGGTCGCAGCCCTACAAAACATCAGCAGTTAATTGTATTGGTGGACGTAACGTAAACTTGACAAACAACGGCTGGTTTTCACACAAAGCTCAAGTAAAGCAGCTTTAGTACTTCTAAGAATAAACGGCAGAACAGGAAGATAACTTACCAAATGATAAAGGTCTAACGGCACAGGTTCTGGTAGTAAATGTAAATCTGAAGACTGAAAAGACTTCACTTGAAAAAGTCCCGAAAAGCTCAAATGTGGCTGAGGCAAACTTTCTGCGTTATATAACCACGTTTACACAACTGGTGAACACATAAAGCGAAAGCGAAAGTACAGATTGCGCCGTAAGATTCACATTGAGGAGTAATGTGTAGCTCAGTTGTTAGAGCATGCCGCTTGCAACGCTCTAGGGTTGTGGTTTCGATTTCCACAGGTACCGATTGGACATTTTATTTCCTTTAAATGTATGCACTCACTACTGTAAATCGCTCTGGATAAGAGTGTCTGATAAATGACTTACATGTAAAATTAGTAGTATGCTATGCCAGGTGCTCCTTGACATCCCAGGGTAGGGCTGAAAGTGAAGTCCCTGTCTCACTGGGCAGGCAAAACATTTACTGGTTCTAAAATGTGGGTTGAGCAGGCAGTGAAATGCAGGCAAAAATACACAAGACACGTGTAAGAGTGGAACAAGTTGAAATTCATGTAAAATTAGTAGTATGCTATGCCAGGTGCTCCTTGACATCCCAGGGTAGGGCTGAAAGTGAAGTCCCTGTCTCACTGGGCAGGCAAAACGTTTACTGGTTCTAAAATGTGGGTTGAGCGGGCAGTGAAATGCAGGCAAAAATACACAAGACACGTGTAAGAGTGGAACAAGTTGAAATTAAATAGAAACAGGTTGGCTGAGAAATGGAACACTGACCTTACCTTTTCCTGTGCAATATCTAGAAACATTCAGGAAGTCATTTGACCCAGTTTTATTAGGATTATTGTATCTTTACTTACTTTACTTAATATTGAAGCAAGATTGGACATTGTGTGTTTGTGTCTGTGGAACCTCGTACCCTCACTGACGTGCTCAGAATAATGTGCTAAGTTACCAGTGTTTTCTGATGTTTTGTGTTCACATTTTATCACGGTTACAGAGGTGATTGTCCATTTCTAGTTGTTGCATTACAATGTATACAAATATGGCTTAAACATCAATGGTCAATGTTTAGATAACTGCCTGCAAATGTATTGTCTATTATGATGGGGTGTGTCAGTATGACAAAGTCAAACACAGACTGTCATTGCAAGTCCAACTCTTGGCCTGTAGAGGCCGATAGATGTTTATGGTGTCACGTTCTAACCTTAGTTCCTTTGTTATGTCTTTGTTTTAGTATGGTCAGGGCATGAGTTGGGTGGGTTGTCTATGTTCTTTTTTCTATGTTGTGTTTATGTGTTTGGCCTGGTATGGTTCTCAATCAGAGGCAGGTGTCGTTCGTTGTCTCTGATTGAGAATCATACTTTGGTAGTTTTTTCCCACCTGTGTTTTGTGGGTGATTATTTTCTGTTTTACGCACCTTCCAGGACTGTTTCGGTTTTCGTTTAATTTCAGTGTTCAGTAAAATAAATCATAATGAACACATACCACGCTGCGCATTGGTCCGACATTTCATAGACGAAGAATTCCGTTACAATAGGCCTACAGATGTTTATTTCAGTCTAATTTATTGGACCTCTCCTTCTTGGAGGTTGACAACGTAAGTAGTTCAACAACATTTCTGCATACACCGTTGGGCTGACTGAAGCTTCAAAACACATTCGTTTTTGCCATGTTAGCTAATGACCTTACAGCATGTAATGAAAACATTCTACCAGCAAACCCGACCATTAAATTGGTGCCTTATGTCTATGTATTTATGTACTGTATAGTAACACCTATTTAAAAGATTTACTGTAAGAGTTGTATGTATTCTTATCATAACCATTTGAAGTATTTCTAAATGGTTATCACTACAAATGTTGCTGTATGCTTCTATTTTATTTTAAAAAGCAATCAAAGATGAGTGACAATGAAAAAGCGATCAAAGTTTCCATAGAAGTGCCCTTAATACTGTATATTACCTAAATTAAAAACTATCGTTAACATTGAACGGGTTGTGTTTTTGGTCATTGGCATTTTGTTATGTAGTCTGCCCTTCTGAAGACATATAGTATGTTTGACTTCTATAGTGTCTGTATCACAATAGTGGATAATATATTGCCAGTTATGTATGTGCTTTGTTGAACTGAAATATCATACACATTTTTACAAGTGTCGGGTATGTGTAAATGGCTGTAAGGGAGTCAGGTGCAGGAGAGCAGATATTGGGTAGCCAACGGAGCCTTTTTATTTAGGCGAACCAAAAGCACACGGCAAAGTGAACACGAAATAACAATATGGGTTAACCCAGCGCAACAGACTAACGTGCGGATGACATGAAACGGAAGGAACAATACCACACAAAGACCTGAGGGAAACAGAGGGTTAAATACACAACGCATGAGGGGAAATGAGAACCGGGTGTGTGGGAAGACAAGACAAATGGATCGACGATGGCTAGAAGACCGCCGAGCACTGCCCGAACAAGGAGAGGCATCAACTTCGGGAGAAGTCGTGACAAGCCTCTGTGCCAACCAGTGATGAGTAATTTGCAAGCAAACTCATATGCATCATAACAGGCTCGCACAAGCATATTTGAAAATGTAATTACTCTTTCAATATTCTCTTGACTTAAACAACAACTCATGCCATTATAAATTGTACAAAATCTAGGGACGACAAGAATAATAGACTTTTAGTTGATAAAACCATGACTGTGAAGTACAAGCAGTTACATTTAACTGGCAGAGGTGGAATGAGAGAAGTCTAGAGTCCCGTGAACTAGATGAACAACAGCTGGTTTTCAACAGAGCGGGAGCAGCCATCTCACCCAACATACAGTTCAAAGGCTACAGGACAGGAAGATATAATTTACCACAGGACAGGATGTCTAACAGAGCAGAATCTGGCAGTGAACGTAAATCTGGAGACCTTACAACTTTCCCTACTAACAAGTTCAAATGTTGCTGAGGCAAATGTGCGCCTACTTCCAGGAATGTAACAGACTTTCTTCATGTGAGTATAGTCAATCACAGACAGGCAGATTCACAATGAAACTTAAGTGAAGACATGCATGGCGGGCTTGTAAAGGTGCAGCCTACACAAATGCATTCTATGTTATGAGTAAGAAATGGCATAGGTGAAGTGAAAGTAAGATTCCTTTAAGTTTCACCGGGTTTGCATTCGACAGATGAATACAAGAGATTGTACAACACCACCTTTAGGCATTGTCATAACATGTATTGTCACAGTCAGTACAATTTGATTGTCTATGACTATTCCCCTACACAACTTCAGCTCATGCTCCTAGTTCAGCTTTGTGAGTGGCTTTTCCTCCATGTGATGCCAGGTTCTTGTCATTGTCCTTATCATGGTTTCCTGGGGGTGAGGTGGCCCAAGGTCACACTCAGTAGGCAAACGTTGTGGAGCGCTGCAGATAGAAATGTCATGAATTGAACTGACATGAATATTTATTGTTCATGTCAGAGGGACATGTTTATTCTACGTTGTATATTTATATCTGAACATTCCACAACTGAATATAGCCCTGAACTCAGTGTCTCTCTGGGCAAGCACTCGGCCCCTCCCCTCTCTCCTGTGAGACGTTGGTACTAGTTCCGCTAGCACCACTTACATCCAGGATGGTCCCCTGGGGGGCATCATCATTTGGGGTCTGGCCCCCCATGGCGCCTTTCCCGCTGCACTCCTTGTTCAATTCCTCACCGGAGACGAGAAGGGGGGGCTTAATATGGAGCGTGGCTCTCTTGACAAAGGTGCCACTACGATCCAGCATCGTCTGCCTATTCCCAACAGTTGGCTGGTTGTTGGGCTCGCTCATATCCACTCCAGAGTCAAGACTGGTATCACGGCTGTCCCCTGCCGCCCTGCGTTTTCTCTTGGAGTCCGTGACGGAGGAAGAGTTGCGGCAGATCTCTGCGGCCGGTTTGCCCTCCAGGGATACAAACCATGCCCGCGGGGCGAGAGGAGAGGGCCTGGCCCTGGTGAGCTCTGAGGGGGTCTGCTCTGAATTCTGGTCTGCTTCCTGGAGCTCACTGGAAAAGGGACGCCCACCCCCAGGGCGGTGGCCTCCTCTTCCTCTGGCCTCGTTCAGCGTGCTGGGGACTGAGACGGACTCTGGGAGGCTGCTGTAGTAGCGGCTCCAGGACTCTGGCTTGAAGGTGGAGGTGTCCCCGTGAAGCCCTCCCTGTCCCCGTGAAGTCCCCTCCCTGCCGTGCCCCTGGGAGCGCTCCAGAGTGGCCAGAGGGGACTTGAGTAAAGTCTGTGTGAGGTTGTCCATGCCCACAGTTTGTCCTTGTCCAATGTCGTACATCCCACCTGTTCGGGGCAGGGTGGCAGACCTGCATCCCGGAGAGGGCTGCTCTGGTGAGCTCCAAAGCCCCGGAGCATGGCGGATAGCCACAGGTTGGTTGTGGAAGTGAAGCAGTCTGTCCTGGAGGAACAAGCTCTCATTGAGAGAGAGAGGTAGATTTATCCCCTCAGAAATGCCCCGTGTCCACAGAATGTCACTGCTGTTGACAAGAAGGGCCTGCTGCAAAGGCCTGGAGGACTCTGGACCAATAAGATCTGTACCCTCAATGTAAATGTTGAAGTCGTCAGTGTACTTGGAAGTGGCTGAATCGTCCAATTTGCCATCGCCCCTCCTCGTTAATAATTGGTGGGATACGTCTTCAGAGTGGGTGGAGTCTTGAGAAGACACTTCGCAGAGTTGGTTGTCATGTGTCATGGTGGTTTGGTCCATCTCCAACGACGCCATTTTGGTGGCGTGGATCCTCTTTGTCTTAGGTTCCCTAGAAGAACATTTGTGGATCGAAACAGAAACCTCTCTTAGGAAATACAACATGTTTCTAATCAGACCACCATTGAAAGGTGGATCAGCTTCAAATGGTCACTATCACTATGGTATATACAATCAGTTGATATCAGATCATAACATTAGTTGACATCGTTAAAAGATGACTATACTATACTATATTGACAAAAGTTCAAATGTGAAACAAAATATCAATTTGTCAAACAGTTTGATGACACTGGAGATTTGTCAATTCACTTGGTTAATCTGGCCCATTAATGTCTAAACAATAACAGATTGGTGAGGTAACAACAAAATGAATCCATCTCTTACCTACGACAACAGAGCATCCCTGCTAAAACTCCAACAAGGAGGACAAGAGTTCCTCCTAGCACAGCCACGATCAAGGAGCTATGGTAGGAGATGAAGTCCATAGGGGTGGCATGTCCCATGTAACCTATATTAACATTAGCACATAAGAGTCTGGTTAAAAGTTTGGAGAGCGTTATGAGAGCACAAAAAATAACTCATATACTGTAGAACAATAGACAATCTGCTTGCTGGAAATGACCACCAGCTATAAATAATGTATAGTTCAATATATCTAGCAATGGTTGAATTGCATTCTGGGCCTAAAATTAATACAATTATGAAGTAATACAATAAACGGAGGTGCGTTTTAAGGTTTGAAGTTTTAAGGAGTTCTGAAGGGTCACAAATATTTTGTTGATTTGGGAAACTGCTACCTATCATACAGTACATACCCTTGATCGAAGGCATGGGTGCTGCTATCCAGTAGCCTAGATGAGGGGCCATGAAGGTCCAAAACAACTTCCCCTCCTCCATCTTCATAATTCCCAGTCCTCTGTTCATCCAGGCACCTGAATAATATTGAAGACATGAATGAACTACTGATCTAGGGTCAGCCTTCCTTCCCCAAATCCTAACCTTAACCATTAGAGGGTAACATGTAAAACTGACCTTAGATCATTGTCTAGGGGAACTAGGGGAACTACCTCTACACCCACCAGTAGTATGGTCAAAGGACCAGGCTGGCACAGCATGAGAGGCCTGCAGTCCAGAGTTGTCCCCCAGGGGTAGAGTGATCTGTACTGGCCCGGTCACCTGGATCTCTCTGCCATTGGACAAGAGTTGAGCACTGACAGCTGCTATGGGGCTCAACTCAATGCTGCTGTATCCTGAAACAGAAAACACTTACTTTAAGACCTTTGAAATACAAAAGATCAACGAAAAAGGTCTTATCATTACAGTATTGCTAATTTGTAGGCCGTTGTCTCTTGCTCTGTACCTCCCTCCGAATGTGGTTTGGAAAAGCTGCACAAACACACAAACCTGACTGGTTGATGAGAAGGCCAGCGGTGTAGGCGTAGCAGTCTTTCCCAATGGGAGGCTGAGGCGTTGTTAGGTAAGCTCTGAAAGAGGAGAGGCTTCTTCTGTCTGTCAGGTTCAGGAGACTCTTAGGGAACTGGACCCTGGGCTGAGACAAGGCATCTACAGATGAAAAGACATGGTAATTAAGAAGATAAATTACAAAAACAAGCCCATGTTTAGCTTATGTTCAAGAACTAGGACCTATGAATAAGAGTAGCTACCCGTACGTACACTCGTAGAAAAAAGGCTTACAAAAGGGTTCTTCGACTGTCCCCATAGGAGAACCCTTTTTGGTTCCAGGTAGAGCTCTATTGGGTTCCATGTAGAACCCTCTGTAAAAGGAATGGAAATCAAAAGGGTTCTACATGGAACCCAAAAGGGTTCTTGAAAGGGTTCTCCTATGTGGACAGACGAAGAACCCTTTTAGGTTCTAGATAGCACCTTTTTTTTCTAGGAGTGTAAATAAAGCATCATAGAATGGCTAATAACAGGAAAGTAAATCAGACAATAAAGACGCAAAATACATACCAGATGTTTTGCCAGTTATCAGAACAGAATCGTCAAACCACCAGATGTTGCCTTGGTTTATGGACAACAGGGACATGGTCACAGCTGAAAATACTGCAGTAAACCAGAAGGGAAAATGCATGGTGAAACTTCCCAGAGGCACTTGCTTGATTTGATCCCCACACTGTCACTACGTAGTTGTTACATTGAGAAACTAGATGGCGATCTCACATTAGAATTCAACAGCTACTGCAATGACAAGCCGCCACGACGAGTACACATACACACCACACACACTTACTTGGTATCCTGGTGGTTTTCCAGGGCAGCAGGGTGAGCAGGTAACTATCCATGCTAGCCACGATGGTGAGGGGTAACCCCAGTTGGTAGGGCACATAAAGAAAAACTCGACCATCCTCAGTGGTGAGAGCAGAGTTGGTCCTGGTGTAGTTCACATACACCTCCACTGTGGCTAGGCTCAGGACGTGGCGGGTTGACATGTCATTGACCTGGACCTTCAGAGGGAATTCAGAGCCTGGAGAAAGCAAAGGATACATTCAGCTCAATGTTCAAATGTTTTTCCTTTTTTACAATTCGATACTTTAATGTAGACAACACTGATTGGCAATATTTTTTAATCAATGATATAGTCCCGATTTAAAGCAAAATAGGCCTTAATAAGAACACTATAAACAAAAACATTTGAGGATTTCCCTGTGGATGTCTATTCAATTGTCCCACGGGACCTATGTGATGCAGAAACTCAATTTGGCCGATTATTGAGAATATATAAAGACGTTTGAAAGATAACATTGTGCTACATCAGCAAACAGGCTAATAAAGATATTGTCCGGCTATCAAATCCTTTCTTTGGGCGGGTTCTATAGAGATGGACAGGTGACAATTAATCTCTGGGTATGTTTATATTACATCCCTTTCAACAGTCCTGCAGCTTTCAGATCGGTAGAGAGGAAGGAGAGATGTGAAGGGGATGAAGCCTGCCCTACAGCCACTTCACACTCATGTTCAACCATGCAGTCTTAGTGGACCAACAGGACAGCAGGGCCTGTTTAATCTGCAGTGGAGGTGAATAATACCAGATTACTATAATCTACTTGTTTGGAGAATTGGGGCCCACTTCTGAGAGATTTACGGTTTGGACAGAAAGGGGTTTACGGCCTATGAGGTCATAATTCCAATAGAGATGGCTAGATATGTGATTCCACCTGCTATTAACTCAAATTAGATGGAGATTGAGAAGCCAGCTATAGTTGGTAACGCCAATCATATGACATGATATGTAGAATATCTTTTGAGACTTGGAAACAGAACATCAAATGGTTTCAGTGGGAATTAGGCTACATCATGCAGGAAAGTGTGTGTGTTTGTGTGTGTGTGTACACCAATAGGAGGAGCAGATGGGCCTGTTGAGACTGATCCTCTATGGCTCCGGTTCAGACACTGCTGTGTTGGGATTAAGCCATTCCCTCTACAATTGCACAACATCACCGGGACAATCCAAGTCAAATTGCTGTCCTATAGACACCATACTGAAATGTATAGGAAAGTGGAATGGTGCTGAGATTTAGGTCATTTCGGTGCTTACAGTTAGCCTTGTCCCAGATCTGTTTGTGCCATTTTACCAGCCCCTATGGTCATTGGCAAGGCAATAGCAAACAGATCTGGGACTTATGGTAAGACCTTGTAGGGTGTGTCATGCTGTCCAGCAGAGAGGACGATACAACAGTGCGACCCTGTTAGGAGACACACCAGGAGGAATTCAACAAATGATCCAAGTCCTTGTCTTAGCCTCTTCAATGTGGGACAACGTATCAAATTCCTGATCCCATTAGTCTGGTCCTAGACCTCTTTGTGCTGTCAGACAGCACAAAGAGATCTGGGACAAAGCAACTGAACATCTGGTACATGATAAAAGGTACCTTTTGTTCTTTTGTTGTGAATAAATGTTCCTTATTGGACGCAATGAGCGAGAAGTGCACGTGAATAAGCATTATGCTAATTAACTCCTACACAACGAATAAATCATAAAGACTCTGAACAGAAATATGAATGCAAGCCTGTCATTCATTCGGCATTGTAAACAAGTAGGCAGCCTGCTGTTTAGATGCTTTGAGGACCTTGGATCATGCTGTAATGGTGGTCCAGACTCCAAACCAATATCATTACTAGCAAAATGAAAATGAACACGCTTGGCTTTGGAAATGAGCTGTTCGTTCTAGTTCATTCACACTCTGAATGACATGATCTGCTAAATATTCTTCACTCTCCTTGCTGACTAACAAACAGCAGATGGATAGACATGCATTGCACAGCATGTCTTACATTGTGGTATATTTGGCTTACAGCAATTTAAACTGCAATTTAAACTGACTCTCTCATTCAAAGGTTCTCTGGAGGGAAAATGAAAAATATAACCAACCTGTGCTGCCTCACCTGTAGGCCTACCATGCAAGTATGGCATACTATGCACATTTAATATATCTAAAGATGTAAAAAATGATCATGAAATTTACGATATTAAAATGTTCGTTAGCTATCTATGCACTTTACACAATATTATTTTAACACCACACACTTTGAAGATCTTTATTCATAACCAGGAGCCACATTCCATCTATTAACTGATTGGCGAACACATACCTGACGAGTAGACTGATGCTGTCTGGTCCTGATGCTGAATTTGTTGAACCACTTGATGGTCTGCTGCGCCCTTAACAATAAAGTCTACAATATCGCCGTCATCGCGCTGTGCCATCTGGCCCGCGGCAGACAAACTGCTTGCGGTCAATCTCATCCCGTCCATGTAGAATAGCGCTAATAACAACGGGTAAACTCCTAATACTGACATGACTACTTGCAGTTACAAAGCGAGACATAACGGTAAACATTAGGCATGAGTCCCACATTATCCTCCGCATGGTAGGCCATTGTAGTTCTCTAAGCGATACAATTAGTTCAACATGAACATCCTCGTTCAGAATCTACTGTCACTACCAGTACCAGCATGCAAGACAGGTCTGTAGTCTTTGACAAACTCCACCCCTTTTGTCCTATTAAAATGTAGCCTAACGCTTTTCGTTTTTTGAATGTCTGTTTTTTGAATATCTGTGTATAGACCTAAATATATACACAATTGTATGTAGGCCTACTTTACCGGAACAGATCATAAATAGCCCAGTACCAGTTAATTAGTAAACAAGTACATTATTAACTGCCAATATGAGTGGTCCTCTCTACATCGGTTTTGTAAAATGTGATGAAACAACAACAAACAATATAAACAAACGCCATATGTAATGATGGTAATGATGTTAACAGTCTAATGCTAGGCAGGAAACACATTGTGTATGCTTTCACTTTTATTGAAGAAGGAAGATATGAACCCGATAGCCTTGTTTTTAAGGCGCCTAAGAAAATGTACAACAAAGTTGAGCCATTTATTTAATCAGAATACAAAAATACACATCTCAGTGACTTCCATATCGTAATAAATAGTTAACCATGCATTCTAACCATAAAAAGGCACAGCAAACAGTCACTTATTAGTCATAAAAATGACCAACTACTTTACCAAAATCATCCAGATAGTAACACAGGTCACAACTGTAACATTATATTCCAAAGATGAAAACACAGTTACACATCATCATATTGTTTAACCTTAGGCAATAAATATGCAAATATTGTATATCTATGTATATGTATTCTTAAAACTGTGCCATTGTAAACATAATGTAAACAAATGAAACTCACTTCTCTTCCACCATGTTATAGACCATCATCCTAAAATATCCTCACATAGGGTTTGGTTGGTTTATGAAAACCAGGCAGTTTGCAGCATTATATATACACAACACTGGAAAACATGGAGTAGGTTGAAGTTGCCCTTGGATGCTGATCTAAGGTCAGTTTTGCGTTTTCCCCTTCTAATGGTTATGGTAAGGATTGGGGGAGGTAAGCTGATCTTAGATCTGTGCGTACGGGAAACCTCTCCCCAGGTTGGAGAACTCAAGCGCTCTCTGTCTCTAAGCCTGGAGTGGGGTCTAACACAGTCATGCAAAACCAGGCAGAGACCCTTCAGACAGACACACATAGCCTGTGAACTAAAGCTTTGAGTTTGACCTGCAGTGAGAAAACGCACATTTGAGCTGAAAACACAGACATAAACTACCTAGATTGCACTTGAATTCAGACTACTGAAAATGTGGTTTTAATATGAATACAGAACTATGTATTGGAATGTTAAACCACTCTGAGAACAAGAGCTAGGCCTACTTAAAATGAATCCATATTCAATATGTCTGTGATACCAGCCCATAACAAAGCCACTTAAAGACAACAAGACATGACTGTGGCACAAACAAAGAACTGATCGTCATCTGACTGTCACACAATGACTGACATACAGTTAATGATCAAGAATTGTGGGTTGGGTACTTAGGATTTCATAAAAGATTGAAAGTTCAGAATATGTTTAATTCATATCTTTGGTTAGGAACCTAGCTAGCTTGGGGCTATGAACTTGAATTACTATTATTTTATTTTTTTACAACAATCATACTTGCAATAAAGCACATTTTATTTTGTCTAGACTATTTTTTACTAAGGTAGGACTAGAAAAAAAAGTTTGCGTTTCAGGACATTTAAAGGCCTCATGATTTGGGTTTCATGTTATTAAAAAAATACTTGACTGTGAGGATAGTCTATATGCTTCTTGATAATGTCAATTCTCTTAAAGAAGTCACCGAAAGAGAGGTTGGTGGGAAACTAGGAATTTCAAGTTGTGATATGTGGCACCCTCTAAGAATATTGTAGGGAATGCTGTATTTTACAGTCCTATATTTACACGGCACAATTATGGAGTATTAGATACAAGCTACTTTCTGACGCCAACTTCAAATAAATTAACACAATTGGTAACCAACTGGTACCAAAAAGATTCATTTCTTTCTCAATGAATCCCAAAGAAGCCTAAATATAATTACCATGTGATCATGAAATGATAATTTCCTATTTCCATTTGGTAGTAGATTGGGGTACAGGACTGTACAATAAAGCGAACCAAGATCCTGACATGAACAGTTTTGTTCCAGGTAAAAAATGATTATAAAAATAATCATTGGACCAATTGATAATACAGGTTGGCCGATCGATGATAAACATACAGTTGTTGCTAAGTATTTAGCTGATGTAAATGAACATACAAGGGATGGTATAGAAACACATAGAACAACAGTCAGGTCTGCCCGTTCAACAGTCTATGATTCCCTGCTTTGAGAATCATCCTGGAAGCACAGAGGAACGAGACTAAAAAACCAGTGAGATGTTGGAAGAATCTTTGAATTGAAATGAACTAGTTAAAAAAACGCTCTTTCATTTAAAAGTCCGTCTGTGTATATAAAACCTTTTCGGTTTTCCCCACAGCGAAACGACACGTCAGAGAAACTGTATCAAAACCACTACAGTATTGCACCTCCATTCAAATACAACAGCATTAAACACATACAGGAGAGATTAGTCTACTTAACCGAAACAATCGTCTACAATTGGTGTTTATGGCGCAAATGAATAAACGATGTCATCAAAACGTGTTAGCTGTTGACACTTCATGTCATGTCAGCAATCTACAAAAGGCATTGGACTAGAATAGCTACTAACAGTGTACGCATACACTGGTTTAGATTGCATATATACAATGCATACTTAGCATCACATACAAATATACCCTGTAATGCAACCAATCTAACAAAATAAGTGTCCTATTAACATTACATATCACACTGAGCAATTTAGAAAGGCTGCACATATGCAAGACTCCTTTGCTCCTCAGCTGCTCTACATAAATCAATGTATAACTCCTATTCCCACTACCATAGTGTTACTCTGTGAAATGTTTAAATGCTAAAGATTGAAGTGAAATGTGTTTACTGATATGATGATGTATCTTTGCAAACACCCAAAATGGAAAAGTGCCTATTAAGTATTCCATAAAAATATGAAATTGTTAGCTTTTACAACCAGCAAATTCACTCCCTCTATACGTAACTGATATTTATCTCAAACACATTATAACAATATTTTCACTACTTTCAAAGTTAACATTTAAGTTCGGAAGTGTCTTGGACATTCACTTTGGTACTGATTTTCACATCAACAGAAAACGTGTCAAATGACAAAACATAACTCCTAATATGTAATCTGATAACTTGTCTTAAATTCTGATGTTTTCTTACCAATAAAGCACATTTACAATAAAATGACTAAAATATGGCACACGACATAGGTCTTTGACACAGAATCATCGTGCAAAAACAAATAAATAAAAGTCAACACCTTTTTTCTATTCAAACCAAAATGATGCTTTCAGTAGTAACAAATGGCATAATAATACTAAAGTCATAAAACAAAAAAAAACTTGTTCAAGTGTTATCTTTTTACACCAAAAAAATCTAAACACGATTCATGCAATTCCAAATAGATATCCAAAGTCAAGCTAGCATAGCATGCAACATATGTCTCCCTGTTTTCAGAGACCTCGCTTCCCTCTCTTTAGGTTGTGATGTTGCATCTCTCCTTCTTCCAGGGCACATCTGTAATCCCACCCTATTCCCTACATAGTGCACCACTCAAAAGTAGAGCTCTACATGGGGAATAGGGTGCCATTTGGGACGTAGGCCATCTCCTCTGGTGTAAACAGTGAAAGCAAGATATTGTGACTGTCGTGTTGCATCTGTAGCCATCTACTGCTAAGCAAAGGGCCAGTAAGCCAATCACAAAGCCATACGGTACTGTATTGAACTGGACACACTCACACCCCGCTGGTAGGACACACTCATGGAAGTCACCTTGTTGCTACTTGGATTGGGCCTTCTCTACGATGCCAGGCGACCAATCAAACTTTTCTAATGATGATAAGTTGCATACCTGATTGTGCCATGAATGGTAATATGATTTTAGAAAAATGGCTTTTTGTGAAGATCCATTACTTCCTTCTTTGCACTGTCAACAGCTTTCAAGTTCCATCTTCCATTTTGGCACCAATCACAGCCTCACTAAAACATTTCTGTTCTAAAGCTTCTCTGAAACAGCCTTCCCAAATGCATCCAAAGGATCAAATCCATCCATTCATCCCAAGATACCAGGTATTCAGCTCTTCCTGCGGAGCTCCAAAATTCTTCCTCTGTGGTGGAGGGGCACTTCCTCTCCAACTACTTCTGGGTTAGAGGTCAATCATGGCGGTCTTAGCCAGGTCCTTAGTTCCCTGAAGAATTCTCTTCATATGACCCACTTTCGATATCCCCAGATCCTGTGGAGAGACGATGACATCTTAAGAACATTGATTCTACTATTTAAAAACAAAATAATTATAGAACTCAGTGTATATCACTATATAGGACCTCTTAAAGCTAGAATCCAGAGTTCAAACAAAAACAAGGCAGTTGGTAAAAAGCTATGGGATGGGTCTGGAGAAATGTAACCACTCTCAAATTCATAGACAGGGCTATGGATGCATAGACTGACCATCCATTATATAAAAATGATAGTTTTAACCATGTTTTGAGGCGATACAATGTTTGTTTATATTTAGTTGTTTACAAACATTGGAGTAAAATAATCTTATATGTTGGGTTCTGATGGGGTATGACAGTTAAATGAAGTCCACAATGGATTTATGAGTTATATACTTCAGGAATCAACAAGTATATATGATTAATATATAAGTCCAAAAAAAAAATGTAGCAACTAAGGAATCTAGCTTTAAAGGTAGCCAGTAATAGACGTTTCACTTCATGTGTGCTGAATATGTCTCATAGTGCCAGATGTTACAAAGCAACAGGTCATGTACTGTAAAAAAAATAGATCTTCTGGTCAATGACAAAACAGACAGTGTGAACAGATGTGTTGTGCTGTACCTACCTTTCAATAACCATCGCAAATATTCAAACGTGGAGCACGCTACTGAACAGCATGTAGCTGCCACTGTTTGTATTTATGATCCTTTGGCCATTTTCTGTGTGATAGTTTGATAATACCAATTAAAGCCAAATGTCATGCTTTCGGCACTCAAAATATCTTATAATAGGGATTATAAACTGGATGGTTCAAGCCCTGAATGCTGATTGGCTGAATAACATGGGTATGACAATTAATTACATTAGTAACCAGTTTATAATAGCAACAAGACACCTCAGGGGTTTGTGGTATATGGACAATATACCACGGCTAAGGGCTGTATCCAGGCACTCCGCGTTGCGTCGTGCTTAAGAACAGCCCTTAGCCTTGGTATATTGGCCATTTACATCACACCCCTTCAGGCCGTATTGCTTAATTATAATATGTTTAATACTTACATGCTGCAAAGCATTATAACCCACTGGGCACAGACGTCATTTCAACGTCTAGTTTTGATTTACAATTGGTTGGGTAGTCAAACAAGGTGGGAAAAAAAGCCGTCATGTTTAAGTACATTTTAAGTAACATTTTCGTAATAAATTGGGGGGAGAAAAAAACAACGAAATTCCAGTATGTTGATGACTTTCTGTAAATCCAATCAGTTTTCCACATTGATTCAATGTCATCACATATTTTGGGGTTTGTTGAGATGACGTGGAAACAACGTTGATTCAACCAGTTTTTGCCCAGTGGGAAGAGCCTTTTACATGCGTATGACAAGTCTTACAATGCATTATAACTGCATCATAATGCATTTTACCTGTAAGTGTTAAAGGCTCAGTGCAGTCAAAAATGTGATTTAACTGTGTTTTATATATATTTCCACACTAAGAGGTTGGAATATTACTGTGAAATTGTGACAATTATGATAATGCCCTTTTATTGTAACAGCTGTTTGAAAAGGCCACCTGAAATTTCAGCCTGTTTTGGTGGGAGGGAGTTTTGGCCTTCCATGGTGACATCACCATACGTTAAATGAGTTTATAGACCAATACAAAAACAGTTCCAAACCTCTCTGCCAATAACAGCTAGTTTTCAGTTATCCCCTCACCACTCCCAGACAGTCCTAGCAAAATTCTTGTTTTGAGAAATGTCCCATTACTAAGAAGCTATTTTGTTTTATTAAATACAATTACAGTAAGGTACTTAATTGTTACCCAGAAATGCTTTCACGTTGATATAAAAACATCTGCATGGGTCCTTTAAGTAAAATGTTACCATGTTTCTAAATATGATGAATTATAATTACAGTGCCTTGCGAAAGTATTCGGCCCCCTTGAACTTTGCGACCTTTTGCCACATTTCAGGCTTCAAACATAAAGATATAAAACTGTATTTTTTTGTGAAGAATCAACAACAAGTGGGACACAATCATGAAGTGGAACGACATTTATTGGATATTTCAAACTTTTTTAACAAATCAAAAACTGAAAAATTGGGTGGGCAAAATTATTCAGCCCCCTTAAGTTAATACTTTGTAGCGCCACCTTTTGCTGCGATTACAGCTGTACGTCGCTTGGGGTATGTCTCTATCAGTTTTGCACATCGAGAGACTGAACTTTTTTCCCATTCCTCCTTGCAAAACTCAGTGAGGTTGGATGGAGAGCATTTGTGAACAGATTCTCGATTGGATTCAGGTCTGGACTTTGACTTGGCCATTCTAACACCTGGATATGTTTATTTTTGAACCATTCCATTGTAGATTTTGCTTTATGTTTTGGATCATTGTCTTGTTGGAAGGCAAATCTCCGTCCCAGTCTCAGGTCTTTTGCAGACTCCATCAGGTTTTCTTCCAGAATGGTCCTGTATTTGGCTCCATCCATCTTCTAATCAATTTTAACAATCTTCCCTGTCCCTGCTGAAGAAAAGCAGGCCCAAACCATGATGCTGCCACCACCATGTTTGACAGTGGGGATGGTGTGTTCAGCTGTGTTGCTTTTACGCCAAACATAACGTTTTGCATTGTTGCCAAAAAGTTCAATTTTGGTTTCATCTGACCAGAGCACCTTCTTCCACATGTTTGGTGTGTCTCCCAGGTGGCTTGTGGCAAACTTTAAACGACACTTTTTATGGATATCTTTAAGAAATGGCTTTCTTCTTGCCACTCTTCCATAAAGGCCAGATTTGTGCAATATACGACTGATTGTTGTCCTATGGACAGAGTCTCCCACCTCAGCTGTAGATCTCTGCAGTTCATCCAGAGTGATCATGGGCCTCTTGGCTGCATCTCTGATCAGTCTTCTCCTTGTATGAGCTGAAAGTTTAGAGGGACGGCCAGGTCTTGGTAGATTTGCAGTGGTCTGATACTCCTTCCATTTCAATATTATCGCTTGCACAGTGCTCCTTGGGATGTTTAAAGCTTGGGAAATCTTTTGTATCCAAATCCGGCTTTAAACTTCTTCACAACAGTATCTCGGACCTGCCTGGTGTGTTCCTTGTTCTTCATGATGCTCTCTGCGCCTTTAACGGACCTCTGAGACTATCACAGTGCAGGTGCATTTATACGGAGACTTGATTACACACAGGTGGATTGTATTTATCATCATTAGTCATTTAGGTCAACATTGGATCATTCAGAGATCCTCACTGAACTTCTGGAGAGAGTTTGCTGCACTGAAAGTAAAGGGGCTGAATAATTTTGCACGCCCAATTTTTCAGTTTTTGATTTGTTAAAAAAGTTTGAAATATCCAATAAATGTCGTTCCACTTCATGATTGTGTCCCACTTGTTGTTGATTCTTCACAAAAAAAACAGTTTTATATCTTTATGTTTGAAGCCTGAAATGTGGCAAAAGGTCGCAAAGTTCAAGGGGGCCGAATACTTTCGCAAGGTGTTAATAGTGTTAAGAAATAATAGTGTTTAGAAAAAAAAAATCTAATTATGTTTTTTTTCATTGGGTAATGATGGTATTTCCATAGCAACATGGATGGGACAGATTTGGAATGGGGACACACACACACACACACACACATACACAGAGAGAAAGAAACACTGGCACAGTCCAAGGTATGGTAGGCCTGTTGCTCATATGGATGTGTGCATGTGTGTGTCTATTAGGAATGTCAGAAAGTCATCCTACTCACTTTGCCCTCATTCCTCACTCTTTGCCCCCCCCCCCCCCCCCCCCCCCACTGTATATCCCATAGGGTCACTGGTACATGAAACTCTGATAGACTTTTTAGTCTATTCAAAAAACATTGTTTAAATGACACTCCATCATCTCCATTGGATGTTCTGGTCATAAACAAGGTGTCTAAATTGTTCTCGCTGAGATATTTTCTCAGAGTGGAGTCAACATTGGACATCTTTCTCCTATAACTCCAAGTATCTGTCACCCATGTTAAGCATCACGCCAAGAAAAGCATGTTCACTCACACACCCCTTCCTGACCCCTCCCACACCCCCCAGCCCTCCCTCCCCTCCCCATTCCCCCAGCCCTGTCCCATTCCCAGTTCACACACAGTACCATTGGAGACTGGGGGGTTAGTGAGTTGCAGCCAGTCTCCTGCGGTAGGTAAGCAACACTCTCACACACAGAGGAAGCCAAGCAGAGCAGTGCAGCACAGAGTAGCAAACAGGGAGACAACTAACGGCCAACAGAATCAGAGAGAAAGAGATGGAGAGAAACGGAGAGGAAGAGAGAAAGAGAGTTGATCTGGGGATAGATGAGGTAACGTGTGTGTGTGTGTGTGTGTGTGTGTATATGAATTAGCGTGTGTGTATGTATTAGCGTTTGTGTGTGCATTATGTTTGAGTGTGTGTGTGTGTGTGTGTGTCTCGGTGTGTGTTATGTTTGAGTGTGTGTGTGTGTGTGTACCTTCAGGTCCCTCCTCTCCAGGTGCAGCAGTTCCGAGCCTCGGATGTCGTGGCGTGTGAAGGTGTCTCTGTACTCTCCCAGACTGAGTTGCTCCAGCCAGACGCCCACTTCCTCTGTGCCCCATCTCTCGACTACACACACATATAGAGCAAGAAGGGGCTCGCTCAGTGTGAGACCCTCGCTCGCGTGCACACACACACAAATTGGGAAGCACACCCACATCCAAACACACGCTTGTATACACAGACATACACACACTCAGAAATAAAATCCCAATAGAGGGATAGGAAAACAGGGAGAGGAGGAGAGGTAGAGAAGGAAAGGGAGGGAGGGAGAGGAAATGCGGCAGCGGATGGCGGGAAAGAGGAGGGGTTAACAGAGATGTCAGAGGTTGGTTGGTCGGAAAAACAGGGCTGTGGCCAATGGCCTTCCAGAGAGGCTGAGGGCATGCAGGTTATCCACCAATCAGAACACAGACGTACAGGACGTAGGAGGGAGAGGGAGGTGGAAGCCTGTGCAACCTACAGGAATGCCCCACCCAATCAACACCTTGCCCTGCCTCACTGTAGGCAGGACTAACACACTCCCAACATATCAGACATGGTCCTAAAGCAGAGGACCTGCCATCCCCTGACATTCTATTTGTATCCATTCTACTGTCTGTCTGGCATCATATCTCATTTCACCCCAAAACAATGAGACGAGAAACCCTACAGTAGAAATGGCTTGTTTTCATGTTCAATTGCCAGTAATATTCATAAACAAATGCAGTCAATGTTCAGTTGTATCAGTCGTCATGAAGGCAAAAAGGTGTTCTAATACAGAAAATGTCTTTCTCTGGGCAACCCCAGGGTTTTTGGCCCTGCGTCCACCACCCTCACCCTGTCGTTGGCCTTGGTTTGTGCCTGCTGTACATGCGTAGACAGGTGGATGAGACCATGAACAGAGAAAAGAGGGGTGCTCTTGGATGGCTGGGTCAGACTGAGGACCCGGGGAGACAGAGATCACAGAGACAATCCCTGACACCACACTGGGTGGTTATAATGCATTTCAACCACTATATGTAGGCCATAGAGACGTAAAGACCTTAGTTCTAAACCTATGTAGTTACTTACGTATTGTGATATTTACACATTATATACACACTTGTGTTGTGTGTGTGTTTGTGTGTGTGTGTGTGTGTACAAAGCCTGTGGAGAGAGACGCAGAAGAACAACACGTACCTGACTGAGGGCTGGTCTTCTTGGTAGCTTTCTCTTTCTTGAACTTTGGCACAATTCTGAACATGCTGCTACGACTGTTCCTCTTGCCATACTCTAATGAGGGGTCCTGAGAGGGACACAAGTGTAGGATTAGAAGTGTGTGTGTGTGTGTGTGTGTGTGTGTGTGTGTGTGTGTGTGTGTGTGTGTGTGTGTGTGTGTGTGTGTGTGTGTGTGTGTGTGTGTGTGTTCTCACCTCATCTTCATTGGGCTGCAGTATATGGTATAACCAGGGGATATCCACGAGTTTGCCTAGCTCCATCTCCACACTCTGCAGAGCACTGGATAAAGACTCTTCATCTGATGGTTCCAGTTGCTGCAGATGGACACACACACACACGTTGGGCAGGAAGGATACATTTCTGTAGAGAGACTGTGTAAGACGAAGTTGTCCTTTGGTACTGATCAAAGGTCAGTTTGGCGTATTCCCTCCTAAATGGTTCAGGTTAGGATTTAGGAAGGCTAAACTGATCCTAGACCCTGCACATCTTCTTAGATTGTAACTCACCAGTGATACTCGTCCCACCAGAAGGGATTCAGTTTCGTTGTGTAAAGCCTTCACATTGCTGGCTACTTCTATAGCTGTGTTCCTGGCCATACTCTGGCGACAAGGCAATACAAACAAACCTGATATTAGACAACTAAAATCCCCCACACACACTCCTCCCATCACACAGACAACCTGTTGATGATGTCCCTAACCTCTGGGAACTTGGGGTGCGTCTTGTTGATGGCATGTGACGAGGCGTTGACGGCGTGAGCAAGCTCCTGCTCTAGAAGCCCATTGGTCTTGGCTGCCTCACAGATCCTGTGATTGGAGAGGGGAGTCAGAGGGCAGAGTTCTGACTGCTGATTGACAGAGGGTTTCTACAGGTACAGTATTCAATATAAAGGACAGATAACAGTGTAGAATGGAGCGAAATGAGGTGGTTGCGTATGTGTGTGTACCTGGTGATGAGCTCGTCCGCAGCACGGGCAACCAGCTGTACGAGGGCTACCTCCTCCTCAGTGGCCAGGTCCACAGACTGCTGGGAGTAGAGGTGAGGCCGCAGGGGCAGTTTGTCATACTTCAGCTTGTCCTCCCACGACTTCAGAGTGTTCTCAAACGCCTGCACACGGACAGGAAGGGGACACACAGGGAGAACAGTTCACATCCACAGACAGAGCATCTTGGGCATACCCTTCTCTTTCTTCCTCTTAGCATCTCTTTCTCTCTCTCCCTCCCTCTCTATATTATCGCCCATTGACTGCATGTCCTTTTGTTCTCACACTCTGGGACTCCATCCCTACTTCGCTCACCCTGTCTCTGGTCAACATCTGGGCTCGGTTCTTGTGTTGGATCTTGATGACACCAGGAGGTTGTACCCAGGCCTCTCCGTCCACTTGGATAGGAACACCCTCATCTCCCAGGATTGTGATCTTCACTGAGCGACACTGACGGGGGAGGAAAGAGTCATAATGGCGAAAAACCACAGTATGATACAAGTAGTGTGTGCGCGTTCGCACGGGTGTGTTACCTGTGCTATGCGGTGGTGTTGTAGTTTGATGACTCTGGACACAGCCATCTGCATACTGCCGAACACTGCTACCACCTCCAGGATTTTATCATCGAACGACGGGGCACAGAAGATCTAAACACACACACAACACACAACACACACACAATAATAGAGGAAGGGGTTAAAACACAACGAACACATTTACAGTACATTGCTTTAAAGCATTTTGATGATGCTCACTGTGTGGGGGGGGGGGGGGGGGGGGATTTTTCTTGTGGTACATCAGCCTCATCATCCTTATCACAATCACCATCACCACCACCATCACCCTCCATTGAAAAATATTTTTTTTTTCTGACAATTCCTTTACCTCCAAATCATCTCGTGAAAACGAGGAGTTAGAATTTAGATTGAAAGACTCTGGAGTTAAAGGTCTCTCTGACTTGATATTGATTTCTCTGTCCACATTGTCCATGATAAGGTCAAGGTAGTGATGAATTAGACATCATTCTACTGCACAATTTCTCTGCTCCGATACACTCGGAAATGCCACTTTAATGCAGATCTGTACTATTCAGCCGGCTGCACGTCAAAGGCTCAAAGAGAGAGAGAGGTTGTGAGATATTGTATTGTAGTTCAGACTAATTCCACTAGGTGGAGACCTACTCACAATAACACATTGGTATGTTTTCATTGTGGCCAAAACAGTCAGGTCTGTAGATGGTTTATAGTTTGAACACAGGCTAAGAAATAAGTATGTGTGTGCGTGTGAATTTACTGTAAGTGTGTATGTGTGTGTTTACAGACAAGAGAGTAAACTTTCAGGATGACGTGTGTGTTGGATCAGTTCCACTGAATGTTCTCTCCCAGCTGCTTCCTCTGCCCCAGCACAGCCATTACATAACACCACCACGTCACAGACAGAGGTAACCTCACTGGACTAGGGGCCACACCAGGGAGGTGTGCGTGTGTGTGCGTGTGTGTGCGTGTGAGTGTGTGTGCGTCTGCGCGTGTGTAGCAAACCGACACTCCAATCCGTCAGCAGCCCTTGTACTATCTGAGTCTTAAACAAACAAGTCGATAGGCGGCCAACTCTCTCACCAGGGGTCATACTCAGGCCCCGACACTGGGAGCGAGAGGAGAGGGTTTAAACACATTTAAAACGTCACAGCTCCAGTAATAAAACACACGTTATTGAACAACAATAACCCAGAAGTGTTATCATTCTCTTCTCTAACAAGACTGAGTCAGCAGCCACTAAGTGACAACCAAGACAACAAGAGTCCTTGGGATCTGGAAAGGTGTTGTACACATAGAATGACAAAGGCAGTATTATCAGTATGGTCGTAAGAATTGAGGTGCCACTTAGTGGCGTAAACAGGTCATCCCGTGCAAATACCAGAAGCCTGATTCTCATTTAGCCTCCTGTACATCATCCTCAGGAAGCCGAGTAGTACAAGACGAGACAAGCCGAGTAGTACACACACACACACACACACACACACACACACACAGACACAGACAGAGAGAACAGTACTCACGTCATCCTCCTTGGTGCCTCCCCAGAAGTTGGTTCCTCCAGCGTAGCTGGGGATGTTCAGCACCGCGATGCCCTGAAGGCTGGGCAGGGGGATGTACTGACCGTCACACTGGAACACACAAAGAGTTAGTTAGGTTCTATTTCAACACGAAGAAGCTGCAGACTGGCCAGGGGTATGTACAGTGCATTCAGAAACTATTCAGACCCTTTGACGTTTTCCACATTTTGTTAAGTTAAAGCCTTAGTCTAAAATTTATCACATTGTTTTTTTTCCTCATCAATCTACACACAATACCCCATAATGACGAAGCAAAAAACATTTTTTTTTTTATAGCAAATTTATACGAATAAAAAAACGGAAATATCACACTTACATAAGTATTCAGACCATTTACTCAGTACTTTGTTGAAGCACCTTTGGCAGAGATTACTGGCTCGAGTCTTGGGTATGACGCTACAAGCTTGGCACACCTGTATTTGGGGAGTTTCTCACATTCTTCTATGCGGATCCTGTCAAGGTCTGTCAGGTTGGATGGGGAGCGTCGCTGCACAGCTATTTTCAGGTCTCTCCAGAGTTGTTAGATTGGGTTCAAGTCCGGGCTCTGGCTGGGTCACTAAAGGACATTCAGAGACTTGTCCCGCAGCCACTCCTGCATTATCTTGGCTGTGTGCTTAGGGTCATTGTCCTGTTGGGAGGTGAACCTTTGCCCCAGTCTGAGGTCCTGAGCGTTCTGGAGCAGGTCTTTATCAAGGATCGCTGTACTTTTCTCTGTTCATCTTTCCCTCAATCCTGACTGGTCTCCCAGTCCCTGCCGCTGAAAAACATCCCCACAGCATGATGCTGCCACCACCATGCTTCACCGTAGGGATGGTGTCAGGTTTCCTCCAGACGTGACGCTTGGCATTCAGGCCAAAGATTTTAAATTTGGTTTCATCAGACCATATTTTCTCATGGTCTGAGTCCTTTAGGTGTCTTTTGGCAAACACAAAGCGGGCTGTCATGTGCCTTTTACTGTAGAGTGGCTTCCATCTGGCCACTCTACCATAAAGGCCTGATTGGTGGAGTGCTGCAGAGAATGTTCTACTTCTAGAAGGTTCTCCCATCTCCACAGAGGAACTCAGGAGCACTGTCAGAGTGACCATTGGGTTCTTGTGCACCTCCCTGACTAAGGCCCTTCTGCATCGATTGCTCAGTTTGGCCTGGTGGCCAGCTCTAGGGAGAGTCTTGGTGGTTCCAAACTTCTTCCATTTAAGAATGATGGATTCCACTGTGTTCTTGGGGACCTTCACTGCTGCAAACATTTTTTGGTACCCTTCCCCAGATCTGTGCCTCGACAGAATCCTGTCTCGGAGCTCTATGGACAATTCCTTCGACCTCATAACTTGGTTTTTGCTCTGACATGCACTGTCAACGGTGGGACCTTATATAGACAGGTGTGGGCCTTTCCAAATCATGTCCAATCAATTTAATAAACCACAGGTGGACTCTAATCAAGTTGTAGAAACATCTCAAGGATGATAAATGGAAACAGGATGCTCCTGAGCTCAATTTCTAGTCTCATAGCAAAGGGTCTGAATACTTGTGTAAATAAGATATTTCTGTATTTTATTTTTAATACATTTGCTCAAAATTTGAAAAACCTGCTTTCTCATTGTTGGTACACTGTACGATCTATTCTCATTGTTGTAATGGGGTATTGTGTGCAGATTGATGATTTTGTATCCATTTTAGAACAAGGCTGTACTGTAACAAAACGTAGAAAAAGTGAAGGGGTGTGAATATTTTCCAAATGCAATGGACTGGTTATCATTCCCTGTGGTACACCCTATGTGGCCGCCATTCTATCGACCACTAAACATTGATTTGAATGGGAAAGACCCTTCTAGTAATTCTAATTCTATGGTAATTCTAATTCTCTCACCTCCAGTTGAACCTTCTGTTCTAGGTTCTTGTAGGTTCTCTGGAGGAGCTCCTTGGTGCCCAGAACACCATACCACACCCTGTTCTTAGTACGACTCCTAGAGAGCGAGAGAGAGAGAGAGAGAGAGAGAGAGGCGGGGGGAGTTTAGTCTGAGTGAGGAAGAGAAAGGAGTGTACACAAAATGTGGAAAAAGGGGTAGAGAATATAGACGAGAGAGGGATGAGAGGACAGTAGAGAGGGATGAGAGAGGAGAAATAAACCTAGAGCTCACCGGCACTTCTCTGGGTGTTCCTCCCTCTTGTTGTTGAACTCCAAGGTGATCTTAGCATCCAGCCCAACGCCAAAGTAATTGTTCATGACACACTTCTCACTAAAGCCCTCTCTGTGTGGGAGATATAGATACAGGGCAGTTCAGAAAACTACAATTCAACTGAAAACTGAAAACATTAATGTTTTGATCTGGTCGCCAAAAAGGTCAAGTCGGGAACATTCTGAATATGGTAGCCTAAAGGTTAGACGTCAGAGGTCTGAGGGTCTTACAGCGAGTCCAGGAGGTCAGGGTTTATGAAGGGTTAAAGGGTAGAGGTCAGAGGATCTTACAGTGAGTCCAGGTCAGAGTCCAGGAGGTCAGGGTTTATGAAGGGTTAAAGGGTAGAGGTCAGAGGATCTTACAGTGAGTCCAGGTCAGAGTCCAGGAAGGGCGTAGCACCAAATGGGTCGATGTTGGCCAGCAGCATCTTACTGATGATGGAGCTACCGGCTATAGAGGCTGCCAGACCAGCACGCAAACCTGTACAGAGAAACAGGGCTGTTCTTAAACAGTGCTGTGTGTGTGTGTGGGATGTGCACTTGTACCAAGGCAGGTGTGTGTGTATCATTTCAGACAATAGATATGTGTGTATACGCATGAGCGCAAACCATGGCAGATGAAGTGTGTATGTGAAGTAGAGGTCTTCACAGAACCCAAAAAGGTTTCTTCAAAGGGTTCTCCCAAAGAGAACCTGTCTGGGTTGGCGCCCCCCCCTTGGGTTGTGCTGTGGCAGAGATCTTTGTGGGCTATACTCGGCCTTGTCTCAGGATGGTAAGTTGGCGGTTGAAGATATCCCTCTAGTGGTGTGGGGGCTGTGCTTTGGCAAAGTGGGTGGGGTTATATCCTTCCTGTTTGGCCCTGTCCGGGGGTGTCCTCAGATGGGGCCACAGTGTCTCCTGACCCCTCCTGTCTCAGCCTCCAGTATTTATGCTGCAGTAGTTTATGTGTCGGGGGGCTAGGGTCAGTTTGTTATATCTGGAGTACTTCTCCTGTCCTATTCGGTGTCCTGTGTGAATTTAAGTGTGCTCTCTCTAATTCTCTCTTTCTTTCTCTCTCGGAGGACCTGAGCCCTAGCACCATGCCTCAGGACTACCTGACAAGATGACTCCTTGCTGTCCCCAGTCCACCTGGCCGTGCTGCTGCTCCAGTTTCAACTGTTCTGCCTTATTATTATTTGACCATGCTGATAATTTATGAACATTTGAACATCTTGGCCATGTTCTGTTATAATCTCCACCCGGCACAGCCAGAAGAGGACTTGCCACCCCACATAGCCTGGTTCCTCTCTAGGTTTCTTCCTAGGTTTTGTCCTTTCTATGGAGTTTTTCCTAGCCACCGTGCTTCTACACCTGCATTGCTTGCTGTTTGGGGTTTTAGGCTGGGTTTCTGTACAGCACTTTGAGATATCAGCTGATGTACGAAGGGCTATATAAATCAATTTGATTTGATTTGAAAGAACCCTTTAAGGTTCTAGATAGCACCTTTCTTTCTTAGAGTGTACCCAAATAAATACATGTTTTAAATATAGAGACCCGTTTCGAACAGGCCCAAGGAGAACCAGACCCGGCCCGAACGTTACAGCCTTATTCTAAAATGGATGACATGTTTTTTTCCCCCCCATCAATCTACACACAATACCCCATAATGGCAAAGCAAAAACTGATTTTTAGAAATGGTTTCAAATATATTAAAAACAGAAATATCTTATTTACGTAAGTATTCAGACCGTTTGCTATGACACTCGAAATTGAGCTCAGGTTCCATTTATCATCCATGAGCTCTTTCGACAACTTGATTGGAGTCCATCTGTGGTAAATTCAATTGATTGGACATGATTTGGAAAGCCACACACCTGTCTATATAAGCTTAAACAGTTGACAGTGCATGTCAGAGCAAAAACCAAGCCATGGAATTATCCGTAGAGCTCCGAGACAGGCTTGTGTCGAGACACAGATCTGGGGAAGGGTACCAAAACATTTCTGCAGCAGTGAAGGTCCCCAAGAACAGAGTGGCCTCCATCATTCTTAAATGGAAGAAGTTTGGAACCACCAAGATTCTTCCTAGAGCTGGGCACCCGGCCAAACTGAGTAATCGGGGGAGAAGGGAGGTCAGGGAGGTGAGCAAGAACCCAATGTTTACTCTGACAGAGCTCCGGAGTTCCTCTGTGGAGATGGGAGAATCTTCCAGAAGGACAACCATCTCTGCAGCACTCCACCAATCAGGCCTTTATGGTAGAGTGGCCAGACAGAAGCCACTCCTCAGTAAAATGCACATGACAGCCAGCTGGGAGTTTGCCAAAAGACACCTAAATGACTCTCAGACCATGAGAAACAAGATTCTCTGGTCTGATGGTCTAATCCTTGCCGTTCTACAATTACAAATAAGTTAATAACTCTCTTCAAACTAAGTAGCTGTTGGCTCTTGCCGTTTTAGTCCATCCTTCTAATTGAACTTTTAAATCGATTAGATATCTCCTACATTGCTTCCCACACACTGAGGCTTTTTGACTGTGGAGCCACTTTGACAATGACTTGTGATTGGCCGACAACAACAAGTTACACGCCCCTCAAGAGCAGAAGCATAAATGATAGCCTACAATCTTTTCTCTCTTCATACTGCAGCAGTCGCATTCGGGTCTCTGCAGGTCCTTACGGGCAAATCAGTTCTAATTACACATACCCAAGACCCGTGACGATCATATCAGATCCGACCAGGACACGAGAGAATTTAGAATTCTGTCAGAATCTGGACCTGCTCGGGTCCCTAGTCAGATGCCACGTAATTGTGTTTGGGTGGACCCGTGAAGACCTCTAATGGGAAGTGTGTACGCGCATGTATGTGCATGGCGCACATGAGTGCATATACCGTAGGATGTACCAGGGCAGATGATGCGTGTGTTGAGTACAGGCAGGTTCTCCTTGCTGGTGGTGAAGGGCGTGATGGAGAACGAGCCACAGGATTGGCTGCTGCGACTTACATGCCTCTCAGGAGGAGAACATGGACTCTTAGCCACTAGAAAGAGAGAGAGAGAGACACCAGAAAGAGACCAGAGAGAGACGGAAGGAGAAAGAGACCAGGGAGAAAGACCGAGACATACCAGAAATGTGAGTACTGAGACATTCACTGTCTGCTACTACTGTATGTACTAAAGATCTAGAGAGAGTAGATAGAACAAAGGGATGACGCAGGAGAATATAGTGACATCCCCATTGATCTGAAGCAATAAGCAGATTACTTTAAAAAAAAAAACAATAATTAAAAAGGAAGTGCCTCTGTCCCACAGACAATGACACTTCCTACAGGACACACACACACACTAAAGGACACACACTCTGTGCTATATAAATACCACTATTATCCAATAGTGAGGAATACAGAGAATGGTTTCCCATCTATGCTTATTACAAAAACAACATCCTATATTTAGAGCAGGAAACATCATGTGTGTGGGCTTGTCAGACAGAGTCTGTGTTCTCTGTGGCCACTAAACTGGTGGTGTTTAGATCCTGCCGTGATTTCTTGTATGATACAACTTACTCTATCTGTATTCAAATGGACCCTTAGCCCCTACTCCCTATCCACTCCTCTAGATCTAAAGAGGACTGGGTGGATGGGGGAGAGAGAGAGAGAGACTCACATGGCACGGCTTCCAGTTCCTTGGTGTCCTCGTCCTTCTCACTGTCCCTGTTGTCCTCCTCTCCTTCCTTCCTGAACTCCAACGGGGACGGCAGCTCCAGCTCCTCTGTGTGGGCATTCTGCTCATCCACCACTAGAGGGAGAGGGGGCAGTGCCAGAGGGTAAGAGAGGAGGGGGAGAGGACGATGAGAGAGGGAGGATGAGAGAGGGAGTTACGGGGAGAAAGGGGGGAAATTGGACACTACAACTTTGTATTACGTGACACAGTGATTGCCGATACTTTTTATGGGTTTACAATCTGGATTCCATTGTATTCTCTCTGAAACATGCATGAAAGACTTGCCATAGGCTCTATTATATTGTATGTCTGATCCGTTTTGTCATACTCTATACCTACGTACCTCTCTCGGCCTGTTCAATGATCTGTTAGGTTCTATATCTACGTACCTCTCTCGGCCTGTTCGATGATCTGTTATGTTCTATATCTACGTACCTCTCTCGGCCTGTTCGATGATCTGTTATGTTCTATATCTACGTACCTCTCTCGGCCCGTTTGATGATCTGTTAGGTTCTATATCTACGTACCTCTCTCGGCCTGTTCAATGATCTGTCGTACAGCCTTCTTCAGACTGTTGGCTCGTAACATCAGCTGTTCTTTAGCTCTGAACAGCTTGTGTGGCGAACCTCTTCCTTTCTCTCCTCCCTTTTCGCTCTCCTCTGCTTCCAGTTTCTCCTTCAGCTCGGTCATCGACTCCTCGCTCACCTCCTCCTCCTCGTCTTCCTCCTCTTCCTCCTCTTCAACGATTGGTGGAGTGGAAAGGGGAAGAGGTGGTGGGAGTGACTGGGCTTCTGTGTTGAGGGTCTGGAGGAGTGAATCTAGCTTCTCATTCAGGATGGCACACTGTTGGGAAAAGGAGAGTTAGGTTAGTGTGTGTGTGTGTGTGTGTGTGTGTGTGTGTGTGTGGGGGGGGGGGGGGGGGGGGTACTTACTTTGAGAGACATAGTGTCACACTCCTCTGTATTCTCAATACTTTTCTCGTAAGATTTTCCCACTTTGGCAACAAAGTCCTTTACTGTCTCACACAGGATCCTGGAAGGACAGTGAGAGAGTAGACAGAGTAGAGCGAGAGCAGAGAGAGAGTATTGAGAGAGTAGAGAGAGAGTAGAGAGATAGTAGAGAGAGAGTGTGTAGAGAGAGAGTGTAGAGAGAAAGAGTAGAGAGAGAGTGTAGAGAGAGATAGAGTAGAGAAAGAGAGATAGTGTAGAGAGAGGAGAGAGAGTGTAGAGAGAGTAGAGAGAGTAGAGAGTCGAAAGAGAGAGTAGATAGAAAGAGACGAAAGAAAGAGAGTAGAGAGAGAGTAGAGAGAGTAGAGAGAGAGACAGAGAGACAGAGAGAGTAGAGAGAGAGACAGAGTGAGTAGAGAGAGAGACAGAGAGAGAGTAGAGAGAGAGGGAGAGAGAGAGCGAGAGAGAGAGAGAAGCGGGGAGTGAAAGGAGAGCGTGAGTTCACATTAAATGAAATTGTCAGCAGCCATTTAGCAGTAAGCAATGTTGAGATGAGACACTCACTTAGCGGAGGAGATGACCACAGAGTGTTGGTCAGAGTTGAGGATCTTGGTGAGATGGGCAGTTACCGAGTCTTCATATGCTGAGATCTGGAACTGGGGACACAGAGAGAGGAGAAAGGCAGAATTAGCAAAAAACTAAGCAAGGCCAGGGGAATACCGTTACATTATAAAACACCTCCAAATCTTAATGTGTCAGATGTTGTGTACCTGGCCGTCGTCAGTGTCGTCTGGCGTGACGGGCCCGCTGTGTTTGGAGGGGAGCTTTATCTCGTAGGTCATGATGCTCCAGCGGTCCAACATCTTGGTGCTGGCCCGCTCCAGTTTCTCCAAAATCTGGGGAAGCTGCGTGTCATCGTCACACGATGGGCCCCAGCCCAGCACCCGCGCCAGGTCATTTCCCGTGCCCAAGGGCAGCACTCCCAGCTGGCACTGGAGACAGAAAGAGAGGGGTGGAGAGAGTGAGAGCGGAAGTGTGTGTGTGGGAGACAGCGGGGGAGGGGGGGGGGGGGGTTCTTACCTGTTTGTGGAGGTTGAGTTTGTCTATCTCAGAGAGGACCCAGCCGACACTCCCATCCCCTCCACACACCAGGATCCGGAAGTTATCAAACTTCTGAAAGAGACGCAGCCTGGAGACACAGAGGAATGGTACTAGTGTCAGAGTCATTGAACAGTGTAGCTTCTGTCCCTGTTCTTCCCTGATCAGGGATATACATATACACATACGCATACATACATACATATAAATACACATACAGTACCAGTCAAACGTTTGGACACACCTTCTCGTTCAATGGTTCTTCTTTATTATTACTATTTTCTACATTGTCGTAAAATAGTAAAGACATCAACACTATGAAATAACACATGGAATCATGTAGTAACCAAAAAAAGTGTTAAACAAATCTAAATATATTTTATATTTGAGATTCTTCAAAGTAGCCACCCTTTGCCTTGACAGCTTTGCACACGCTTGGCATTCTCTCAACCAGCTTCATGATCAACCGTTCTCACAAAGACACAGTGGTTGGAACCAAGAATCTCACATTTGGACTCATCAGACCAAAGGACAGATTTCCACTTGCTTGTGTTTCTTGGCAAAGGCAAGTCTCTTCTTCTTATTGGTGCTTTCTTAGCAGCAATTCGACCATGAGGGCCTGATTCACACAGTCTCCTTTGTACAGTTGATGTTGAGATGTGTCTGTTACTTGAACTCTGTGAAGCATTTATTTGGTGCTGCCATCTGAGGTGCAGTTAACTCTAATTAACCTATCCTATGCCGCAGAGGTAACTTCCTTTCCTGTGGCGGTCCTCATGAGAGGCAGTTTCATCATAGTGCTTGATGGTTTTTGCGAATGCACTTGAAGAAACTTTCAAAGTTCTTGAAATTTTCCAGGATTGACTGACCTTCATGTCTTAAAGTAATGATGGACTGTCATTTCTCTTTGCTTATTTGAGCTGTTCTTGCCATAATATGGACTTGGACTTTTACCAAATGGTATCCCACCCCTACTTGTCAAAAAACAACTAATTGACTCAAAAGCATTAAGGAAAGAAATTCTACAAATTAACTTTTAACAAGGCACACCTGTTAATTGAAATGCATTCCAGGTGACTACCTCATGAATCTGGTTGAGAGAATGCTAAGCGTGTGCAAAGCTATCATCAAGGCAAAGGGTGTCTACTTTAAAGAATCTCAAATATAAAATATATTTTGATTTGTTTAAAAAAAAATTGGTTACTACATGATTCCATATGTGTTATTTCATAGTGTTGATGTCTTCACCATTGTTCTACAATGTGGAAAATAGTAAAAATAAAGAAAAACCCTTGAATGTGTAGGTGTGTCCAAACGTTGACTGGTACTGTGTACATATCTTTATAAAAGTATGTTTTCCTTCATTATTTTACAATTTACTCCTAATTGGAGTAAACAAATTAACAACAACCCGTAGGCTTCTACTTCCAGCTTATACATACTATATACATTTTACGGACACAGTATATTTTACATTAGTATCTTGTTGTTATTAGTCCCACCTTTCAGCTCCATTCAACTCGTTCCATCTCTCTTAACACCATCCCTATTGGGTTTCTATTTGCCATATATTTTTTCAACTGTGCTGCGATGTTTCACAAATGTTTCTACAGATTGTAAATTTAAGACAAATAGTTTTGCTAAAATAATTCTTAAATTTTTGATCCATTGACTATGACTTTTCAAATCACCCAGTATTTGCTATCTGCAGAGTTAGCTCCAGGTAAGTGTTGCAATTCTTCAGCCATTCCTGGACGTGTGACTAAAAACAAGCTACAGTACCAAAATAAATGATCTAATGACTCTGTCTCTTTGCAGCAAAATCTGCAGAGCTGTGAAGGTTGTATCCCCCCGTACATACAATTGAAGTCGGAAGTTTACATACACCTTAGCCAAATACATTTAAACTCAGTTTTTCACAATTCCTGACATTGAATCCTGGCAAAATTCCCTGTCTTAGGTCAGTTAGGATCGCCACTTTATTTTAAGAATGTGAAATGTCAGGATAATAGTAGAGAGAATGATTTATTTCAGCTTTCATCACATTCCCAGTGGGTCAGAAGTTGACATACACTCAATTAGTACATGATAGCATTGCCTTTAAATTGTTTAACTTGGGTCAAACGTTTTGGGTAGCCTTCCAAAAGCTTCCCACAATAAGTTGGGTGAATTTTGGCCCATTCCTCCTGACAGAGCAGGAGTAACTGAGTCAGGTTTGTAGGCATCCTTGCTCGCACACGCTTTTTCAGTTCTGCCCACAAATGTTCTACAGGATTGAGGTCAGGGCTTTGTGATGGCCACTCCAATACCGTGACTTTGTTGTCCTTAAGCCATTTTGCCACAACTTTGGAAATATGCTTGGGGTCATTGTCCATTTGGAAGACACATTTGCGACCAAGCTTTAACTTCCTGACTGATTTCACGGTTGGGATGGTGTTCTTCGACTTGCAAGCCTCCCCCTTTTTCCTCCAAACATAACGATGGTCATTATGGCCAAACAGTTCTATTTTTGTTTCATCAGACCAGATTACATTTCTCCAAAAAGTACGATCTTTGTCCCCATGTGCAGTTGCCAACCATAGTCTGGCTTATTTATGGCGGTTTTGGAGCAGTGGCTTCAGGTTATGTCAATATAGGACTCGTTATATAGGACTCATTTTACTGTGGATATACTTTTGTACCTGTTTCCTCCAGTGTGTTCACAAGGTCCTTTGCTGTTGTTCTGGGATCTGGGAGTTGAGTATCTGGAGCATCAACATTTGTGGGTTCGATTACAGGCTCAAAATAGCCAGAAACTCATCAGTCTATGTTTGTTCTGAGAAATGAAGGCTATTCCATGCAAGAAATTGCCAAGAAACTGAAGATCTCGTACGACGCTGTGTACTACTCCCTTCACAGAACAGCGCAAACTGGCTCTAACCAGGATAGAAAGAGGTGTGGGAGGCCCTGGTGCACAACTGAGCAAGAGGACAAGTACATTAGAGTGTCTAGTTTGAGAAACAGACGCCTCACAAGTCCTCAACTGGCAACTTCAATAAATAGTACCAGCAAAACACCAGTCTCAACATCAACAGTGAAGAGGCGACTCCAGGATGTTGGTGTTTTGCTGGTACTAAAATATGTAAGGAGCACAATCCATGGCTACAAAGCTAGCTGGCTAGCTAGCTACCTTCTCTGTAAGTTTGCTTGACGTACTAAAAAGTAATAGAAACAAGTTGAGAAAAAAGTAACAAAAAGTAATGTGTTCTATTATCTTCTGAATCTTCTGTATCTCCTGCCTTGAATTTAGAAGTTCTTTCTGACGATCTCCCAAAATAAATGTGATTTCTTTGACAAGACGTTCAGTCAGTGAATCAGGCTGGAACAAAATTACAAATCATTTATCAACTGCAAATTGACAGCAAGAAGCCCAAACTGATATAATATTTGATTAAAACATAATAATTTCAAAACTTGCTTGCATTTGTAAACCATCAGATTTGCCGCTCTATTATGCGTGGGAATACCTTTTTTTTTTACTAGCGATGCCAAGCGGTTTCCACTAGCCAAGCCGACTCACCCTAGATGTGGTCCGCCATTGACCAGGTCAAACACCTGAGCAGGGTTGAGGAGCTGCTTGAAACGTCGGAGGAATTTAACCCCTTGGTTGTCTCCACTCTTGGAGTTGACGAAGACCAGCAGAGGACTGGCGCAGGACGGAGGACAGGTGGCCTTCCAGAAGCCTGAGCACAAATACACAAAAAAAACTGTTATTACATTGAATGAAAAAGTGAATTATATTTAACTAAGCAAGACAGTTATGAACAAATTCTTATTTTCAATGACGGCCTAGGAATGGTGGGTTAACTGCCTTGTTCAGGGGCAGAACAACAGATTTCGACCTTGTCAGCTCGGGAATTCGATCTTGCAACCTTCCGGATACGAGTCCAACGCTCTAACCACTAGGCTATCTGCCACCCCATGAATGAAGGTTTGAATGACTGAATGGATTGATGAATAGATAGATTAATGAATCTGTACTCAAATATTAAGAGTACTAGCCAATTCTAGTAGTAAATAAAATGCAGACGTGATCTGATAAACGGTACGGAACAATTGTAGATGGTGATACACTGTAGATAGGACATCAGGAGCAATTACATGAATACTTGTTCATCTCTACCACATTTATCACGTTGTTTATCACTGTCAAATCCACTGGTTAATCCAAAGTGTATTAACAATATCCAGACTCTGAGCCGTGTCACAGTGACTAATAGAAGGGATATGAGAAGACGAAGAGATGAAAAGAAAAGAGATTCTACTGTGCTGGATCACCCATTAACTACTGTATCATAACACCCACACGCTGCAACATCATTGAGGCATCAAAGTGTGTGTGTGTGTGTGTGTGTGTGTGTGTGTGTGTGTGTGTGTGTGTTTGTGTGTATCACAGTACTGAGTCAGGCTGTGCAGTTGTGTGTGGCATGTGCGGTATTAGCACACATTCTAAGCAAGAGACACACTGTGGACAACGAGCCTGTGCGTTTATAGGATTTATCATATGGCAGATTGTGTGTGTGTGTGTGTGTGCGTGTGTGTGTGTGTGTGTGCTTGCGCGGGGGCGGATGGTGACAGTCCCCAGGGGTGCTGCCATCCACACTCTCATTCTCTCTTCCTTCACTCTCTTTCTGTCATTCCTTTCTCCCTCTCTCTATCCCCCTCTCTTTGTCCTTTGCTCTCTCCATCCTCCACATCTCTTTGCTTCTCTTTTCTCTCTATCATTATTTTACCCTTCTCATTTTGCCTCTCTTCTCATTCCATCTTTCTATCCCTCTCTCTCTCTCTTTGCCACCTTCTCTCTCTCTCTCTCTCTCTCTCTAATCTTGGCAGCGGCGGAGCAGAGATGGGAGAGGAGAGGGGGAGGAAAGTCACAACGTTTCAGCACGTGCCACAGTCAGCTAGCAGCCAATTAGATTAGAGCCCTCTCAAGCCTGCACTGGGACGAAGGCAAATCCTGGCATGTGGAGGGGGGAGGGGTTAAATACATTGAAGAGGGAGAGGAAGATATTTGGAAGAACGAGAAGGAGAGGAAAAGAGGGAGAGGGGAAGACATGGTGAGAGAAGGGAGGGAGACATGGGGCTATATGGGGAGACAGAGGGGGAGGGGCAGAGATAGAGGGAGAGAGAGGGGCGGGAACAGAGAGAGAGGGAGATATAGGAGCGGGAACAGAGAGAGGGAGCTATAGGAGAGGGAACAGAGAGAGTGAGCTATAGGAGAGGGAACAGAGATAGAGGGGCGGGAACAGAGAGAGAGGGAGATATATGAGCGGGAACAGAGCGAGGGAGCTATAGGAGAGGGAACAGAGATAGAGGGGCGGAAACAGAGAGAGGGACCTATAGGAGACAGAACAGAGATAGAGGGAGATAGGGGGCGGGAACAGAGAGAGGGAGCTATAGGAGAGAAAACAGAGATAGAGGGAGATAGAGGGGCGGGAACAGATATATATAGGGGCGGGAACAGAGAGAGAGGGAGATAGAAGGGCGGGAACAGAGAGAGGGAGCTATAGGAGAGGGAACAGAGATAGAGGGAGATAGAGGGGCGGGAACAGAGATATAGGGGCGGGAACAGAGAGAGAGGGAGATGGAGGGGCGGGAACAGAGATAGTGGGAGATAGAGGGGGAGTAGAGGGGTAAGTAGAGATATTTGTAGCTCAAATTCCTCTCATTTCTCATCCAATCATCTCTTTATTCTTTTGATGCTCCTTTCTTCTTCCACACCTTTCCAAGTTAGTCAATATAATCACCCTCAGAACGACTCTGTGTTTGTGTGTGTGTGTACCTGCCTGAAATATCTATTTGATATACCCGTCAATACAATGCATGCACAATTTCCTGATACGCACGCACGCACACGCACACACACACACATACATACACACTGGTGGGAGCAAGCAAGAGAGTGTATAAATTCCACACCAGAAGGTGATATTTAGTATTAGAGTGAAAACACTAATATTTACATTCCTCTTCCATAGTTTCCATCACATGATACAGCTTTATACAGCACCATAATCTGGGTTGTGTCCATTAGGAACCAAAGGGAAGAAAGGGGACTTAAACAGGAAGGGACTACCTGGACTTATCCTATTAGAAATGCTTATTTCCTCAGCACAACATTTAACAATTATTTCCATTATGCTCCCTAATGAATACAATGATGGGATGTGTGTGTGTGTGTGTGTGTGTGTGTGTGTGTGTGTGTGTGTGTGTGTGTGTGTCTGGAGAATGATACATTTTTCTCTGTTTTAATCATCCCCCGGTCATTCTGAGAGGAAATGAGCAAAGCCAATGAGGTGACTCCTTTATAACATTCATCTGCACTGCAATTCACTCCACTTTCCACCAGTCAGTAATACATGTTTTATTGAAGAAAGAATAATGTCATTGAGAACTCTCATTCTCCATTTGGGTGTAGAGACATCCTATGTGACTACACTATTCCTTGTCTCAGGATGGTAAGTTGGTGTTTGAAGATATCCCTCTAGTGGTGTGGGGGCTGTGCTTTGGCAAAGTGGGTGGGGTTATATCGTTCCTGTTTGGCCCTGTCCGGGGGTATCATCGGATGGGGCCACAGTGTCTCCTGACCCCTCCTGTCTCAGCCTCCAGTAGTTTATGTGTCGGGGGGCTCGGGTCAGTTTGTTATATCTGGAGTACTTCTCCTGTCTTATCCGGTGTCCTGTGCGAATTTAAGTATGCTCTCTCAAATTCTCTCTTTCTTTCTCTCTTTCGGAGGACCTGAGCCCTTGGACCATGCCTCAGGACTAGCTGGCATGATGACTCCTTGCTGTACCCAGTCCACCTGGCCGTGCTGCTGCTCTAGTTTCAACTGTTCTGCCTGCGACTATGGAATTCTGACCTGTTCACCGGACGTGCTACCTGTCCCAGACCTATTATTTGACCATGCTGGTCATTTATGAACATTTGAACATCTTGGCCATGGTCTGTTATAATCTCCACCCGGCACAGCCAGAAGAGGACTGGCCACCCCTCATAGCCTGGTTCCTCTCTAGGTTTCTTCCTAGGTTTTGGCCTTTCTAAGGAGTTTTTCCTAGCCAACGTGTTTCAACACCTGCATTGCTTGCTGTTTGGGGTTTTAGGCTGGGTTTCTGTACAGCACTTTGAGATATCAGCTGATCTAAGAAGGGCTATATAAATACATTTGATTTGATTTGATATTCTGTAAGCCTTTCCTGGAAAGGCTTACAGATATGCAATATGGCCCATTGTAATGAAGTGTGTGTGTGTGTGTGTGTGTGTATGTTTATGTGTGTGTACCATCCGAGTCGATGCTGTTGAGAGCAGTAGGAGGGATGATGGAGACTTTACACTGGCCCAGGGGACATTTCCTGGGGTACAAGTCCATACAAGCTGTGTGTACCTGGAAAAACACAGAGTTTGTGTTAGAACACACACACACACACACACCATACACACACTCCACACGCACACACTCACCATGGCCTTGCACCAGAGGCAGCGCCAGTCCTGCAGTCGGAGCACGCTGCCACACGTCTTGTCACACACAGCACACTTGGCACTAACAGGCAGGTTCCCCTCCAGCCACTGGTGGGGCATGGCAATCTACAGGACAGGAGGAGAGAGTCAGTCAGGTACAACGTTTATCAGGGGTAGAAATATATTATTCTATTTTCTACCTTCTCGTGCCATCAGTTGCTCACACACACACACACACACACACACACACGCACACGTACACAAGGACACACACACACACACAGATATACAGTGCCTTTGGAAAGTATTCAGACCACTTGACATTTTCCACATTTAGTTAAATCCTCAGCAATCTATTCAAAATAGCCCATAATGAAGTAGCGTCATACCCAAGAAGACTCGATAACGTAATGGCTACCAAAGGTGCTTCAACAAAGTCCTGAGTAAAGGGTCTGAATACTTACGTAAATGTATATTTCAGTTTTTTGCTTTGTCATTATGAGGTATTGTGTGTAGATTGATGAGGGGGGGGAACAATTGAATCAATTTTAGAATAAGGATGTAACGTAACAAAATGTGGAAAAAGACAAGGGGTCTGAATACTTTCCGAAGGAACTGTACATGAATACACACCCACACACTCACCCCATCCTCGTCTTCGATGATGTCTTTCCCTATGGAGGCCAGTGTGGTCCATTTGCAGTTGTTGGTGGCCCTGACGGCACACCGCTTGTGAGCTTTGAATTTACACACTGGAAAACAAACGCAAACGACAAACACACCCCGTTAGTCTGGTCAACAATAGCAACAACACAGAGCATCATGTTCAACACCACAGTGAGAGAGGTTGATGAGAATGGGTTTGCCAGCATGGTGTATAAACAGACAGAGGAGAGGTGTTTGGTGAAAATGTGCTTCAGTCCCCAGTGCTAACCCTGCCTGGCGAGTGTGTCTCAAAATACACAACGAGAGCAGGGACTGTCTCGTGACTGAGCCCCATCCTAAGCGTGCTCGCTCTCTCTGTCATTTGGTCATTTTGCCATGTCTGCCGGTGTGCTTAACAGAAAGAGGACCATAGCCAATCTTAATTCTATCCCCAGCCCAGATGTTTCACCTCGTCTGCTCGGGAATTCAAACCGACAACCTTTCGGTTACTGGCCCAACCGCCAGGCTACCTGCCGCCCTGCCGTACAGTACCATGGTAGCACTTAATTGTAACCTACTGAAATTGCAGATTTTTATGAGGTAAAATGGAAATTATACAGTAATAGCCTATGAAGCTATTTTTTAGGGGTTTGACAAGCATAGGCATAATTTGGTACAATTGTGTTGAATTAGGTACCAGAGAGTACCTATTGCTACCGCGCACCAAAATACTAGGATCCACTGCATCAAAATACATCACCACTCACATCACCGGGAAGGCAAGTGTCAGAGGCCCAGAATATACCGTCTGTATCCCTGTCACGAGCCTACCGGCTGCTCAAAACAATGTGAACTGTAAAACCCAATTCTGTATGCATGAGAGGAACCTGAGTAAGAGAGGGACTATGGAACATACTCTTGTGGAAAACTCCAAATTCTGCCACCACAATACTGTACATCTATGCATACAGTCTATAAATGAGGGCCAGCCTGTAAGGCACTTACTGTGCGTGGCTTTGTATAAGAGCGGTCTGCTAAATGGACACTGAATACTTTATATCTCGCCACCACAGTTAGTGGAGGAAGCCCAAACTGTATCCTGAAAAGATATATAAACATGACATGTAAAGTGTTGGTCCCATGTTTCATGAGCTGAAATAAAAGATCACAGAAATGCTCCATGTGGCAAAAAAAGTGTATTTCTCTCAAATGTTGTGCACAAATTTGTTTACATCCCTGTTTAGTGAGCATTTCTCCTTTGCCAAGATAATCCATCCACCTGACAGGTGTGGCAAATGATACTGACCGGTTTTCTGGTCCACGGCCCTACCTTTTAAAAAACCAACACCTGTGACCAAGATGCACAGATGCACATCTGTATTCCCAGTCATGTGAAATCCATGGATTAGGGACCGAATACATGCATTTCAAATGACTGATTTCCTCATATGAACTGTAACTCAGTAAAAATCTTTGAATATGTTGCATGTTGCATTTATATTCTTGTTCAGTGTGTGTATATTCATTATGGATGAGGAGGCACTTATCAGCCAACCATAAAATGACTGGACTTGGAAAGTTCCACTACAGAAACAACACGCAGATACAAACACATGCACCCATGCAGGCACGTGCGGACACACAAACACACACACGAGACTAATTGGCCAGTGCCACCGCTTGTCATTGGCAGACTGTGATAAACATTGTGTTTCTCTTCAAGTCGTGAAATGTTCTGCTAAATGCATTTAGAGTTAGATTAGAGAAACATTGATTGCAGACGGATACGAGATGTTTGTTTTGAGAGAGATCGTCTTCCTGGTTTCAGACTGTTTGTAGCCAGGGGATGGTTGGGGAGGCGTGTGTGTGACACATACATCAATTCCTATCGATCGTCCTGTGCAGGAAATCGAAGTAAAACATAAGCAGCTCTGATTGCTGTGAAACCGTCTGTCTAGCTGTTCTCACCACTTAAGAATCTCTCTCTCTCTCACTCTCACACACACACACACACACACACACACACACACACACACACACACACACATCAAGCTGTGTCTGTACAGTAGGTGTTGCTTTATCAGTTGAAATATAGAGATCAGCACATGGTCCAATGTCCCAAAAAGGAGACAAAAATAGTGAAAGCAATGTTCTTTACAAAAGCGTTCTTCCATGAAGCCACAACATTGCAATCAGAATGAATCAGAAGAAGCTAATGATCCGATACCCTAGACAAGGCAAATTCAAATCTGAACCTGGAAGCCAGTTCCATTTCTGATTTTTATCTTAACCCTCTAATCAAGGACTGAGGCGGAGAGGGAGAGAGAGAGAGACACCCTTTATTAGACTGTCTGACGGCCACACACACACACACACACACACAGCCTCTTGAATATTAGGACTCAATATGTTCTTCTCCCTAACAGATGAAGTATCCCTTGTGCTGTTGTCTGCACTTGTTAATGCGTGTGCAATGTTTTGCTATTGCCATAGGTCTCTCTTCGTGTATCATGGTGGCATTGCTCCTGTAAGTTGCTCTGGATGAGAGCTGCTAAATGACTAAAATGTCAACATAAAATGATGTATCTGTGCTGTTGCCAAGTGTGTTCTGTCTATGTTGTCCGTCTTGTCTCTCCGTTTTAATCCCTGCCCCACAGGAGGCCTTTTGTCTTTTGCCAGGCTGTCATTGTAAATAAGAATTTGTTTTTAATTTACCTTAATGGTAAAATAAAGGTTATAGTACATGCAGTACCAGTCAAAGGTTTGGACACACCTAATCATTCAAGGGTTTTTATTTATTTTCCACATTGTAGAATAATAGTGAAGACATCAAAACTATGAAATTACACATATGGAATCATGTAGTAACCAAAAAAGTGTTAAACAAATCAAAATATATTTTATATTTGAGATTCTTTAAAGTAGCCACCCTTTGCCTTGATGTCAGCTTTGCACACTCTTGGCATTCTCTCAACCAGCTCCATGAGGTAGTCACCTCGAATGCATTTTAATTAACAGGTGTGCCTTGTTAAAAGTTAATTTGTAGAATTTCTTTCCTTCTTTTGAGCCAATCAGTTGTGTTGTGACAAGGTAGGGGTCGCAAAAACCATCAAGCGCAATGATGAAACTGGCTCTCATGAGGTCCGCCACAGGAAAGGAAGACCCAGAGTTACCTCTGCTGCAGAGGATAAGTTCATAAGAGTCAACTAAACCTCAAATTGCAGCCCAAATAAATGCTTCATAGTTAAAGTAAGACACATCTCAACATCCATTATTCAGAGGAGACTGTGTGAATCAGGCCTTCATGGTTGAATTGCTGCAAAGAAACCACTACTAAAGGACACCAATAAGAAGAAGAGACTTGCTTGGGCCAAGAAACACGAGCAATGGACATTAGACCGGTGGAAATCTGTCCTTTGGTCTGATGAGTCCAAATTTGAGATTTTTGGTTCCAACATCTGTGTCTTTGTGCGAAGCAGAGTAGGTGGTTCCCACCGTGAAGCATGGAGGAGGAGGTGTGATGGTGTGGGGTGCTTTGCTGGTGACACTGTCAGTGATTTATCTAGAATTCAAGGCACACTTAACCAGCATAGCTACTAAAGCATTCTGCAGCAATACGCCATCCCATCTGGTTTGCGCTTAGAGACTATTATTTGTTTTCAACAGGACAATGACCCAAAACACCCCTCCAGGTTGTGTAAGGGCTATTTGACCAAAGAGAGTGATGGATTGCTGCATCAGATGACCTGGTCTCCACAATCACCTGACCTCAACCCAATTAAGATGGTTTGGGATGAGTTGGACCGCAGAGTGAAGGAAAAGCAGCCAACAAGTGCTCAGCATATGTGGGAACTCCTTCAAGACTGTTGGAAAAGCATTCCCCATGAAGCTGGTTGAGAGAATGCCAAGAGTGTGCAAAGCTGTCATTAAGGCAAAGGGTGGTTACTTTGAATAATCTAAAATCTAAAACATGTTTTGATTTATTTAACACTTTTTTGGTTACTTTGTGATTCCATGTGTGTTATTTCATAGTTGTGATGTTTTCACTATCATTCTACAATCTAGAAAATAGTACAAATAAAGAAAAATCCTTGAATAAGTAGGTGTGTCCAAACTTTTGACTGGTACTGTATATGATTCATACCTAACAAGTTTAATCAGCACAACTGAATTAATAGAAAAGAGTGGGAATGATGCAACTGCCACTGTTTCATTGGGCTCTGTTTTAGACTGCTCCATCTATTCACACCTAAGCTGCAAAGGAACAGTATAACCAACCATTTTTATACCAGTACTATTTATACACCACTTCCTGGTTTCATATAAGGAGCCTGTGAGTCAGACAACCATAATGAACACCATATGAATATGAATCTAATGCTAATTAGCCTATAGCGTTCACATCATCTGCAAGTGCGTGTGTGGTGTGTCTGTGTGTGTGTTCGTGTGTGATTAGTCTGACCTTCCACATCATCTCAAACCATAAAACATGTATAATGTAGAAGACTGCAGATGGGAGAGACAGACATTATACTAGGGTTACATGTATGGAGCAGTCCATGAGCCACACACCACACACCCCACACACACGCCACACACACACATCCATAATAGCCTTTGAGGAGGCTTCAAGGAGGAAGCCCTTCATTTCAGAGCAATTAATGGGTTATCATTAGCCTCTCACAGTAGGCTAGCCAGCAAAGAAGACACTACAACGTCTAGGACAAATTGTACGCTCTTCTCAACCCACAACGTATTTCTCCAGCGAATACACCAATCCCCTATCATTCAGCTCCTGCACAGCTCTGCCCTACTATACTATACTTAATCGATCCGGAGGGAAACAAAGCATAAAGTAGTATTGAATGGATACTTAAATTGAACTGCCCCCAGCCCTGCCCTTCTATGAGCTTATAGACCTATTCTCTGGACGGTGTGGGCTTGTTGCGAATTTATACTCCACAGGGAGCAAAGAGGAATAAGTAAGTAAGTCCTATTCCCCATTGTACAGCCCCAGTCCTATATCTCCACTCCCCTCCACCTGCCCAGGACTGATTGAAACTACCACAGCCCAAGAGGGACACACAAAGCAGTGGCATGCTTCTCGCTGGTCCATTAATGAGTAGATGGAGAAACGTGGGAGGAGGGATGGACAGATAGTTGAGGAGGAGAGGTGATAGGAGAGATAAAACAGAGATGTGTGTGTGTGTGTGCGTGAGACTCTTACCTTCGCAGGACAGGCCGTGGGAAGTGACGCCAGAGAGGCTGTCTCTACAGACGTTACAGAAGGTGGGGCGTGCGTGGGAGCAGGCATACCAGTTGTGCATCCCTGAGAAATGTTCCACATTAAACTGTGCTGTCTGGCAAACGAAAGGTTAAATCAGGTTGGCAACACCAGAATATACAGTCAGGCACTATACTTTACACATTAGGCTCCATTTTGCTCATGTTAAAAAACACAGACAGAGAAATAACCATAATATTTGGAAAAGACAGAATGGCACAAATTACCTTAAAGGCATAGTGCAGTCAAAAACGTGATTTCCTGTGTTTTGTAGATATTTTTACACTATGAGGTTGGAATAATACTGTGAAATTGTGGAAATTATGATAACGCCCTTTTAGTGTAAGAGCTGTTTGAAATGACCGCCTGAAATTTCAGCCTGTTTTAGTATCGAGTTTTGGCCTTCCATGGTGACATCAACATGCGGTAAATTAGTTAACAGTGGTGGGGGAAAAGTACCCAATTGTGATAACTGAGTAAAAGTATAGATACATTAGTAGAAAGTTACTCAAGTAAAAACTAAAGTCACCCAGTAAAATACTCCTTGAGTAAAAGTCAAAAAGTATTTGGTTCTAAATATACTTAAGTATCAAAAGTAAATGTAATTGCTAAAATTACTTGCTTCGAGGCAAGCAACACTGAAGCATGCATGAAAGTACCAATTTTTCCGGACGACTGTGTGATCACGTTCGCCGTAGCCGATGTGAGCAAGACCTTTAAACAGGTCAACATTCACAAGACCTCAGGGCCAGACGGATTACCAGGACGTGTACTCCGAGCATGCGCTGACCAACTGGCAAGTGTCTTCACTGACATTTTCAACCTGTCCCTGGCCAAGTCTGTGATACCTACATGTTTCAAGCAGACCACCATAGTCCCAGTGCCTAAATGACTACCTACCCGTAGCACTCACATCTGTAGCCACGAAGTGCTTTTAAAGGCTGGTCATGGCTCACATCAACACCATCATCCTAGAAACCGTAGACCCACTCCAATTTGCATACCGCCCCAACAGATCCACAGATGACGCAATCTCTATTCCACTCAACACTGCCCTTTCCCACCTGGACAAAAGGAACACCTACGTGAGAATGCTATTCATTGACTACAGCTCAGCGTTCAACACTATAGTTCCCTCAAAGCTCATCACTAAGCTAAGGACCCTGGGACTAAACACCTCCCTCTGCAACTGGATCCTGGACTTCCTGATGGGCCGCCCCCAGGTGGTAAGGGCAGACAAGAACACATCTGCCATGTTGCTCCTCAACACGGGGGCCCCTCAGGGGGGCATGTTTTGTACCCTCATTCCCTGTTCACCTATGACTGCGTGGCCAAGCACGACTCGAACACCATCCTTAAGTTTGCCAACGACACAACAGTGGTCGGCCTGATCACGACAACAATGAGACAGCCTTTAGGGAGGAGGACAGAGACCTGGCAGTGTGGTGCAAGGTAAACAACCTCTCCCTCAACGTGATCAAGACAAAGGAGATGATCGTGGACTACAGGAAAAGGAGGACCGAGCATGCCCCCATTCTCATCGACAGGGATGTAGTCCAGACACACTAAGACAATCTTGAAGAGGGTACGACAACGCCGATTACCACTCAGGACACTGAAACAGATTTGGCATGGGTCCTCAGATCCTCAAAAATTTTCAAAGACTCCAGCCACCCTAGTTACAGACTGTTCACTCTGCTACCACACGGCAAGCGGTACTGGAGAGCCAAGTCTAGGTCCAAAAGGTTTCTTAACAGCTTCTACCCCCATAATACTGCTGAACAGACTGCTGAACAGACTGCTGAACCCCAACGGCATCCTTTGTTTACGCTGCTGCTACGTGCTGTTAATTATCTATGCATAGTCACTTTACTCCTACCTACATCTACAGGACCAGTCAAAAGTTTGAACACACCTAATCATTCAATCAATCAATCAAGGTTTTTCTTTATTTTTACTATTAATAGTGAAGACATCAAAACTATGAAATAACACATATGGAATCACAAAGTAACCAAAGAAGTGTTAAGAAATAAAACATATATTTCATATTTGAGATTCTTCAAAGTAGCCACCCTTTGCCTCGATGACAGCTTTGCACACTCTTGGCATTCTCTCAACCAGCTTCATGGGGAATGCTTTTCCAACAGTCTTGAAGGAGTTCCCACATACGCTGAGCACTTGTTGGTTTCTTTTCCTTCACGCTGCGGTCCAACTCATCTCAAACCATCTCAATTGGGGTCGGGTGATTGTGGAGGTCTGGTCCTCTGATGCAGCACTCCATCACTCTCCTTATTGGTGAAATATCCCTTACACACCCTGGAGGTGTCTTTTGGGTCATTGTCCTGTTGAAAAACAAATTATAGTCCCACTAAGCGCATACCAGGTGGGATGGCATATCACTGAAGAATGCTGTGGTAGTCATGACAATGACCCAAAACACAGCTCCAGGCTATGTTAGGGCTATTTGACCAAGGAGAGTGATGGAGTGCTGCATCAGATGGAGTGCTGCATCAAACGTATTCCTCATGAAGCTGGTTGAGAGAATGCCAAGAGTGTGCAAAGCTGTCATCAGGGCAAAGGGTGGCTACTTTGAAGAAACTCAAATCTAAAATATATTTTGATTTATTTAACACTTTTTTTGGTTATTACATGATTCCATGTGTTATTTCAAAGTGTTGATGTCTTGTGTAGAAAATAGTTTCTCAATGTAGAAAATAGTAAAAAATAAAATAAAATAAAGAAAAACCCTGGAATGAGTAGGTGTATCCAAACTTTTGACTGGTACTGACATATTACCTCAATAACCTGGACTAACCTGTACCCCCACACATTGACTCGGTACCAGTACCCCTGTATATAGCCTCGTTATTGTTATTTTATTGTTGATCTTTTGTTTTTTACTTTAGTTTATTTATTAAATATTTTTCTTAAAACTGCATTGTTGGTTAAGGGCTTATGGTCTACACCTGTTGTATTCGGCGCATGTGATAAATAACATTTGTTTTTCATTTGAATTGCGTGCATTTTCACACCATTTACTGAAACAAATATTTCTCAAAGACATAGTTAAAGAAAAGTTACAAATTGCTTTCCACGAATTGCACTGCAGTGTACACTGTACAATGTTTTTGCACAGCTCAGTTCTCTTTGGGGTGAGCAAAACAGAGCCTATACACAAGCATTTTACACAAGCATTTTACACAAGCATTTTACACAAGCATTTGCAAACATTGACTTAATTTGACATTCTTTTACTATACTTTATACAATAACTTGATATTTTTACAATGTAGATTAGAAGAAGGCTTTAACCATACGTCAATAAACAAAAGTCTTTACCTAAAGGGATAGTGCGACATTTTGGCAACTACTTGATAGCAGCTTTGTAAGACTAGAACTGAGCAATCTTTAGAGTAGTTAGAAGGGCTTTTCCCTGCTTTTGAGAGGGGCTAGCTAGTTGTTCCTGGAGACAATCATTTAGCAATGGCACAGAAACTACATTCAAACTGCACACAGAGATATTATCTGACTCTGGGTGACTAGAAAAAAGCACTTCATTACCAAAATGTCCCATTATCTATTTAACATAAGCTTTTGGATTCATACCACACAGACAAACATACCATCTATCCTTTCCGCCCTATTAGAATTGTAACCTGTGGTTCCAACATGGGAGTATAGTTTCCTGAACCTGTAGCTCTACTCTATTGCTCTAGGGTGCTACTGCATTGCAGTGGAGAGGAGAGGAGAGGGGGCAGAGATGGAAACAATCTTATGTCATCTTTCATTCCCAAATCAAAGGCTTTAGTATGCAGTGCTGGCACTCTACCGTATATTCTTTATCTACCCGGAGACAAGCGTAGCAGTCAACCGCTATCAACAGTAATATGTTTCTTGTCAAGGCAAAACATTTAAAAAATGATCATTTTTAGAGGCTTTTATAATCATCTTGATGTTTGTTAAGTTGAGATTTTACAATGATTGTTTTTAAGCGTGAATATCAAAGATCCACTCTTATTTTTCTGTTGTAATAACATTAAATGGTTGGTTAGAGAGGATACTGGTGTTGTGTGTTTTTCACGGGTGAAAAACACGTGAATTTGACATGCGATCACGTTTCCTGTAGTCTCGCGTGAGCACGTGATTTTATGTGAAGTTCATGTGATAACATGTGTCAACATGTCAAAGCAACGTGTGATAATATGAAACTACATATGAGAAAACTTCCTCTAGTGAAACAAATGTGACGAGATGGAGATGAAAAATGTCAACATGTTGGAACCATGAAACTACAGGTGACATTTGAACGTTTTTTCACATGTAAAACCGCAAATTCAATTTTCACATGTGAAACTGCACATTTCACACCTGAAACTACACATTTGAATACAGGTGAACATCTCTTGTTTTCACAAGTGGATATTTCAGCTCCACATGTGAAAACAGCTATTTCACATGTGAAAATGTGATATCACAAAAGTGTGATTGCACATGTGAAAATGCACATTTCACAAGTGTTTATTTGTCAGGAAAGTAATTAAATGGTATGGAGGTTTAAGGTAAGTGGTACACTGTTCAGATAAAATAGTGTAAACATCTCTAATCAATATATTTATAGTTGACATGGTCACTTAGTGGTGAATTCTCAATATGATCCCATCGGGATTTGAGCTCTCAACCTCTGGATTTGGGGTATGCTGATCTTTCTGCTGCGCCACAAAGTGCCCTACAGATTCATTACCTATACATTACCATTACCTATTCATTACCTATATTACCTATACATATTTGCTCTTAGGTTAATCCGACTATTCTCTCATCATTGGCTACTTATTTCATCCATTTGAGGGTTTCCTGTATAGTTGTCTAATGTTTGTGGGGTATACAGTGCATTCAGAAAGTATTCAGACCCCTTGACGTTTTCCACATTTTGTTACGTTACAGCCTTATTCTAAAATGGATTAAATAGTTTTCTTTCCTTATCAATCTGAACACAATTCCCCATAATGACAAAGCAAAAACAGGTTTTCCGATATTTTAGCAAAATGATAAAAAACATTTTTTAAACACACTCAAAAAAAATACATTTACATAAGTATTCAGACCCTTTACAGTACTTTGGTGAAGCACCTTTGGCAGCAATTACAGCATAGAGTCTTCTTGGGTATGATCCGTATGATCCTCTCAAGATCTGTCAGGTTGGATGGGGAGAGTTCTGGCTGGGCCACTCAAGGACATTCAGAGACTTGTCCCGAAGCCACTCCTGCATTGTCTTGGCTGTGTGCTTAGGGTCGCTGTCCTGTTGGAAGGTGAACCTTTGCCCCAGTCTGAGGTCCAGAATGCTCTGGAGCAGGTTTTCTTCAAGGATCTCTCTGTACTTTGCTCCATTCATCTTTCCCTTGATCCTGACTAGTCTCCCAGTCCCTGCCGTTGAAAAACATCCCCACAGCATTATGCTGCCACCACCATGCTTCACCGTAGGGATGGTGCCAGGTTTCCTCCAGATGTGACGCTTGGCATTCAGACCAAAGATTTCAATCTTTGCTTCATAAGACCAGAGAATTGTGTTTCAAATTGTCTGAGTCCTTTAGGTGCCTTTAGGCAAACTCCAAGAGGGCTGTCATGTGCCTTTTAGTGAGGAGTGGCTTCCGTCAGGACACTATACCATAAAGGCCTGATTGGTGGAGTGCTGCAGAGACGGCTGTCCTTCTGGAAGGTTCTTCCATCTCCACAGAGGAACTCTGGAGCTCTGTCAGAGTGACCATCGGGTTCTTAGTCACCTCCCTGACCAAGGTCCTTCTCCCCCGATTGCTCGGTTTGGCCGGGCAGCCAGCTCTAGGAAGAATCTTGGTAGTGTCAAACTTCTTCCATTTAAAAATGATGGAGGTCACTGTGTTCTTGGGGACCCTCAATTGTACAGAAATGTTTTGGTACACTGCCCCAGATCTGTGCCTCGACACAATCCTGTCTCGGAGTTCTACGGACAATTCCTTCAACCTCGTAACTTGGTTTTTGCTTTGACATGAACTGTCAACTGTGGGACCCAAGGGTGTGCCTCTCCAAATCATGTCCAATCAATTTAATCTAAATCAAGTTGTAGAAACATCTCAAGGATGATCAATAGAAACAGGAAGCACCTGAGCTCAATTTCAAGTCTCATTGCAAAGGGTCTGAATACTTATATAAATACGTTTTTTTTTTTTTTATTTGCAAAAATTGTATCATTTGTCATTGTGGTGTATTTTGTGTAGATTGATGAGAGGAAAAATGTATTTAAAACAATTTTAGAGTAAGGCTGTAACGTATCAATATGTGGAAAAAGTCCAGCGGTCTGAATACTTTCCAAATGCACTGTGTTATTCTGTTTTAATGTTACTCCTGAATCACTGTGATTAATATAATAGCTTTTCTTTAGTGTATTTTTAACAAAGCTGAGATTTACTTTGAAGTTTAAAGTGTAGGAATATGGGGAAATCAATTTTTGACACAGACATGGTGGCGTAGCAGGAATATTGGAATGCCGTGAACCAAGAGGTTATGACTTCAAATCGCAGGTACAACTGTTGCTGACAGGTGTATAAAATCAAGCACACAGCCATGCAATCTCCATAGACCAACATTAGCAGTAGAATGGCCTTACTGAAGAGTGACTTTAAACGTGGCACCGTCATAGGATGCCACCTTTTCAACAAGTCAGTTCGCCAAATGTCTGCCCTGATAGAGCTGCCCCGGTCAACTGTAAGGCATGTTATTGTGAAGTGAAAATGTTTAGGAGCAACAACGACTCAGCCACGAAGTGGTAAGCCACATAAGCTCACAGAATGGGATTGTTGAGTGCTGAAGGCACGTAGTGTGTAAAAATCGTTTGTCCTTGTTTGCAACACTCACTCCCGATTGAAGCAACGTCAGCACAATAACTGTTCGTCGGGCGCTTCATGAAATGAGTTTCCATGGCCGAGGAGCCGCACACAAGCCTAAGATAACCATGCGAGATGTCAGGTATTGGCTGGAGTGGTGTAAAGCTCTCCGCCATTGGACTCTGCAGCAGTGGAAACGTGTTCTCTGCAGTGATGAATCACGCTTCACTATCTGGCAGTCCGATGGACGAATCTGGGTTTGGCAGATGTCAGGAGAATTCTACCTGCCCCAATGCATAGTTCCATCTGTAAAGTTTGGTGAAGGAGGACTAATGGTCTGGGGCTGTTTTTCATGGTTCGGGCCAGGTCCCTTAGTTCCAGTGAAGGGAAATCTTACCGCTACAGCATACAATGACATTCTAGACGATTCTGTGCTTCCAACTTTGTGGCAACAGTTTGGGGAAGGCCCTTTCCTGTTTCAGCATGACAAGGCCCCCGTGCACAAAGTCACCATTCCAATTTCATGGTTTGTTGAGATCGGTGTGGAAGAACTTGACTGGCCTGCACAGTGCCCTGACCTCAACCACATCAAACAACTTTGACATGAATTGGAGAGCCGACTGCGAGCCAGGTCTAATGGCTGAATGGAAGCAAGTCCCCGCAGCAATGTTCAAACATCTAGTGGAAAGCCTTCCCAGAAGAGTGGAGGCTGTTATAGCAGCAAAGGGTGAACCAACTCCATATTAATGCCCATGATTTTGGAATGAGATGATCGAGCAGGTGTCCACATACTTTTGGTCATTTAGTGTATGTCAAAGTGTGTCAAATATGTAAATTGTAAACCCTATAATTGTGGGAGGTGTTGGGGGACATCCAAATTACACATTTTTGTATGCAGGGCATCACCTGTGTGAATCTCATGTGAAATATCATCACGTGAGAAGTGTTCAAAAAAACACATGGTTTCAAATGATTGCAAAACATGTAGAAATTTAACATGTGAAATCATGTGTTTTTTTCTGTAAGGGAAGACACACAGAGAGTAAGGAGAGAGGAGACAGACACTAGCTGGTAAAAACCTGTTAAGACTGTCTGTATATACAACACTGTTTGTGTGCGTGTACGTGCGTGTGCATACACATGTGTGTATGCCTCCTGTGAGCTGGGCAGCCGCGACCACCCTTATTGGGTGAAATAGATGTTCCAGTCCACAGCACGCTACAGAGCACGGGACCCACTGAGTACACTACCCTGCGCTACCCTGCACTACCCTGCGCTACCCTGCACTACCCTGCACTTTCCTGCACTATCCTGCGCTACACTACCCTGCCGCTCACACACATCTCCAAAATAAACAATAGAAACATAGCAATATTACAACAATATATAACGGCTAAATAACTGCTATCTAAACAGCAGAAACTGACATCATCATAAGCCTCCACAGTTAACCAATGCTCAGATCAAAGATCTATTGTTTTCTGCAACACTCTCCATATTCCATCTCCTCTCATTTTCCCAATTCTCTCCTTCCCCCTCTCTCCATGCCTCCCCTCTTATTCTCTCCCTCTTTCTCTCTCGCTCCCACACAGGCAGTGGATCTGTTGCTATAGAGAACAGGGAATGGATCGGGTCTTACCTCGTAATGCTCTCTGGACTGGACGGACTTCAGCGAGCTGATCCAGTCCTCCATCTCTTTCCTGTTCTCCGCACAGAGGATGAGCCTGCGGAATGGAGTGATCACCTGGATGGATAGATGGATGGGTGGATAGAGAGATGGAGAGACAAGGATGATGAGTGTACACACAGAGAGAGAGTCCTCTGCCTAGCCTCTGAGCCGGCGGGAGATCCGCTCTCCGTCTTTAAGAGGGGAGTGAGGACAAGCCCCCTCCCTCGCTTTCTCTCCCTTTTTTCTCTTAGGCGCTCACGATCTGCCTCACTCTCGCTCTTTTTCCCCGCAACATTTCCTTGCGCTAGCTTGCCCTGTCTCTCTCTCTTTCTCAGCCCCCTCAAACATGTCCTCACCCTTTCCCTTATCACTTATCCCCCCTCCCCTCTCTCTCTCTCTCTCTCTCTGTCTGCCCGCTCACACTCCCTCATGTTTTGAGTCTGAGGTGAGGTGACAGGCGGAGTGCCTTGGTAAAGGCCGAGAGCCCATAGCCCCCCTCCTCCTCCTCTCTTTCCCTCTCTCTCCAGGCTGAGGGAGGGAGGGAGAGGCTCCCAGTAGACAGACAGACAGACATTACAGATACAACCCTTTCAACATTCATCACTTATTCATCACTCGGTCTTATCTTCTATCGCTTCTCTATCTCTCCCTCCTCTCTTCTTTTCTTCTCTTCTTTTCTCCCTCTGCCTTATTTCTTTCTCTACTCTCTCTGTCTTCTCTATTTCCTCTCTTTTATCCCTAACAATTTTCTCTCCTCTCTCTATCCCCCTCTTCCTCTCGCTGTTGTCCTCTTAGGTAGCGATAGAGGGGGTGTTAACACGGCTGACAAGGATTCAGTGCTGGGAGACTCGAGGCAGGAGGTCCACACAGCAACACGCAGCAACACACACAAACACCTTCTAATAAAGACGACCATAACACACACGCACACACAAACACTGCAACCAAAAACCTTCAACACAAAAAAAGTGCCACACAACACACTGAAACGCCTTCTAACAAAGCGCACACATGCATACACCCACAAATGCACGCATACACCAATTTAGATCTATTTGTATATTTTCACCTGATAATTACCCAGTCTCTGTCACAGTGCCCACCCACACTCATCCCTCCCTCCCTGTGCTATCCATCCCTCCCTCCCTGCATCTCAGCAGCTGTGTCCAGGTCTGTCTGCCCTGTGGACCAGCAGCATCTGAGGCTCTGAGCCCATTACCAGGAGTGGAAACATAGCTGTTAGCTCACACACAGCAGCCACCCATCAGTGTTTGTGTGTGTGTGTGTGCGCGCATGTGTCCGTGTGGCATACAACACACAACACACATATCACCTCTTGTGTATATGAGGCAGATATACTTAAAACGTTTGAACAAAGACCCCCCCCCCCCCCCCACACACACACACACACAATTGTACTAGTGCAGTATTTTCTGCAAGAAATCTACAGTAACACATTCATGCGCTACAGTAACTATAATGCATGGTGACATGTAAAAGAATAAGACTGATACCGTTTGTCAGCCATATTGTCTTCTCCATTAGGAGACATGGACAGTTACAGCTTCACGGGTTCCGTGCAGATCCAAATCAAATCAAATCAAATCAAATTTCAAATCAAATCAAATCAAATCAAATCAAATCAAATCAAATCAAATTTTATTTGTCACATACACATGGTTAGCAGATGTTAATGCGAGTGTAGCGAAATGCTTGTGCTTCTAGTTCCGACAATGCAGTAATAACAAGTAATCTAACTAACAATTCCAAAACTACTGTCTTGTACACAGTGTAGGGGGATAAAGAATATGTACATAAGGATATATGAGTGAGTGATGGTACAGAGCAGCATAGGCAAGATACAGTAGATGGTATCGGGTACAGTATGTACAAATGAGATGAGTATGTAAACAAAGTGGCATAGTATAGTATAAAGTGGCTAGTGATACATGTATTACATAAGGATACCGTCGATGATATAGAGTACAGTATATACGTATGCGTATGAGATGAATAATGTAGGGTAAGTAACATTTATATAAGGTAGCATTGTTTAAAGTGGCTAGTGATATATTTACATCATTTCCCATCAATTCCCATTATTAAAGTGGCTGGAGTTGAGTCAGTGTCAGTGTGTTGGCAGCAGCCACTCAGTGTTAGTGGTGGCTGTTTAACAGTCTGATGGCCTTGAGATAGAAGCTGTTTTTCAGTCTCTCGGTCCCAGCTTTGATACACCTGTACTGACCTCGCCTTCTGGATGATAGCGGGGTGAACAGGCAGTGGCTCGGGTGGTTGATGTCCTTGATGATCTTTATGGCCTTCCTGTGACATCGGGTGGTGTAGGTGTCCTGGAGGGCAGGTAGTTTGCCCCCGGTGATGCGTTGTGCAGACCTCACTACCCTCTGGAGAGCCTTACGGTTGAGGGCGGTGCAGTTGCCATACCAGGCGGTGATACAGCCCGCCAGGATGCTCTCGATTGTGCATCTGTAGAAGTTTGTGAGTGCTTTTGGTGACAAGCCGAATTTCTTCAGCCTCCTGAGGTTGAAGAGGCGCTGCTGCGCCTTCTTCACGATGCTGTCTGTGTGAGTGGACCAATTCAGTTTGTCTGTGATGTGTATGCCGAGGAACTTAAAACTTGCTACCCTCTCCACTACTGTTCCATCGATGTGGATAGGGGGGTGTTCCCTCTGCTGTTTCCTGAAGTCCACAATCATCTCCTTAGTTTTGTTGACGTTGAGTGTGAGGTTGTTTTCCTGACACCACACTCCGAGGGCCCTCACCTCCTCCCTGTAGGCCGTCTCATCGTTGTTGGTAATCAAGCCTACCACTGTTGTGTCGTCCGCAAACTTGATGATTGAGTTGGAGGCGTGCGTGGCCACGCAGTCATGGGTGAACAGGGAGTACAGGAGAGGGCTCAGAACGCAACCTTGTGGGGCCCCAGTGTTGAGGATCAGCGGGGAGGAGATGTTGTTGCCTACCCTCACCACCTGGGGGCGGCCCGTCAGGAAGTCCAGTACCCAGTTGCACAGGGCGGGGTCGAGACCCAGGGTCTCGAGCTTGATGACGAGCTTGGAGGGTACTATGGTGTTGAATGCCGAGCTGTAGTCGATGAACAGCATTCTCACATAGGTATTCCTCTTGTCCAGATGGGTTAGGGCAGTGTGCAGTGTGGTTGAGATTGCATCGTCTGTGGACCTATTTGGGCGGTAAGCAAATTGGAGTGGGTCTAGGGTGTCAGGTAGGGTGGAGGTGATATGGTCCTTGACTAGTCTCTCAAAGCACTTCATGATGACGGATGTGAGTGCTACGGGGCGGTAGTCATTTAGCTCAGTTACCTTAGCTTTCTTGGGAACAGGAACAATGGTGGCCCTCTTGAAGCATGTGGGAACAGCAGACTGGTATAGGGATTGATTGAATATGTCCGTAAACACACCGGCCAGCTGGTCTGCGCATGCTCTGAGGGCGCGGCTGGGGATGCCATCTGGGCCTGCAGCCTTGCGAGGGTTAACACGTTTAAATGTCTTACTCACCTCGGCTGCAGTGAAGGAGAGACCGCATGTTTTCGTTGCAGGCCGTGTCAGTGGCACTGTATTGTCCTCAAAGCGGGCAAAAAAGTTATTTAGTCTGCCTGGGAGCAAGACATCCTGGTCCGTGACTGGGCTGGGTTTCTTCCTGTAGTCCGTGATTGACTGTAGACCCTGCCACATGCCTCTTGTGTCTGAGCCGTTGAATTGAGATTCTACTTTGTCTCTGTACTGGCGCTTAGCTTGTTTGATAGCCTTGCGGAGGGAATAGCTGCACTGTTTGTATTCAGTCATGTTACCAGACACCTTGCCCTGATTAAAAGCAGTGGTTCGCGCTTTCAGTTTCACACGAATGCTGCCATCCAACCTCTTTTCCCCTGCGATGTGACTGTTGCCGCTGTGCGGTGTAATGGTGTTGTTGTGGATGAATGAATCACGTCGGGATAAAAGAACGAATGTGTCCACAGACAGACAAACAGCTCCACACGGCGGCCCTCTGTCTGTCTGACGGATAAAAGAAACACCTGTGCACGTCACACACTAACCTCACTGACCCCTCTGTGTTCGTTGCGGTGTGTGTGTGGGTGTGTGTGGGTGTGTGTGTGTTTGCGTGTGTGTCTTGTTAGATATAGCTGGCTAATTAGACCAAGCAGAACAAGTGGCAAGCCTTCCCGCCTTTGGGACAACGCCTCCCGTTGTTAGAGTGGAGACAAGACCATCTCGTCATTATATACGGTATCTCTGGTAACAACTAGAGGTGAACTAATCTGCAGATTTTTTCTGGTGGGTTTTTCGTTGCATTTGCTTAAACATGTTATCTCCCGTTCGTTGCACTTTAAGAAATCTGGTGGTAATGTGTAGCACTGCGCACGTTCTGCCTGTTCGCTGCAATCGACCCCTTCTTTCTCTAGGATTAGAGTGACCTGATGCTGCAGGGTTACATAGAGAGAGAGTGTGTGTATGTGTGTGCGCGCGTGTGTGTGCTTGTAGGGGATGAAGGATGGTTGCCTAGGGAAACTGGAGTGTGTTTCTATAAATAGCACTGGAAACTCTTGAGGGAGAGAAGTTCCCTGATCAGCCACCTCAGACTTAGGTCAAAGGGCAGATGAGGAGTGTTGAGGTGTGTGTGTGTGTGTGTGTGTGTGTGTGTGTGTGTGTGTGTGTGTGTGTGTGTGTGTGTGTGTGTGTGTGTTTTATAATCATATCAATTAATTATCCATGTTTGATTGGTAATCATTTCAATAATCAATCATGTTTCACCTTCTAGAGCAGACTCTTCATAACCCCACAGTCATCTCGAATCACGAGGATCCCACTATGAGTCTACAGCTACCCGTTATCGAGAAAATCACATCAAGATTGGGTTCTCATTGCTTGAACACATTAACAAGAGTCATACAGTAGCTAACCTAACATTCAGCTTCTATAATGGGCTGTAATACAAGGGTATCATCTATCTAAATGAGGGTTCAATTGCCTGGAGTTGAGATCACAGCATTAGAGCCATCAAGATTTGATCATCTAAATTGAATAGCAAGGCATTACAATGTTCTATTCACTAACATGCAGAGAAAAATTACCACTTGCAGAAATGTACATGACAGGACCAGACTCACACACACGCAGACTCACACACACACACACACACACAAGCGCATGTGCGCAGACTCACACACACGCAGACTCACACACACACACACACGCGCAGACTCACACACACACGCGCGCGCAGACTCACACACACGCACAGACTCACACACGCAGACTCACACACGCGCAGACTCACACACGCGCAGAGTCACACACACACGTGCAGACTCACACAAACACGTGCACAGACTCACAAACGCGCAGGCTTACACACATGCAGACTCACACACACGCAGACTCACACACATGCAGACTCACACACACGCAGACTCACACACATGCAGACTCACACACACGCAGACTCACACACATGCAGACTCACACACATGCAGACTCACACACACGCAGACTCACACACATGCAGACTCACACACACGCAGACTCACATACATGCAGACTCACACACACGCAGACTCACACACACGCAGACTCACACACACGCAGACTCACACACACGCAGACTCACACACACGCAGACTCACACACACGCAGACTCACACACATGCAGACTCACACACATGCAGACTCACACACACGCAGACTCACACACACGCAGACTCATACACACGCAGACTCACACACACGCAGACTCACACACACGCACTCACACACACGCAGACTCACACACACGCAGACTCACACACACGCAGACTCACACACACGCAGACTCACACACATGCAGACTCACACACGCAGACTCACACACACGCAGACTCACACACACGCAGACTCACACACACGCAGACTCACACACACGCAGACTCACACACACGCAGACTCACACACACGCAGACTCACACACACGCAGACTCACACACACGCAGACTCACACACACGCAGACTCACACACACGCAGACACGCAGACTCACACACACGCAGACTCACACACACGCAGACACGCAGACTCACACACACGCAGACTCACACACACGCAGACTCACACACACGCAGACTCACACACACGCAGACTCACACACACGCAGACTCACACACACGCAGACTCACACACATGCAGACTCACACACATGCAGACTCACACACACGCAGACTCACACACACGCAGACTCACACACACGCAGACTCACACACACGCAGACTCACACACACACGCAGACTCACACACACGCAGACTCACATGGTTACTGTGCATGTGCAGACGTTTATTGATTCATGACTAATATATATTTTTTCATGAATAGAAACCTATTACTACATACAATCAACAATCTACATCAGCAGCAAAACCAATCAGAAAATTCAGAAAATACACAATATAGCCAATACACACAGTGTCTATTTCCACGCCACATAAAGGGTTAAAATCGAGGACATTAAAGCCTCGACGAAACAATAATCCTTTATCTGAGTCTAGTATCCTTGCAGAATCCGTAGCAAGCACCCTCATATGTAACGCAAGGTGCTTCCCCCAGATACATCTCATCTCATATTCACAGCAGCCCCCCACACTACATACACATACACTACCCGCATACACACACATACACACACTACCCGCATACACACACATACACACACTACCCGCATACACACACATACACACACACACACTACCCGCATACACACTACATACACACACACACACTACCCGCATACACACTACATACACACACATACACACACACTACCTGCATACACTACCCGCATACACACACACTACCCGCATACACACTACATACACACACATACACACACACTACCTGCATACACACTACATACACACACACTACCCGCATACACACTACATACACACACACACACACACACTACCCGCAGACACACACACACACACACACACACTACCCGCATACACACTACATACACACACATACACACACACTACCTGCATGTACTACCCGCAAACACACACACACTACCCGCATACACACTACATACACACACACTACCCGCATACACACACATTAACATACACTACCCGCATACACACTACATACACACAAATACACACACACTACCCGCATACACACACACTACCCGCATACACACACACTACCCGCATACACACTACATACACACACATACACACACACTACCTGCATACACACTACATACACACACACTACCCACATACACACTACATACACACACATACACACACACTACCTGCATACACACTACATACACACACACTACCCGCACACACACACACACACACACACACACTACCCGAATACACACTACATACACACACACTACCTGCATACACACACACACACACACACACACTACCCGCATACACACTACATACACACACACTACCCGCATACACACACATTAACATACACTACCCGCATACACACTACATACACACACATACACACACACTACCCGCATACACACACACTACCCGCATACACACTACATACACACACATACACACACACTACCCGCATACACACTACATACACACTACATATACACACACTACCCGTATACACACTACATACACACACACTACCCGCATACACACTACATACACACACACTACCCGCATACACACTACATACACACACACTACCCGCATACACACACTACATACACACACACTACCCGCATACACACACATACACACACACACACACCGCATACACACACACTACCCGCATACACACTACATATACACACACTACCCGCATACACACACATACAGATACACTACCCGCATACACACACATACACACACACTACCCGCATACAAACTACACACACACACTACCCGCATACACACACATACACACACACTACCCGCATACACAAACACATACACTACCCGCATACACAAACACATACACTACCCGCTTACACACACACTACATACACACACACTACCCGCATACACAAACACATACACACACACTACCTGCATACAAACACATACACACACACTACCCACATACACACACTACATACACACACACTACCCGCATACACAAACACATACACACACACTACCTGCATACACACACTACCCGCATACACACACTACATACACACACACTACCCGCATACACACAGACATACACACACACTACCCGCATACACACACATACACACAAGTGCACGCAAGCACCGCGTGCACACACACACACACACACACCTCAGTAACCAAATCGTTTCAACACATCTTAAATTCAGAAGACCATGCTGCCCCCATCACACACACACACACAGAAAGAGAGAAGGACACAGACACGAAGGACATCAATAATACAAAGGCTAACATACAATATTTTAGTCTTCTATCACGCCACGCACTGAACAGTATCTGTCCCACTCCCTCTATCACGCTGTCCCACTCCCTCTATCACACTGTCCCTACTCCCTCTATCACGCTGTCCCACTCCCTCTATCATGCTGTCCCACTCCCTCTATCATGCTGTTCCACTCCCTCTATCATGCTGTCCCACTCCCTCTATCACGCTGTCCCACTCCCTCTATCACGCTGTCCCACTCCCTCTATCACGCTGTCCCACTCCCTCTATCATGCTGTCCCACTCCCTACATCACGCTGTCCCACTCCCTCTATCACGCTGTCCCACTCCCTCTATCACGCTGTCCCACTCCCTCTATCACGCTGTCCCACTCCCTACATCACGCTGTCCCACTCCCTACATCACGCTGTCCCACTCCCTACATCACGCTGTCCCACTCCCTACATCACGCTGTCCCACTCCCTATATCATGCTGTCCCACTCCCTACATCACGCTGTCCCACTCCCTACATCACGCTGTCCCACTCCCTACATCACGCTGTCCCACTCCCTACATCACGCTGTCCCACTCCCTACATCACGCTGTCCCACTCCCTACATCACGCTGTCCCACTCACTCTATCATGCTGTCCCACTCCCTCTATCACGCTGTCCCACTCCCTACATCACGCTGTCCAACTCCCTCTATCACGCTGTCCCACTCCCTCTATCACGCTGTCCCACTCCCTCTATCAAGCTGTCCCACTCCCTACATCACGCTGTCCCACTCCCACTAACATGCTGTCCCACTCCCTCTATCACGCTGTCCCACTCCCTCTATCACGCTGTCCTACTCCCTCTATCACGCTGTCCCACTCCCTCTATCACGCTGTCCCACTCCCTCTATCACGCTGTCCCACTCCCTCTATCACGATGTCCCACTCCCTCTATCACGCTGTCCCACTCCCTACATCACGCTGTCCCACTCCCTACATCACGCTGTCCCACTCACTCTATCACGCTGTCCCACTCCCAACATCACGCTGTCCCACTCCCTACATCACGCTGTCCCACTCCCTACATCACGCTGTCCCACTCCCTACATCACGCTGTCCCACTCCCTCTATCACGCTGTCCCACTCCCTACATCACGCTGTCCCACTCCCTACATCACGCTGTCCCACTCCCTACATCACGCTGTCCCACTCCCTCTATCACGCTGTCCCACTCCTTATATCACGCTGTCCCACTCCCTCTATCACGCTGTCCCACTCCTTATATCACGCTGTCCAACTCCTTATATCACGCTGTCCCATCCCCTATATCACGCTGTCCCATCCCCTATATCATGCTGTCCCATCCCCTCTATCATGCTGTCCCATCCCCAGCACAAACCAACCTGCACAGATCACAACAGCATCTTTCAACTCACAGACACACAGACAGAGAGACAGACAGAGACATAGAGACAGACAGACAGATGAACTGCAGTATTCATTAACACTAACTGTGTCTGAAAGCCATCCTGCAATGCACTTACCCCCACTCTCACTCTCTCTCTTTCTGAAGGAGAGTGTGTGCGGTCGTGCTGAATGGTGAAGCCTGGTCTCCCCCTCTCGGTGTGTGTGTGTATGTGTGTGTGCGTGTGTGTGTCTCCCTCACTGCAGCAGATCCTCAGCCGCTTGAGGAACAAACAGAGCACTACACACGCACACTGTCACATGGAGCAGCACTCTCTATCACTCTCTCGCACCCACACACACAACCACACACACCCACAACAGAGGTGAAGAGCCCTTCTATAATAAATGCACCCCAGGGGTTCAGCATTGCACATTCCCCAAAGGGGAAGAGAGCAGAGAATACCCTTTCGCAAAACACATCCCTAAATAACCTGACCCAAAACGCACCCCTGAATAACCTAACTCAAAACACATCCCTAAATAACCTGACCCAAAACACATCCCTAAATAACCTGACCCAAAACGCACCCCTGAATAACCTAACTCAAAACACATCCCTAAATAACCTGACCCAAAACACATCCCTAAATAACCTGACTCAAAACACATCCCTAAATAACCTGACCCAAAACACATCCCTAAATAACCTGACCCAAAACGCACCCCTGAATAACCTGACCCAAAACGCACCCCTAAATAACCTGACCCAAAACACATCCCTGAATAACCTAACTCAAAATAACCTAACATCCCTAAATACTGACCACCCCCCACCCCCAAATAGCCTGACCCAAACACACCCCTGAATAACCTGACCCCAAACACATCCCTGAAGAGTGACCAACCCCCCCCCCCCCCTGAACAGTCTGATTCAAAACACACCCCTGAATAACCTGACCCAAAACACATCCCTGTGTTTAAAGGTCTGCACATGTAAATGGACTGGAGATAGTGGAATGTGTTGAGTTCCAGAACAAAAACTTCTGTGCTATTAAATCTCTCTTCCTTTCTCACTCTTTTTCCCTCCCTTTTCATTTCGCTCTTTCTCTCTGTCCCTTGTTTTTCCCATTTCTGCTGTCCCCATCTCTCCTTCCTTCCTTCCCTCCCGCTTACTTTATCTCTCCATCCATCCCCCTGTCCTTTCTTTCACTCTCTCACCCTCCCTCTCTTTCCATCCCTTCTCCCCTCCCAATCCCTCTCTCTGATGTGGTTAGTCTCTACAGTCATTCTGAGGGTTGTGCTGATCTCTCTATAAGCTGCACCCCACTCCAGTGACTCATAGCAAACATTAGATAGCATGTGCATTCCCCTGCACTGCACGTGCCCAACACACACACACACACACAAGTGTTCATGCAGGCAGACACGCAAACTCACACACATACACACAAATATATAAGCTTGCAAGCGGGTAGCTAACTAAACTCAATTCCATGACGAAGGAAGTTTCTGATGAGCTCCACCAACGAAGTGGAGCAGAAACCAGGCTTTGTGAAATTCAGCGCCAACTACAATGATTATCCCAGGGTCAATACTTTAAAAAAATGCTATTATGAAACGCTTATCTTCTTTGTTTGCTGAAATCCATACTTAACAAAACTTTTGTCAAAAACAACTACCGACCGACCGTTTCCTCGTCCTTTGTTGCTCCAAGATGGCTCTAAAATGTACGTTACCCTACGTAATCGGAGATTCAATTGACACAGTTACCATTTTATAGCAACAGAAACTAGGAAACAGTCGCGATTGTATTTGGCAAACGCATTATTAAAAGGTATGGATTTCAGCAAACAAAGAAAGGCACGCAACTACAGAGGACAAACATAGGTACACGGTGAGTGTTGAACAATTGACATTTTTAGAAGTATCAACCCTGGGCGAATCGATGGAGTCGGAGCTCGTCACTGCTTGACCACTTGGGGAAGATCTTCAAAAATGTATTTCGTCATGGGGTCAAGTAAGCTCGTCTAGCAAGCAAGCAGACACGCAAACACACACACAAACCAATATGCCGGCAGTCAAGTCATCCCAAACATGCTCAGCGGAGCGCTAAAGGCGATACTAAAAATAGCTCTGTGTTCTCCTCTGAACTCTCTCTCTTACTCCTCTCCTGACTCTCTCTTCCTTCTCCTTTCTTTTTATAGCAATGCCAGGGGAGAGGGCGGACATTTATAGAAAGACATGCCCTCACTCACTCCTTTGAGCTTGTGCACACGTGTGTGTGTGTGTGTGTGTGTGTGTGTGAGTGTGAGAGAACGTTAATAGAAAAACAAGAACACACTCACTGTTCCCTGTCAGTTTGCATCCCAGTTGACAAGATGTTTGCTTACATTTCTCTCTCTCTCACACACACACACACTGAAGCAATCATCATCAACATAAGACTTTGGTGGCCTTAGCATAGCACATTGATCTGCAGCGCAACCTAATGTCGGCACACGCGCGCGCACACACACACACACACACACACACACACACACACACACACACACACACACACACACACACACACACACACACACACACACACACACACAGAGAGTGGCTAGACATCAACAGGCAGTTTAGACACTGCTGCTACTATTATTATAATATTTATCCTGCTGCCTAGTCACTTTTACCCCTGCCTACATGGACCTACCTACTACCACCGCATCACTGCACATTGATATGATATTGGCAGTGACTTTGAATGTAGCGAACATTCTCATGTTTTTTTACACCTGTTGTATCCTGTACATGCGACAAATAAACAAAAGTTTGATTTGATTTTGTGTGTGTGTGTGTGTGTGTGTGTGTGTGTGTGTGTGCGCGTGCATGTGTACATTCATGTAGAATCTCACCGTGAAGCTGTTGTTAACATTCTTAGTGCTGGACTCAGCCACACTGGCATCAGATAGGTCCACCTCGTCAAATATCAAAGACTGTAGGAGAGGAGAAAGAGGAGAGGAGAGAGGAAGAAGATGAGGAAGAGGCGAGAGGAGAAGAGAGGAGAGGAAGAAGAGGAGAGGAGAGAGGAAGAAGATGAGGAAGAGGCGAGAGGAGAAGAGAGGAGAGGAAGAAGAGGAGAGGAAATGAGAAAGGAGAGGAGGAAGAAGAGAGAGGACAAGAGAGGATAGGTGGAAGAAGAGAAGAGAGAGGAAAGGTATAGAGAAGAGAGGAGGAAGACCAAACAGATCAACAGATTGAGTACTCTGAGTATGATAAAACACACAAAATGCTAATACACAAAACATCTCTTATTTTAACCCTTCACTACTATGAAGGCAGATCTATGGGAGCCTTATCTTAAATATTGACTTCAGGGCTGGGGTCAATCTTAACTGACCTAGACCAAAAAAGAAAAGCCATTTTGAAATCACAATGGGACAAAAACAGACTTGAGAGCTGTGCACACAACTTCAATATTTCCCTATAGATCATAACGCATGATTTACATAAATCTGAGTTCAAATGAAAAGCACTTAAACATCCGATGTTTAGATTCAATCCCTAATGAATAGATATTCAACTGACCACAACCCTGAATCTTAGGCTGTGTTTACACAGGCAGCCCAATTCTAATATGTTGGCGATAATTGGGCAACAGATCAGAACTGGGAGGACATCATGCAGTATCATATACTTACTCTGTATGAAGAGCTATAAGCATTATACATGATCATATGTTCTATCAGGGCTAGGTGACTTTCCTACTAGGTGTGCAGGGTTTTTGCAGAAGCCCTGCTTTAACACCTCTGGTTCAGCTAATCAGCTGCTCATCAGGAACTTGATAAGTTTTATCTGGGGTGTTGGCCCAGGGCCTGATCGAAAGCTTGCACACCCAGTACAGCAGTCCAGGAGGAAGGCCACTCCTGTGTTATATGAACTGCTATAAGCATTATGCATTATTCTATATGAGGAGCTATAATGAGCCTTATGTCTATTGCAATAGTGATAAGAAGCAGGCCAAAGCGACATGCTAATGATGACCTCGATGAATTCAACGTAGGCCAACTAACTATAGACCTGATGGCGTAGATCGAAGAATAGCGGTTGTTTAGCCCACCTCTGGCACAGACTCAAACACACGGCTACTACTGAGTGAGACACACACACACACACACACAATGAATGAGAGCAGATTATCCCAAGTCAATGTTGGAACAGCCCCATTCAGTCAGTCAGCAGAGAGCAGACGAGCCAGGACCTGCTAATAGGAACATGATATCCAAACACACAACCTGCCGGATGATGACATCACTACTGCCTGCCCTGCCGCTGAGCTCTTAAAGGGCTGGAGGCCAACTACAGTGCAGCTGCCGCTGTTATAGTAGAGGAATGCCCCTAGTGTGTGTGTGTGTGTGTGTGTGTGTGTGTGTGTGTGTGTGTGTGTTTGTCCTTAAAGGCTGCAGCTGTCAGAGAAATGCCCTGTTTATGACACTCTCCAGGGATGGTTTAAGAGCAGGATGGGGACACTAGCCAGAGTATGTGTGTGTGTGGGTGGTGGGGGTCTGAGAGCTTGTGTGTGGCATGCCAACATAAACATTTCCCCCTCTTCAAGCACTCTTGGCTGTCATGACATGGCTGGTATCACGTGTATGTGTGTGAGTCTGTCTGTGAGGTCTCAGCAATGACAAACACACACACATGCATGCACACTCAAACACACACACACACACACACACACACACACACACACACACACAATCCTTATGAACTAACACACAGCAGGATCATTCACTATCGAGCCATGTGACAACTGTCAGTGGACATACATTACTCAGAGACGGTGTAGACTAAGGCCCTGTTCAAATACTTAGAAACCCTTCTTTCCACCCCCTTTAATCTAGTCATGAGTCTGTATGTGATTGGATAAGCTAAACATTTTCAACCAATCCAATTACTTCAAGAAAAAGAGGTAAGGAAGGTTGGATTTCGGGCGTATTGGAACAGGGTCTAGGTAAAGGTGAGTATGGATGTTGATTGTTTCTCTCGCTCTTTGGCCTCCTCGTGAAAGCTGTGTGTAGCAATGGCGTGACATTAACACATTCTGACTCCTAGTCCCAATTTAATCCCTAAACTTTAGGACTGAATTCCCAAGACAGAGAGAAGAGGGTAGAGTGGAGAGTCAACTCAGGCTAAAACACTGTCCATTAGCTAGCAAGCTAGTTGTTCCATATAGAAAGTTCTAGGCATATAGAAAGAGATGCTTGTCAAGGTAGTCTCTGTGGTTGCATTGTGATGATGAAACAAAGCACCTGGCTGCACAGTGCCCTCTAGCAGGCCGGCAGACAGAGGGCCAGACATGTAGAGGACGGATAGGGCAGAGTGGAGGTGGTCTGGACAGCGGAAGTGAGGTGTGTTTCTCCCACAAGACAGGAGCAAAACTCCTTACTTGTAACTCAATGACCTCAGATGGCTTCCTCTCCTGCTCTAATCTCCTGGGTCATGATCGTTGGGCACCAAACAGAAGAAAACGAACAGAACCAGGGAACGGCTACCTGGACTTGTCCAGTAAGAAACTGCGTACCCCTAATAATTACCTCCCTGATCTACAACAGTCCTGGTCCTGGAATGGGAATCAGATTTTAGTGCTGCACTTGAAAAAAAGCCTGCACACCTGACTGCAGCTCCCCAGGACCAGGGTCCTGACCAATACTCATCTACTGTCCCATTGAGAAAGAGCAGTCCTTAGGAAGAAACTAGAGGAGAGAGAAGAGAGGAGAGGAGATAGCAGAGGAGAGGAGATAGCAGAGGAGAGGAGGAGAGGAGAGGAGACTTTGGACCATTGATACACATCCATGAGGGAACATTCTAAGCATGAACAGGCTCCTAAGCAATGCCAGAGCAAACATGCTTTCTAGGCGATGCTGGAGTGAATTGGATGTAGGTGTACCAAGATAGCGAATGTAGAGGGGGGGGGGGGGGTAGCCTGTAGTTCTGGAGCAGTAGGTCAAACTCTGGTCCACTGTGTCTTGCTGGTTTACCTGAGGTACACCTGTCCAAAAATGTTATGTTGACTCTTTAGCTAAGACATATTCATTGACCCAAAAGAAGAGATAGGAAGATATGTCAAGACCAGCAGGACTGTAGCCCTCGAGGACTGACGTTACAGCCTTAAAGTCTAGAGGCTAAAAGAAGAGTCTAAAGCCTTAAATCAGAGTCTATGGGTGGGCTGAGGGAAGATGGGATGGTACTAAGGTCGTGACGCTGCAGCTGACCCGTATCGACATCAGACCTTCGTCGGATCCGCTAGGCGGTGGTGTGCGGCGAGGCCCTGCCCAGCACACGGACAGAACCCTCCAACATACACGACTCCTGGAAACGCCGCGCAGTGCCCGCTCCTGCCACCGGGCCAGGGCACTGCCAGTCTAAGAGGTCAGGGGTTGGGGTTAGAGGTTAGGTGTTAAATGGAATGCCAGACTGCCACAGTATAGGGAGGTGCAGGAGAGGGTGCTTAGAAAGAATAGGACTAGAGGTAAGGGGTTACATTGCAGGACTCCTGCCAACGAGCCAAGGGAGAGGGTTTGGGTCTGGGGTTATGGGGTTCAGGGTTAGAGAGGTAGGGTAAAACAGTTATGAGGGTTAGTTCTGGGGTGTTAGAGGTTATGTTGGTTAGGGGTAAAGGGTTGGCAGGCTGCCAGAAGCAGGAGAGGGAAGTCAGATTAAAGGTCAAAGGGTAGAGGGGTAAGACGTTTTTGGGATAGAGGTTCTGAGTATATAGTTAAGGGTAGGGGCAGTCTTCAACCCTGGTCCTGGAGAGCTAGAGGGTTTGTTGCTGTCTATAGTTCCAACCCTGCATTAACACACCTGGTTCAACTACGAAAGGCTGTGGAAATGAGTTACTTCTGGTTTGTTCAGCCATCCCTATGGGGGAAATGATTGTGGAAAGTGTAGGTTTTTGGGATAAATGCTGAAAATCAGGTCTGAGGTTAACACAGGCTTAGGAGATCTAATACGTTTTGTTCTATTTGATAATATCAGTAATTTAACATGACCTTTATGAATTATGAAGCCTTCATGTGCTTTTATTAAATAAATGCTTGAAAATTCACAAAAACTGACATTAGCTGACGAAGATTATCACATAGACATTTTTTATAAGATCTCCTAAACCTATGTTTACCACAGAACTTATTTTCGGTGATTATCCAAAAACCGTGCAGAAATTCCATTAACTTTCCCATAGGCTTTGTTCAACGAACCATGGCAGAATTAGTGCTTACAAAAAGATGGCATTACTATTGCTCTCTATATAGGGTGGCTATTTGTCATGTGCTTTTGCTGGGCCTCTAAAATAGGCTACTATGGTAGTCAGTGAGAGACAGTTAAATAGTTTTCTGACTCTGGGTGTGTCTGTGTGCGTGTGTCTGTGTGCGTGTGTGTGTGTGTGTGCGTGTGTGTGTGTCCTACCTTGGCATCTTTGGCGTAGTAAAGTGTGCGTCCTCTCAGTTTGAAATAGCGTTTTTTCCACCTCTGGAATGAGCTTGTCTGTTTCAGCAACAGTCCCTCTTTCACACTGGTCTGGAGAGACAGAGAGACAGAGAGAGAGAGAGACAGAGAGAGACAGAGAGAGAGAGAGACAGAGAGAGGGAGAGGGACAGAGAGAAAGAGAGACAGAGAGAGAGGGGAGGGAGAAGAACAGAGAGAGAGAGAGAGAGAGAGAGAGGGGAGAACACAGAGAGAGAGAGAGACAGAGAGAGGGAGAGAGAGAGAGAGAGAGAGGGGGAGAACAAAGAGAGAGAGAGAGAGAGAGAGAGAGCGAGAGAGAGAGAGAGAGACAGGGAGAGACAGAGAAAAAGGGGGGGAGAGGAACAGAGAGAAAGAGAGAGAGAGAGAGAGGGGGGGCATGGTTAAATGTTTCTTCAATTCACCATGAATTGTCTGAACAGTGAACTAAACTAACCCCAAACCCTGTTTCAATACATTAATTAATACAATTGACAAATATCACATAACCGAAAACACTTTCACACACACACCTGTGAAGCCCAGCACGTGTGTTGTACCCTCCAGGTAAGGGTATAGTATGTATGAGCTCTGTGTTAATCCCAGCGACTGGCAGAGTTAATCCTCCTCCCCCATGGAGCGAGCATGCACGCACACACGCACACACACACACACACACACACACACACACACACACACACACACACACACACACACACACACACACACACACACACACACACACACACACACACACACACACACACACACACACACACACACACACACACACACACACACACACACACAGTGCCCAAGGCTCACTGGGCACTGACCACACCTCTGTGTTTATCTACAGGAAACTCTGCTGAGATAAAAGTGAGTGTGTGTCAATTTCATGCATGGGAGAGTAAGGACAGGCTAAATAACAGCAAAGAAAGGAGAAGGCCATTAAAGATGCCTTGCTTCTCTGACCCACTATAAACACACATTGCTCACACTCAGGCCTGACAGACAGATAGAGGGAGGGAGGGGAGAGAGAGATGGAGTGAGGGAGGAGAGAAAGAGAGAGGGAGGGGAGCATTTCATTCACTAGTTCTAACCCTCTGTTGAACTCAGTGGTCTGAACATGTTTTAACCAAATAACTAAATAAGCACCTGTCTTCTACTCTGAAATGTGACATTTCGTTTAATTAAGAGACTGTCATAACGTGGAAAAGAAGAGTGTTTGAGCATGTTTCGTAATTAAAAGCTTTTCATGGGACTTTTACAGGCAAACCAGACGTAGTGTGGTGTACGCCTGCAGGTTGTTCTGTCTCTGTGACACCGTAGATCAGATTTTTACTTCCGACAGTAAACATAGGGCCCTATAAAATCAGAGTTGCGGGAAACACGAACAGAATCACGGAATCCAGACATTAAAACGGTATTCAACAATGTTTAAAAAACGTATTGAACTTAGTAGTACATTTAAAAAAAAGTGTGATATTGAAAGTGAAAACCTGAAAAACCTGGAAAAAAACTGAAACCTGGAAAAACAAGAGAAGACGGAATTGGGGAAAAACTAAACGGGCTCTATAAACACACACACACACAACACACATGGAAACGCTGGGTGAAGAACAGCACTCTGGGGGCACACAGGGGAGGGGGCACATACACAGGGAGGCCTATTTTTAGCAGAGGAAATGTTCTCTCTGAAGGGAGAATTACAAACAGAGATGGAGGTTTGGAGCTGACATCCTGCCTGTCCACCAGCTGTGTCAACCTAAACACAGCGCTCCATCCGCCACACTGTTTCACTAAGGACATACAGCCTTGGCTACGGCTAACTCAATGGCTCACTAACTAACACAGCCTGGCTGTAGCTAACTCAATGGCTCACTAACTAACACAAGCCTGGCTGTAGCTAACTCACTGTCTCGCTAACTAACACAAGCCTGGCTGTATCTAACTCACTGTCTCACTAACTAACACAAGCCTGGCTGTAGCTAACTCACTGTCTCGCTAACTAAGACAGCCTGGCTGTAGCTAACTCACTGTCTCGCTAACTAACACAGACTGGCTGTAGCTAACTCACTGTCTCGCTAACTAACACAGCCTGGCTGTAGCTAACTCACTGTCTCGCTAACTAACACAGACTGGCTGTAGCTAACTCACTGTCTCGCTAACTAACACAGACTGTCTGTAGCTAACTCACTGTCTCGCTAACTAACACAGACAATGGCTAACAACACATACCCTCGCTATCACTAACTGCACGTTTTGTAAAGGACAGTATTTTGAGCAAATGACTTAAAAATGACTGATTTCCAGTAAAGGGGAATACATAAAGAACCTCTGCGAACATTGGCAATGTGACCAGAGTTGAGCAAGGTTCTGACCCTAGATCTGTGGTTAAGGGCAGCTTCTACTTCTAGCCCATGCAGAGAGGCCCCAAGCCGAACACTGGCCACTCGGCTTGACTGTTTACATGCTTCAAATATTAATTCCCTCCCTTTATGTAGCAGAGTTTAAAGCCTAAATACCTCAACTGGATTAAGGTGAAATACCGCATTACGGACTACCTTATAAGGCAACCGTTGCTCGCCTGTGACGACTATAAAATAACCAGCACGTAAGGATTGAAATACCGAGGGACAGGCATGGCGTATGAAGTCATAGCCTTGTTATAGAACCACTAGGGGAGGTAGGTAGGTGGGCAAGTAAGGTCTGCACTAGAAACTTCCTTTACAATGGGACTGGGGTGGGTGGGTGGGTGGGTGGGTGGGTGGGTAGGTAGGTAGGTAGGTAGGTAGGTAGGTAGGTAGGTAGGTGGGTAGGTAGGTAGGTAACCGAAAAAGGGGTCTTGTCACTTCTGGTAAATGTGCTACACACACATAGACAATGGTCCTGACACTACATGAAGGAGCGTTTCTCCTCTCATAATGCGCTCAAATCACTCATCTAAAGGTCAGAGCAGGTCTACACAGATGAGCTCACTGTCCAATCAGCAGGCTGCATGGCTAATCCAATCAGAGACCGAGAGACATCATGAGAGCCACATGACCGAGAAAGAGGATAGGAGCAAGAGGGTAAAACTACCAGAACCACAGTACGATGACTACACGTTTAGAGTGCAAAGTTACAAACACCACTGTTTACATATTATCCTTTGTGTAACATACTATACTTACTTTACTTGAAATATTGGACAAGGCTGAAACAAGCTTTGCAAACCAGCTTGTACGTATTCTTCTACTAGGAAAAGAGGCCAGAGTGGAGATGGGGATGGAGAGCAAGACGGCTGCAAAAGTCCCTCATAACAAAGTCAGAAGTATAACGTTTATGCCAGGCGAGAGAAAAAGTAGCTTTGCTCCAGTTTGCTGTTCTATTTTCTAGTTTGTCCCTCTTTGGCCCCCATAGTTCCTCTCCTTGTCTCCATCTCCTTCCTGTGGCCAACTGGGCCAGAAGCAATCTATTATTAGCCTATTCCTCTGCTACACACGCACACGCACGCACACACACACACACACACGTTCCCCTGTTACTGGGGAGGGCAGGGCTGCCAGACAGAATTGAACTAACCTTACCACCAAGTAATGTACACGCACACACACCTCTCCCTGGCCTGAATATTGAAACACACACACACACAATGGACAAAGGCTGAGCTCCAATGAGTCCAGCAGCTGTGCTGGGGGATAAGAACGGAGCAGGCAGGAGTTCCCTGAAAGGGTAAATGAAAAGAACAGGCCTGCATCCTGTCCCTGAGGATATCATATCCAGCCTCTAGTCTGCCTGCTACACTGCTACAGTTAGGACATAAACCAGCTCCTAACACCAGCCATATGCCCCTAGCCACAAGCCTGCTACAGTGACACAAACCAGCTCCTATAGCTCCTAACATCATGCTGGCCATGCTAAAAAAGGACAGTTCCATATGGTAGTGCTCGGTCTAAGAAGGGAGATGTTTGGGATTCTAGTACAATAGTCCAGTTCAATGGACAGGAAGTGGCATAGAATGATGAATGATTTTTTCAGGTTCAGAAAATCAGTCACTGAGCATTGTAGCTCGGATCCAAATTAGAGGTCGACCGATTAATCGGAATGGACGATTTATTAAGGCCGATTTCAAGTTTTCATAACAATCGGAAATCTGTATTTTTGGGCGCCGATTGTTTTTTACACCTTTATTTAACTAGGCAAGTCAGTTAACAACACATTCTTACTTTCAATGACGGCCTAAGAACGGTGGGTTAACTGCCTCGTTCAGGGGCAGAACGACAGATTTTTACCTTGTCAGCTCGGGGGATTCAATCTTGCAACCTTACAGTTAACTCGTCCAACGCTCTAACCACCTGATTACATTGCACTCCACGAGGAGACTGCCTGTTATGCGAATGCAGTAAGCCAAGGTAAGTTGCTAGCTAGCATTAAACTTATCTTATAAAAAACAATCAATCAACGACTGTCGTTGCTCCAATGTGTCCTTAACCATAAACATCCATGCCTTTCTTAAAATCAATACCCAAGTATATATTTTTAAACCTGCATATTTAGCTAAAAGAAAGCAGGCAATATTAACCAGGTGAAATTGTGTCACCTCTTGCGTTCATTGCACGCAGAGTCAGGGTATATGCAACAGTTTGGGCCGCCTGGCTCTTTGCGAACTAAGCCAGAATGTTACGTAATTATGACATAACATTGAAGGTTGTGCAATGTAACAGGAATATTTAGACTCATGGATGCCACCCGTTAGATAAAATACGGAACGGAATAAATGTTTTGTTTTCGAGGTGATTCGGATTTGACCTAAGGCTCGTATTTCTGTGTGTTTATTATAGTTAAGTCTATGATTTGATATTTGATAGAGCAGCCTGATTGAGGGGTGGTAGGCAGCAGCAGGCTCGTAATAGTCAAAGGTATATGGTTTAGAGAGAAATAGTCGACGCGTTATAATTCCTGTAATAACTTGCGGCTGAACTTGAAAGGGGTTCCTTCGTTATTTTACCGTTCATGTCTTGAATGTTGATCTACTTCAAATAAGGTCTGTGTTTCGTTCAGGCTTAAACCGCCTCGGCGTTTTGGTACCCGTGTAAATCTCACTAGGATAAGGTAACGTTTGTCAAAATATTTTCATAAATCCACTATACAATTTTTTTAATCTTTGTTTATATTTAGCCAATATTGATCAGAGTTACCTTGTCCTATGGATATCTACACAGTTATAAAATTGGCAAGGTGGTGTAAGCCTACACGAAACACAGACCTTATTTTAAGTGAATCTAAAAATATCCTATGGAATAAATGAATGAAGGAACCGCTTTTCAGATTTTGCTAGAAGGTGTCATGGGAATTGTGTCTTGCACTTTGGTAGTCAATTCTTACCATGTCTATTATTAAAAAAGGATTTCCTGCATATAGAAATTACAGTTTTTGTTTTCAACATTCATCACAGGTAACTTAAACTCTATTTTTATTCAAACAGTTGAGAGTATTTGTCTCCTAAGCAGACTCTTCAGTATCATTGACCCTTCGGAGCTGTGTGTGTTTTACAGATGGCAGAGAAAAGCAGAGCACCAGTGTGGGACTATTACATGGAATTGGCACCTGGGAAAGCAAGGTGTCTTATTTGTGATAAAGATGTAAGCATGGGGTCAGCAACGGCTAAATCAAAAAATACCACTAACCTGTGGAATCACCTTAAGAACACCCATCCAAAAGCCCATATGTATTATATTAAGTTAAAATAAAAGTGTTCATTGTTAATTCAGTATTGTTGTATTGTCATTATTACAAAAATGTGTGTGTGGGTGTGTGTGTGTGTGTATGATATATATATACAACTATATATATATACATACAACTTATTTTTATTTTTTAAATCGGATGATTAATCGGTATCGGCTTTTTTTGTCCTCCAATAATCGGTATCGCCGTTGAAAAATCATAATCGGTGGACCTCTAATCCAAATACACAGTAGGCTACACTTCAATTTCTCCATTCATAAAAAGCCAAGAGGTTGTTTTTGAGCCGACCGGAGTCTGTATAACGAGACAGTTTTACTGAAGGCCTGAGCTATGTCTTCATGGGGACACATGTTTCTGCTTTAGGCCTGTCAAAACCAGATGTAGGGAAAGGGGATACCTGGTAAGTTGCACAACTGAATGCATTCAACCAAAATGTGTCTTCTGCATTTAACCCAACCCCTCCAGATCAGAGGTGGAGGGGGCTGCCTTAAACAACATCAACAGCACCCAGTTGTTGTTGGAGGTTAACTGCCTTGCTCAAGGGGAGAACAGCAGATTTTCCCACTTTGTCGGCTTAGGGATTCAAACCAGCAACCTTTCAGTTACTGGCCCAATACCCTTAACCGCTAGGCTACCTGCCAATTATAGTAGCCTCCTCTAAGAATAATGTAGCAAATTCACACAACATAGCTGGTTCGGCATATCTTCACGTCCAACTCTGTAAACCCTGGTTCAACCCTACAACAGAAGACGAGACAAGACAAAACTAGAACGTTTTATAATTGTGTGTTGTAGAACAGCTGACTGGAGGGCGTTCAGATCAATAAGACGAGATGCACAGTTGCGACCGTTTCCACGGTAACGGTGCTTCTTTCAATGACTTGATGATACTTTGAAACAAAGTTGTCCTTTGTTGTAAGGTATTGTAGCAAACGAGTTTCGTGAATAAACCAGAAACACTAAACACTTTCTGACTTGTCAGAGAAATATCAGCAAGCTAGGCTAGCTACATTATTACTGCTGAAAAACAGCTATCTAGCTGTCTGCTTGGCTAGTTAGCTGGCTGCTTGTCTGAACACAGAACGTCAGAGAACTGTTCTCTGATTGGCTAAAGGGTCGCGTCTACTCCCACCCCTCTCCGGTGCTCAACGGAGGATCCTGAGAAGACACCGCCAGGACCAGCAGGGGGAGTGGGCCCGATTCCTTCCCTGGGCGGAATACACACTTCATTGCGTCACTCCTCCACCGGGCTGACTCCCTTCCAGTGTGTTCTGGGTTATCAGCCAGCCCTGGCTCCGAGGACCCCGAGCCAGACCGAAGCTCCTGCGGTGAGTGGTTCAGGCGCGCAGAAGAGGTCTGGAACAATGTTCTTAATTACTCCCTTGATTACACACCCTTTATATCAGTCCTGGGGGCCTGATTGGTGTCACACTTTTGCCCCAGCCGCAGCTAACACACCTGACTCCAATAATCAACTAGTATTGATCTTCAGTTAAAAATTGAATTAGTTTAAATCAGGTGTGTTTGCTAGGGATGGGGGGGAAAATGTGACACCAATCAGGCCCCTGAGGACTGGAATTGCCCAGGCCTGCTTTATATAGTACTCTTCTGTTAGTAGTCTTCAGGTATTATTGTTTATAGTTCCATGTTAATTATTATTAAACTCAATAACTGAACTTGTTTCCTGACTCCCTGCGCCTACGTTACATAAAGGAACCTGTCTCATCGCAAGTCTTCAGCTAAGATTTGAAACGTTGAATTTTGGAAACTCCAGAACTGTTCAGATCAAGCCAACTTTGTTCTAAAAGTCCTTAAGATCATTGTGAGTCTCGTCTCTTGTATCTGAACTGGGCTTTATACTATTTTACAATAACACACACCCATTAGGGGAAAAAAACACATTAACTTCTCATGTTATCACGTGATTTAATGTGAAGTTAATGTGACAACATCTGACAAACGTTTATTTCAATGTTTTATCAAAATGCTTTTTTTTGGCAGAAATTACTTTTAAATTTGATGTGCCTTAATAACAAACGTGTATGCCATCTGTAAATACGAATACAATTGCTAAATTACAAGATTAGTTGGTTTAGTTGTTTTAAATATTTTTATCTGGACACTTTCTGTTTACCTGAAATGTTTCCTTATTGTAGGCTACTACTTTTAGTCTTAATCTTTACCGCACTACATGACCTTCAGCACATGACCTCACACACAACCTCAGGAGGCTGAAAAAAATGTGTCTTGTCACCGAAAACCCTCACTAACTTTTACAGGTGCACAATCAAGGGCATCCTATCGGGCCCACAACCGCAGATCTCTTCAGAGGGTGGTACGATCTGCATAACGCATCACAGGGGGAAAACTACCTGCCCTCCAGGACAACTACAACATCCAATGTCACAGGAAGGCAAAAAAAGATCATCAAGGACAATAACCACCCGAGCCACTGCCTGTTTACCCCACTTCCATGCAGAAGGCGAGGTCAGTACAGGTGCATCAAAGCTGGGACAGAGAGATTTAAAAACAGCTGCTATCTCAAGGCCACCAGATTGTTAAACAGCCATCACTAACACAGAGAGGCGGCTGCCTACCTACAGACTTGATATCATTGGCCACTTTAATAAATGGAACACTAGTCACCTTAATAATGTCACTTTAATAATGCCACTTTAATAATGTTTACATATCTTGCGTTACTTATATATATATATATATACTGTATACTACACTATCTTTTGCATCTTAGCCGCTCTGTCACTGCTCATCCATATATTTTATATTTATATATTCTTATCTCATTCCTTTACTAGATTGTGTGTATTAGTTTTTGTTGTGGAATTGTTAGATATGACCTGTTAGATACTGCTGCACTCTCAGATGTAGAAGAATAAGCATTTCACAACACTCACAACAACATCTGCTAACCATGTGTATGTGACCAATGAAATTGGATTTGATTTGACATGTGACTCTTTAAAGAGATGGGTGGGGCTAAGGCTTAAGAGGGTGTGAACAATGCTGAATGGGTGTAGACAAAAGAGCTCTTCAGTAGGTGTACCAAAACATTCAAGGGCCATTTTTCTGAAAAAGTGGGGTTACAACTTTCATAGCAGAATTACTTTCCCATTGTTCCTCAAATGCAGTGTATGATATACCATTTTGTCTCTACTTTTATCCAATGTAAAAAAAATATATATAATTTTAATTTGCTACATAATACCGAATCAAGGCGGTCGGTCACATATGTGTATGAAGGTACTTTATGTGTACCTTTGACCTTTCTATACATCAGAGAACAACACTGTACCGTAACGCAGTTACACTTCCGGACACTGCCAAAACACCAGCTATGCGGGTGTCGGCTATCTCGTTTATGGTTAATCTGATTTAATCTAGACCTTAATGTCATGTGTCCCTGAGCACTGCTACTTTTTCGTTGGTGATAATCGCACAATTATTGACTTGATTCTGGGAAAGTGCAGAAACGTATTCTTCCCAATAAATCCGTGGTCGGTCTCTGTCATGGTGACAGACCTAGTGGCAAAGCAGGATATTCAGGTTGCTGACGTCCAAGAGGTTGTGAGTTCAAATCTCAGGTGTGGTTGTATCTCAAGTGTGCTAACCAATGTTGAGTTAAAGTCCAATCAATTTAGAAAGTAGATCAAATTTTTCAGCATTGAAAATAATTGGATGTAGAATTGGATTTCCTGTCTATTTCCTGAATACAGTTTGTTGTTGTATATTTACTTTCAAAATACAGTTCAACTGTAGAAATACATTAAAAGGTATTCCAATATTTTCACTGCAAATTAGTAGCTGTTAACTTACTATGAAATAATAAGTGCATCTAAACTATACTTAAATTAAATGCAATTACAAGTAAGGCATGTCAAGTTAATTTGCAGGACAGGCCAAAAAAGTAACCTACCAAAGTGCATTGCAATTGACAGTAAATATATAGCAAAAAACTAATATAGTATCCTATTACTGTAGAAATGTACCGTAAAATATTACGCAAAATTAACAGCAATTGGTAACAGTGTAGTTTCATGTTATCACATGTTGAACAACATGATTTCACATTGTGGAAAATTACACGATTTGAAAACGTGTTTTTGGAACATTTCATATGGTAAAATTCACATGACATGTAATATTCTTTTTGGCCAGACAGCATCAAATACATGGGCTACACATACTATGACAGAGGGTCGCTGTTTCGCTCTCTCGGATGCTTTCTCTGGTGAGATTGATGAGTCTTGCTATCGGTGTGGGTCTTGGTCAAAATCAGCAATATATTCTGGATTTATGGGTGGGCCACTGGGTTTTCCAATCAGATTTCAGGGGGTGGGGGCGTGGCCACCACAGGCGTGGCCACCACAGGCGATTGGTGGCACCTTAATTGGGGAGGACTGGCTCGTGGAAATGGCTAGGGCGGAATAAGTGGAATGGTATCAAATAAATCAAACACATGGTTTCTGTGTGTTTGATGCCATTCCATTCGCTCTGTTCCAGACATTATTATGAGCCGTCCTCCCCTCAGCAGCCTCCACTGGTGGCCACCCTGTGCCACCCCCTGGACACGCCACTGCTCTAGATAAAATAAATAGACCTATCGGTGAAACCTTAAACTGAGGCCTTGGAGGGCGGTGGGGATTACACCTCGTCAGCGGTTGCTGGCTAATTTTCCTGTCTCTAACGACACTGTATCGTTGTGTGTGAGGGGGAGGCAGAACAGAACACAGGCTTAGAATTACCTCCCTCCAGCAGAGGATGCTGGAGAAGGGCGGGAGAGAGGAAAAAAACAACAAAAAAACAGCAAGCGACTGCACAGAGGAAGGCTCGCAAGAGGAGAAGGAAGGAGAGAGAAGGGGCGGCGAAGGGGAGGAGAGACGCACTAACAACCTAATGTGTTTAGGTTGTTACTATCTCTAAAAGACGGTTTTGTCTCTACAATACAGACCTCTCTTAGCACCAACACGCACACACAGGATAACTAGGAAATAGATGTGAATAAAGACAGTGTCACCGAGGCCCAGACACTCCCTCTCTCTCTGTGCTTTCAATTACCAACGGTCTGCATGTATTACGACTCACACATTGTAAAGATTCAGCTCACTGAGCTCAGTTCACCCATCACAAACTGCCAGGAATTTTGTGTTTTGTGACAGTTGTGTCTAGGTTTGTCTGCTTAGTGCAGGGATTTTTGGATTGGACACACACACATAAACACACACACAGTCATGGACATCTGAGTGACAGACACTTAGTTTTCCAATGGCAGTATCAGGTTCCCTCCATGCATGGTCCATTAGTGCCTACAGAGCAGGGACAATAAGGCAGCCCCCCGCACCTCTCTGATTCAGAAGGGTTGGGTTAAATGCGGAAGACACCTTTCAGTTGAATGCATTCAGTTGTACAAATGACTAGGTATCCCCCTTTCTCTTTCCTTTCCCATCCACTCTCAGACTGTCAGGATAAGAAAGACTACAGTATACTTCTCATTATATTATAATCATCAAGTTCATCTCACTATAATTATATAAATGAAATCAAATGTTATTTGTCACATGCACAGAATACAACAGGTTGTCCTGACATACCTTACAGTGAAATGCTGACTTACAAGCGGTTAATCAACAATGCAGTTTTAAGAAAAATAAGTGTTAAGTAAAAAAATAAGTAAGTAAAAATAAATAAATAGAAAAATAACAAATCATTAAAAAGCAGCAGTAAAATAACAGTAGTGAGGCTATTTACACAGGGTACCAGTACAGAGTCAATGTGCAGGGGCAGTTAGGTTAGTCGAGGTAATATGTACATGTAGGTAGAGCTAAAAACCAATCAGTGTTATTTACTCATGTTGATATTTTACTATTCCAGACATAACAAACTCTCAAAAAGTGATATACTATTGTTTAGATATCCAATGTAATAATAACCGACAGCTCATAAAGGGAATCAGATGCTCACATCCAGAGTCAATGGTAGTGTTCGGCCAATTCTACAACGAGTAAGGTGGATCTGGTGGATGAAGAGCGAGCTGTTACTTCTCTCCCTCTGTCCCTCTTTCTCTTTCTCTATGTCAGTGGTGGACTCAAATCAAATCAAGGTGTGTTGGTCGCGTACGCAGTTTAGCAGATTGTATAGCGGGTGCAGTGAAATGCTTGTGTTACTAGCTCCTAACAGTAGAGGAAAATGTCAAACAAGTACACAAATAATTAATCAACAAAAACTAGAAACAAGAAATCAAGAATGTCAGAATGATATCCAATGAACAACCCAAATAACACTGTATCAGTAATCCAAATTCAATTTATGCTTACATAAACCAAACAGATATACTAAAAATGATATGTACAGCAGTAGATCTATTACAGTGAGCGCTGTTAAGAATCTAGTATATAAATACGCAGCTAACCAACTAACCAACACATCTAACAGACTCAGCCCCAGGTGATGTGCTATCCAGTTTTCGTGTGTGTGTGTGTGTGTGTGTGTGTGTGTGTGTGTGTGTGTGTGTGTGTGTGTGTGTGTGTCTGTAGGTGCGTGTGTTCGCCTGTGTTCTGGGCTTCTTTCCCTGTGGCTGTTAGATATCTTGTTGTCATGACACCAATCCAGAATCCGACCTACAGTTGGCAATAAAAAAAACTTGAATAAACTAAGCACAAACGGGCACTTTCACAGATCACTAGCTATAAGTACAACTCCGTTTCAGTTTGAAGCAAAAACCCTAGACAGTAAGTCCAAGTTGGTTAGATGTACGTAATCTTTGCAACACCAGAGTCGTGGGTCATATACTGAGGAACCATGGTCTTACTAACTTAACTTACTAACTCTATAGTACCTACTATGTACAGTACTTACTATAGGCTACTTATAGTATGGTGATTTGAATAATAGCATCTGCTAAAGCTAAATGACCATATTATCATTAGCTGGGTGAAACCTGGTAATTACTGTCTAACACACGGCAGAACAGAACACCCATGATACAATGTCTCTTGGCCTACCGAGGTCTTCCTCAGGCAGCGTTGCCATGGCGCCAGCCAATCAGGGGACAGGGATGTGGTAGTAGTCCTGGGCAACCAGAGAGATGGTGGGAGGAGAGGGGCAGAATCTCCTCAGACAGAGATGCAGGCAGTGAGCAAACACACACACACACACACACACTGCATCAATGGGTTGAGCAAACAACCATATTCGGAACAACAATCAGAGCCAGCGTGCTGCTCCATTAATTCCCTTCTGTGCACACACACACACACACACACCATCTACTGCCCTGGGAGTGGGACACACGCAGGTAGACAGACATATATACAGGTCACTCATTCAGTCTGTCTCTCTCGCTCTCTCACTCTCATCTGCCCATCTCTGACCATTTCTCTAGCTATTGTAAACATTCAAACTACATTCCACACACCATGTATACATTAAACACACACACAAACACCTTAAAACAAAAACCCCAAAATTATATTTTTTCAACTTGAAATTTGATTACTTTTCCTAGAGTGACCACAACATTAGAAAAAGTGAAACATTGCCTTTGTTCATATTTCAATGAAAGCTGTACACCACCAGGGTGCAAAGATTGTCTTAGGGTCATTTTTGACCCGGCAGCATGAAAATCATTTACACACCACAAAAACCACAAAGACACACACACACATACACATACACATACACATACACATACACACACACACACACACACACACACAATGAGAAATGTAGATTGTGTGCTACTGATTGAACTCAGACAAAACTAAAAAGGTTATTGTGCATGTGCAGCATCTCCCCTCCACGACCCCACATATGACTCAGGTTCACAGACAAAATGAAAACAATTTCAGACAAAATTAACAACATTTCAGACAAAATAAAAATGTTTTGAAAGCATTGTTTACTGATGGGGAATGCAGTCAGAGACTATAAAGGTGCTGCAGATGACAGTCCCCCCAGTTCTCTCTTTTCTGAAGCCATGAGTGCATGTTTCAGTGCCCAACAGGTCGTAGATCTGATTTTTTCAGATGTCCAGGAGGAACAAGAGAACAATGATTTAGAAGAGGAGGTATCCGAAGAAGAAGATGGGGAAGAATATAACCCAGAGCATGATGCATCACCTTCAGATGAAGAAGAAATCCCCCAAGCTGAAAGAGAGACATTTTTGTTAAAGAACAGCAAAATAACATGGTCCTCGTCACCATATGACAACCAGGGCAGGAAGGCGGCACAAAATGTCATAAGGAGGCTACAATTTGATAACCGTGAGTCAAGATCGTGTGAGAGACAAACTCTCTAAGAGAGGTCTGGGAGAAGTGGGTGGAGTCATAAGAGAGGTCTGGGAGAAGTGGGTGGAGCCATAGGAGAGGTCTGGGAGAAGTGGGTGGAGCGTCTGCCTCTACAACCCTGGGCCTGCATTAACAGTGGATGAGCAACTGGTACCATTCAGAGGTACATTTTTATTTTCATATGTGTAATGTAAGTGATTTTCACTGTTCATTTTATTATGTATCGCTGTAATATCTTTGATTTATGTGATTGTTTTCTGTGACACTGATACTAATTACTGATAGTAATCTCTTTGGTCAAAAGGTTGCTGTCCTTTCCGGCAGTATATCCCCAGCAAGCCAGCAAAGTATGGCATCAAGATATGGGTGGCCTGTGAAGCACAATCCAGCTAAGCTTGGAAGATGCAAGTCTACACAGCAAAGCGGACCAGCGGAGGCCCGGAGAAGAACCAGGGGATGTGGGTTGTGCTTGATGTGACAGATGACTGAGGGGGCATAATGTCATGTGTGACAATTTCTTCACCTCTTATGAACCCAGCCAGCAGCTCCTGAAGAGGAAGATCACCATGGTTGGCGCAGTTAGAAAGAACAAGCCTGAGCTCCACCTGCACTCCTAACAACAAGGGGGAGAGAGACCTTCTCATCAAACTTTGCCTTCACCGCCACCACCACTCTAGTTTCTAACCTCACAAAAAGGAACAAGAATGTGGTCCTCCTGAGCACACTACACAAACGGCTGAGATCAGTGATTGTGAGGACAGGAAGCCAGCCATCATCCTGGACTACAACCACAACAAAGGATGTGTGGACAACCTAGACAAGGTGATTTGAACTTACAGCTGCAGGAGGATGACTGCCGCTGGCCCCTGGTCATCTTCCATAGCATCATTGATGTGTCCTCATACAATGCCTTCGTGACATGGAACGAGATCAACCCTACCTGGATGCCTGATAAGCGGAACAAAAGGAGGGTGTTCCTGGAGCAGCTGGGAAAGGCACTTGTAACCCCACACATTCAAAGAAGGGAGCGCCTCCCCTGCACAGCAGCCTCTGCAGCACTTGTGAAAGCAGTTCAGGGAGCTGAATCTTGTCCTGATCCACTTGAGGCTGCAGCTTGGGCAGACAAGAGGAGATGCCAATTCTGCCCCCCAAAGAAGGACTGTAAAACAAATACTATGTGCTGCATACGTGTGCTAATTAGAATAGATTGATTTATGTTCTTCACATTTTTGTTTTGTATCTATAGACAGCTAGCTTCTGTTCTCCTCTGGGAACATTGACTTCAATACAAAACCTAGGAGGCTCATGGTTCTCACCCCTTTCTATAGACTTACACAGTAATGATGACTCTTTCAAGAGGACGTCCTCCAACCTATCAGTTCTCTTGCAGCATTAACTGACATTTTTCCCACCCAATCAAAAATGAATCTAGTACTTAAAGCATTAAGCTACAGCTAGCTAGCACTGCAGTGAGTAGTTGACTCAAAGAGAGAGAAAGACAATAATTGAACCGTTTTGAACAAATACATTTCTTCCATTATTAAGTCGATGCACGAGAGAGAGAGAGAGAGAGTGAGAGAGATATTTGGTTGTAATTTTTTAAACTTTCACTTAGCTAGTGAATGCAGCAAGCTAATTTAGCCTACTCAAACACTCAGCTTAAACAGAGAGTGATGCTATGTTACCTATCCAACACTGGAACTCTTCCAAGTCAAGATAAGCTTTTGGTTTTATTCATTTATTGCCAAGGGACCTGCCGGTGTAACTGCTAAACTGCTAGCTAACTGTACACTGTGCTGCATGATTGTAGCGGGTTTACTAACGCGCTAGTTCTAGTAACTATGTTGACTTGACGTTAGCTAATATGGTGACGACGATGTAGGCTGTGTGTAGCGGATCGCGAACGTGATCTGAAGGAAAGATTTTTTTTGCCTGGTCACAGACAGCTGATGTGTTGTGCACTGAAGTCAACAAGCGAAGGGAAAGGGTGAAGAGGAGAGCACGTAGATGTGAGAAGGAATTACCCAACGATCAAAGGGACCATGCTGTTTGTATGTGGCTGTTATGAAAGTTAACTGTGTTAGCGTGTGATCAGGGGTGTATTCATTCCACCGATTCTGTTGAAAAACGTTCTTAAATGGAAGTAAACGTAACGAAACGGGGATAAACATACCTGAATTTGTCCAATAGAAACTGTAATGATTACATGCAAGGCGGTATTGAACGTGTCAATGTCTGTTACCTTGATTACTCCAATTTTTCTCAACCTGTAAACCTACCTCATAAACTTTAATTCATTGACTAGGTTGTAGCAACCTCATGATGGGAATAGGGAAAAATGTGTGTATCATGTAGTATCCTAAATCTATTGATGTTACATTGAGCTGGGTTAATGGATGTGAATGACAGTCGTCCAATATGCTGTAATAGAAATAAGGCCATGCTCATAAAAACAAAACAAAAATATTCCCTCATCTTAAACGGCACCAACCGCCACTGGTTCTACCACCACAAAACACCGTAGCTATATCTACAATTAGGTAGTGAAGACTTGTTCATGACAAAAAAGCCTATATTAGCTACAGGTTTATCATTTTTGGTAAGATTAACTCGGGCTCTTTTGAGGTTGAAAGGGGGTTCAGTGGACAGTCATCTTGGTAACATTTTAGAATGTTAGGACAGCATATTGTAGCCCAACTTATTTTTTAGCTATCCCATGAGAGTTATAAGACAGATCAGTGGCCTAATGTTTACAGAACACAATATAGACAGACATCAATCTCTATAATACAATATATTTTAAACTCTAGCTGCAAGATGGTGTGCTGTTCCTCACTGTCCTGTTTCCTCACTGGTTCCATTGCTCATATTTGATGATAAGATTTCCTTTTCATCTATCTTTCATCTCTCTGTCTATTTGTCTTAATTCTTTACCTAGTGCTATTATACGGTCCCTTTTGTAGCCTAATGTTTGTAAACCTTAGGCTACATTTGTTTACTATACTGTATGTAAAGACACTACACCAGAGTTATTCTCGGGCCATTATAGTGAAGGGAACCCTGCACACTGTGTGTAACCTAAATGCATATAAACATTCCTTGAAGCAAGATGATTCGGTACTGTACATACAGTGGCACTCATCTATCAAACAAACCATTTCACTCTCTTTTCTACAATCTTTTGGTAAATAAGGCCCAGCGTGCAGGAGTTTCTTCAACGAATCTACTTGAGACTCCTACGCACATATGACAAGACTTTGGCCTACTTCAAGTGTTTGTTCTATTGTCAGGTAGGTAAATAACCATAACAAAGCCCTGTTCCCCAGCCCAATAGGTCCTTATCATTTAAATATAAACACCTACTTTAATAATGAAGGCGGGGTGGAATAGACCTTTCAATAACTGAGTGGCTCTTTTCTGCCTTAGCTTATTTGTAGGTTATCATGTAGTGTCAGTTTGAGTTGTTTCATGAAAAAAGTTCCAAAAAAGTTCCAATAAATAATTTGCACCTCTACAATGTGAAAGAAAATGGTTATAAACTTTCACATCTATTTTAACACATGTACAGAATGGGGGTAGGCTACAATAGCAGAGTTCCTGATATCTCAAAACAAGTAGACTGCCTGTAGAGCAAATAACACTGGCTTTCCACAGCTCACAATGCTTTCCACAGATTTTTTTTCAATATTTATTTTTTGCGAATCTATTTTATTCTATGGTCAAATGTTGCATAAAATTACAAGGTATGACAGTCAGAATCATGTGCTGGTTGTCAAGGTGGGTGTCATTACCTTTTATTTGCTTCCATAAAAACAACATGGACTGGGCTACCGATACATTACTACAAAAAGACGCACAATACAAAATCGTGTAGCTCATTTTTCCAAAACAAGAATCAAGTCGAGACAGCGACCAAAAATAAAGACAGATAAGTGTATTTTCTTACCTTGCTTCTGAGCTGTCCGGAGGTCGACACTTTCCGGATGAGTTTCTGCGGGCCTTCTTGTTCTCCCTCGCTGTCTGAAGACTCATCCACGGCCCCGGAGCCCCCGACAGCCCCCACCACATGGGCATGGATCCCCGTTGTCGAAGGGCCTTTCTCCGGCTCCTGTTGCGGAAAAGGATAAGACCAGTCCGGGTTAGTCTTCCCCCGGTCAGCCGCTCCCTTCCTCTCCGGGATGCGAGAGCTGGACAGTGGCTGGAAAGCGTCTTTCCTCGCCGTCATCTCGTCCCTCTTCTCAACCCTAATTAGCGCTGTAAGAACCGATATCTATATATCCAAGAACATACGTGCGCAGCTGTGCTCATGGGGACGTAGCATGTCTCGGTGCGGTGGGGTTTACTGGGGTAAAGCCTAGTTCAGGATGTGTTTATGGTTCCATCTTACATGCTCAGACCAGACTGAGGCTAGAGACCGCCTAGGCTGCCTCCCTCACACACAGACGCACCAGCAACCAACAACCGGTGGACATGGAATAACCGGTGGACATCGCCATGGAATACCCTAGCGGCCACAACAGAAGCAGTCCAACTCATACTGTAACTGTAACGGATTTCAAAATCCCACAAAAAAATATGAGCAAATTGAACATGCAAACTATATGGGCAATGTTAACTGTAGGCCTATGTCTTTTTGGGCTATAGCCATAGGCAGGAAATAAAATGATATAGCAATAGCCTATTTTCCAGATTTTGACTAATGATATGTTATTAATTCTAAAAAGGCATAGGATAATAATAAACAATTTGATATTGCGCGGTTATAATAGGTCTACAGATTGTCAGAACACTTTCGACTCATGAAACAAAACTGATACAAATTAGCACTGGGGGGTAGCCTATTCCTACTTTGGAAACGGAAAATGTAGCCTATGGGTAAAGGGTTACATTCTTGTGCTGATATATGATATATTGATATATTGTATTGTAGAGAAACCATTCCATTGCTCAGGCTAAATGCCACTTGATAGCCTACTTTGCGATAATGTCATAGGAGAAGCCGCAGTCTTACAAAATATGTGATCTAAAAACACCATCAAATAAATAGAATAGGCTATTGACATCAAAAGTGTCCGGTTTAACAGTCGTCTATAATGTAGCTACATGGATTAGGTTTGAACATAACATTGACCACTTGAATAGCAACTCCAGACAAAGACAACGAGCCTATAATCAGATACATTTTTAGTTTGTCTAAAGACTAACTTTGTTAAACATCAATCTGACTGTTCTATTATTTTCACAGCAAAAGACAATAGGGGTTGAGTTCTCAGAAAAGCAAAGGCATTCGGTTCTCCAAAAACAATGACTAATCTGGATGGTGACACGAAATTACTTAGAAATTATTCTAAAACGGGAGAAAAACGTCTGTCTTTTCCCTTTCAGTGTTTAGTCTCGTAGACAAAAGGCAAGACTAAGAAGACCACACTATCTTATTTCACTAGAAATAATTTGGCAAAAGCTACTGACCAGTTCTTCCCATGCAGGGCTACGAGTATAATGGTATACATCTTCCATAGTCCCACTCAGTCCGTTCCGGGAAACCAGTCTAGAAATAGTATATGCAGATTAATGGATACAGCTGTCTGGTTAGCGTAAAACCGTCTATATATGGTTTGAGGTTCTGAACCAGGTAGGCCTCCTAGGCTATAATTACGTGTTGCCTATTACTCCACTACCACCTCCTCTAAAATCTTCTCTGCCGCTTCCCTCGCCGCTGGTTCAAGGGCTGAGCCTCGTCAACCACGTGATAAAGTCAAACCCTTATTTGGCACGGAGGAGCACCGAGGGAGAACGGGGCACCTCCTCCCCAATCCTCCCTGCCTTTTTCATCGCCACTGGTTCAATAGGAGGGGGGTGACGCCATAAAAACGAAGACACAGCCTTAAACAATTTTGACAGAGTTCGTTTCACTCTCGCCCATTAAGAATAGAATGATTATGGATACATACAGTAGTTTAATATAAGCATTTTTCACAGAGGGTAGAAGAATGTTGACTCTTTCTGTATTTTGTAATAGCCTACAGACGAAATTAGTGTGAAGCATAGCAGGATTAATTTATGTATTCAGACAATATTTACTTGTACACAATAGTCACAAACAAGACAAAATAACAATATTTCATTTGAAGGTATGTTTAGGCCTAGGTCTAGATATTTAATTAATTTTGAAAAATTATAGACTAACAATTAATTACAAAACAGAAATGTCTTGATGAATAAGTGGACCATCTTCCCTCAGCCTATACGAATTCAGAAGCAAAAATTGCTTTAACACAGTGCCTCCTCTGCCTATAAGCAGATTGACTACACACAAACTGAGTTTAGGGGGTCTCAATTTACTTTTGGGAGTTAGAATAGTAGAACACAAATATTGCAATTTAAAACATTTGGTACTGAATCAGCAGTTTTCCTCGTTATGTCCATCCCTGACAGTCAATTACCCATGTCAGCTAACATTTATAAATGTCTTGGTAAATTAGTCTAGCCAGCTATCCAAACCTTGTAGTAATCATGGCTGAATTAGGGCTACTGACCAGGCGCGAAGGGCACGTGCCCAGGGGCCCTGACCTCCAGAGGGTCTCCACTGATTTTCTTTGTCACCCAGATATCTTATGAACATGGAATAGATCAAGGCAAAATGTATAGAATTGCAGGAAATTTGCTTTAAAACTGCAACATTTTCACTCCACTTCTTGGCATGGGTCCTCAGATCCTCAGAAACGTCTACAGCTGCACCATTGAGATCATCTTGACTGGCTGTATCACTGGTTGGTATGGCAACTGACTGGCATCCAATCATAAGTCGTTGCAGAGGGTAATGCGTACGGCCCAGTACATCGATGGGGCCGAGCTCCCTGCCATCCAGGACCTCTATACCAGGCGGTGTCAGAGGAAGGCCCTAAATTGTCAAAGACTCCAGCAACCCAAGTCAAACTGATCTCTCTGATACCGCACAGCAAGCGATACCGGAGCGCCAAGTCTGGGACCAAAAGGCTCCTGAACAGAAGACTGCTGAACAGTTAATCAAATGGCTTTCTGGACTATTTGCATTGACCACTTTTTTTAGCACAGACTTTCTTGCACTGGCTCTATGCACACTCATTGGACTCTACTCACACACTCACATATACTACACTGACACTCCAACACACACATACACACACACTACATACGCTCACACATAAAACACACACACACACATCCACATTGACACATCTTTCATACTCTTCACATATGCTGCTACTACTCCGTTTTTATCTATCATGATTGCCCAGTCACTTTTACCCCTACCTACTTGTACATACAGTATTACCTCAATTACCTCAACTATTTGTATCCCTCACATTGACTCGGTACCGGTACTCCTTGTATATAGCCTCGTTATTTTTATTTTATTGTTACTATTTCCTTTTTTTATTTAGCAAATTGTTTTTGCTTTTTAACTCTGAATTGTTGGAAAAGCATTTCAAAGTGAAGTCTACACCTGTTGTATGCGGCGCATATGCAAATAAAATGTGGTTTGATTTAGCAAAAGGTGTAGAATTCCTGGAAATTATCATTAAATGTCATTTTTTTCTCCCGCCCCATACCAAGATGTACGTTGACATTTATTGCCATGAATCAGGTGTGTGCCTTTCCAAATCATGTCCAATCAATTGAATTTTCCACAGGTGGACTCCAATCTAGTTGTAGAAACATCTCAAGGATGATCAATGGAAACAGGATGCACCTGAGCTCAATTTCGAGTCTCATAGCAAAGGGTCTGAATACTTATGTAAATAAGGTATTTCTGTTGTTTTTTTGTGAAGAATCAACAACAAGTGGGACACAATCATGAAGTGGAACGACATTTATTGGATATTTCAAACTTTTTTAACAAATCAAAAACTGAAAAATTGGGCGTGCAAAATTATTCAGCCCCTTTACTTTCAGTGCAGCAAACTCTCTCCAGAAGTTCAGTGAGGATCTCTGAATGATCCAATGTTGACCTAAATGACTAATGATGATAAATACAATCCACCTGTGTGTAATCAAGTCTCCGTATAAATGCACCTGCACTGTGATAGTCTCAGAGGTCCGTTAAAGGCGCAGAGAGCATCATGAAGAACAAGGAACACACCAGGCAGGTCCGAGATACTGTTGTGAAGAAGTTTAAAGCCGGATTTGGATACAAAAGATTTCCCAAGCTTTAAACATCCCAAGGAGCACTGTGCAAGCGATAATATTGAAATGGAAGGAGTATCAGACCACTGCAAATCTACCAAGACCTGGCCGTCCCTCTAAACTTTCAGCTCATACAAGGAGAAGACTGATCAGAGATGCAGCCAAGAGGCCCATGATCACTCTGGATGAACTGCAGAGATCTACAGCTGAGGTGGGAGACTCTGTCCATAGGACAACAAACAGTCGTATATTGCACAAATCTGGCCTTTATGGAAGAGTGGCAAGAAGAAAGCCATTTCTTAAAGATATCCATAAAAAGTGTCGTTTAAAGTTTGCCACAAGCCACCTGGGAGACACACCAAACATTTGGAAGAAGGTGCTCTGGTCAGATGAAACCAAAATTGAACTTTTTGGCAACAATGCAAAACGTTATGTTTGGCGTAAATGCAACACAGCTCATCACCCTGAACACACCATACCCACTGTCAAACATGGTGGTGGCAGCATCATGGTTTGGGCCTGCTTTTCTTCAGCAGGGACAGGGAAGATGGTTAAAATTGATGGGAAGATGGATGGAGCCAAATACAGGACCATTCTGGAAGAAAACCTGATGGAGTCTGCAAAAGACCTGAGACTGGGACGGAGATTTGTCTTCCAACAAGACAATGATCCAAAACATAAAGCAAAATCTACAATGGAATGGTTCAAAAATAAACATATCCAGGTGTTAGAATGGCCAAGTCAAAGTCCAGACCTGAATCCAATCGAGAATCTGTGGAAAGAACTGAAAACTGCTGTTCACAAATGCTCTCCATCCAACCTCACTGAGCTCGAGCTGTTTTGCAAGGAGGAATGGGAAAAAATGTCAGTCTCTCGATGTGCAAAACTGATAGAGACATACCCCAAGCGACTTACAGCTGTAATCGCAGCAAAAGGTGGCGCTACAAAGTATTAACTTAAGGGGGCTGAATAATTTTGCACGCCCAATTTTTCCGTTTTTGATTTGTTAAAAATGTTTGACATATCCAATAAATGTCGTTCCACTTCATGATTGTGTCCCACTTGTTGTTGATTCTTCACAAAAAAATACAGTTTTATATCTTTATGTTTGAAGCCTGAAATGTGGCAAAAGGTTGCAAAGTTCAAGGGGCCGAATACTATTGCAAGGCACTGTATATATTCTAGTCATACTTTATCAAAATACTTTTCAAAATCTGCTATGAAGACCTGGCCTAGTTTCTTTGATGTGTCATAGTGTTTTAAGTAATTGTCATATATTATATGTCTGATCAGAAAGAACAATATCTGGTAAAACCTTTTAATTCTATGCACTATGCATTTTGCCAGGATTTGTGCTTCACAACATTGCAATGTAAGAGGCCTCCAGTTATTTAAATTAACTTTATATTTACCACACAGGTCCTGTTTCAGTAGTCGTGAAATCAGACCATCTTGCTGAGTACCTGATAGTCTACCATTTTTATAGGAGAAGTTCAAACATGCTAATACTGGATATTTGAGTACATAAAGACATGTCTGATATCAAATCAAATCAAAGTTTATTTGTCACGTGTGCCGAATACAACAGGTGTAGACCTAACAGTGAAATGCTTACTTACAGGCTCTAAACAATAGTGCAAAATAGTTATTAGGTGAACAATAGGTAAGTAAAGAAATAAAACAACAGTAAAAAGACAGGCTATATACAGTAGTGAGGCTATAAAAGTAGCGAGGCTACTTACAGACACTGGTTAGTCAGGCTGATTGAGGTAGTATGTACATGTAGATATGGTTAAAGTGACTATGCATATATGATGAACAGAGAGTAGCAGTAGCGTAAAAGAGGGGTCGGCGGGTGGTGGGTGGCGGGACACAATGCAGATAGCCCTGTTAGCCAATGTGCGGGAGCACTGGTTGGTCAGTCCAATTGAGGTAGTATGTACATGAATGTATAGTTAAAGTGACTATGCATATATGATAAACAGAGAGTAGCAGCAGGTTGGGGGGGGGGGGGGGGGGTGAACACAATGCAAATAGTCCGTGTAAACATTTGATTACCTGTTCATAAGTCTTATGGCATGGGGATAAAAACTGTTGAGAAGCCTTTTTGTCCTAGACTTGGCACTCCGGTACCGCTTGCCATGTGGTAGTAGAGAGAACAGTCTACAACAGTCCACGATCATCTCCTTAATCTTGGTAACGTTGAGGGATAGGTTGTTATTCTGGCACCACCTAGCCAGGTCTCTGACCTCCTCCCTATAGGCTGTCTCGTTGTTGTCGGTGATTGGGCCTACCACTGTTGTGTCGTCTGCAAACTTAGTGATGGTGTTGGAGTCGTGCCTGGCCATGCAGTCGTGGGTGAACAGGGAGTACAGATGGGGACAGAGCACGCACCCCTGGGGAGCTCCAGTGATGAGGATCCGCGTGGCGGATGTGTTGCTACCTACCCTCACCAGCTGGGGGTGGCCCGTCAGGAAGTCCAGTATCCAGTTGCAGAGGGAGGTGTTTAGTCCCAGGATCCTTAGCTTAGTGATGAGCTTTGAGGGCCCTATGATGTTGAACGCTGAGCTGTAGTCAATGAATAGCATTCTCACATAAGTGTTCCTTTTGTCCAGGTGGGAAAGGGCAGTGTGAAGTGCAATAGATCTTTTTGGGCGGTACGCACATTAGATTGGGTCTAGGGTTTCTGGGGTAATGGTGTTGATGTGAGCCATTACCAACCTTTCAAAGCACTGTCTGTAATAGTCTGCAAGCCCTGCCACATGATATACCTGTACTTGTATGTTTGTTTTCTTAAACTTGCATCATGTTGTCTCCATGGCAGGAGTTGCGAGTGTCGAATAGCAGGATGTCCAAGAACTGGGTGCGTGTTCAATGTATATTTTCAGTTTAGATTAAATTTAACGCTCAGCCTATTTGAAATTGAATTATGGTTTACTGAACATTTTTTATAATGCATTATACTACAATAATATTCATGTTGAAAATGTCTAGCAATTTCCAGACTCACCATCTCTTGCTATCTTCCAGGTTCAAGATGAAGCTAAGGTGAAGCTAATCACCTCTCTGTCCTCTACCCTGCATACGATTTGTGTGTGTGATGTAGTGCTAGAGAAGTGTGCCCAAGGCCAAGGCAAGCTACAGGTCACTTATTTTGTTGAGTTCATCTTGTAGTACGTTTGCCTATCTGGGCATAGGCCCTACAGTTCTGCAGTTATTTGAAGTCATCTTTATTTTATGTTTCAACTTATTTTACGATTCATATTTATTGTACAATGTTCCTGCAAACCTTTTCGCCCTGTTTCTCACTGGAGCTCGAAGAGAAAATAAAAGCAACCCAAACTTGTATCAAATCAAATCAAATTGTACTTGTCACATGCGCCGAATACAACAGGTGAACCTTACTGTGAAATGCTTACTTACAAGCCCTTAACCAATAATGCAGTTCAAGAAATAGAGTTAAGAAAATATTTACTAAATAAACTAAAGTAAAAAACAAAATAAAAGTAACACAATAAAATTACATGACAATAATGAGGCTATAAATAGGGGGTACAGGTTACTTGAGGTAATTTGTACATAGGGGTAAAGTGACTATGCATAGATAATAAACAGCGAGTAACAGCATTGCAAAAACAAGGGGAGGCATTTGTAAATAGTCCGGGTGGCCATTTGATTTGTTTAGTTGTTCAGCAGCCTCATAGCTTGGGGGTAGAAGCGTTAAGGAGCCTTTTGGACCTAGACTTGGCGCTCCGGTACCTCTTGCCGTTCAGTAGCAGAGAGAACAATCTATGACTTGGGTGACCATTTTTTAGGCCTTCCTCTGACACCGCCTAGTATATATGTCCTGAATGTCAGGAAGCTTGGCCCCAGTGATGTATTGGGCCATACGCACTATAATTCCTGGTGGCACAACTCTTTCCTTCACCTTAGGCCCTAGGTCTTTTTCTTTTTACACAATTTCTTACACTATTACGATTGTTTCCCTATCTGTGCTTTTACTTACAGTCCACGTTAATTACATGCTCATACTTGCTAATAGGCGTAGATACTAGTTTACTGTGGAATTAGGAACTAGGTAGTTGAAGTGGTAGATGTGATTCCACTACGGAAGACATTTCTCACGGACGCATTTTGTTCATCATTTATTATCTTCCGCCAATTGAAAGGTTGTCGGCGTAGCTACATTATGAAACCAGCATGAGGGAACGTAGCTAATTGCTAAATAACAGTCAAAACGGTCTTGTATTTTTGGATTCTGACTTCGATAACTTCTGTAATTCACCATGCATTCGCAGATCCTGTGCAAAGGCACGGCTGCGGCTGTGGCTGCGAGGAGAATGCGGAATATTTTAGGTCCTGTCCTGGGCAAAGGCGGCTGGACGTGGAATACTCATGAGGTCAAACTCCTCAACACATCGGCAGGTGACTGACCCTAGCTAACGTTAATAGTAACACTACAGGCTATTATCATAGTGTTCAACTATTGTTTTTGAGCCTAAAACCCCACTTTTGTCGTCTTTAAATGTATATTTAAAGTGGGCTGATGTAACAGGCTAGCAAGTTAGCTAGCTAGCCACACCATGGAAGTAACTAGATTGTTAGCTAGCTGTCACCTGTCACCTACATTTCGTATGTTCTGGTAGTTAGCTAGCTAAGAGTTTTACAACTACTGTAATCCAAGCTATCAGATTACACTGTCACACTCACATAACATGGTACATTTCCCGAAACAAATCATCCCTAGTTAACGTTAGGCCTACTCCTATTGGTTTTTACTTATGTGGCATTTGTTCCTGCAAACGTTGTATTAGTTTTGTGTGTGGCGTCAATCACTGTATTGTACACAATCTTTTTTCTTCTGTGTGTCAGGTGACACAGTGAAGATAGGGGAGATCTCCTACCAGCTCAAAACGCCCAGGAACCCAGAGCTAGTGCCCATCAATCACAGTATGTAGCACCAGTGATATGCTCTACCTTCAATGCAATGTATTTCTGTCTGTGTGTTGTGTATGAGCGAGATAATGAATGAGACAGTGAGTTTGTGTTTGCATGTCCTTCCTTGTGTTTTTAGTGTCAGAGACCCTGCCCCAGACTGTGGTCCAGCACCTGCGTTGGATCATGCAGAAGGATCTGTTGGGTCAGGATGTGTTCCTCATTGGACCCCCTGGACCCCTACGACGATCCATCGCCATGAAGTACCTGGTGAAAACAAACACACACACTCACTCTACTAGTCCACTGAGCAATCAAATCAAATTTTAATTGTCACATGCTTCATAAGCAACAGGTGTAGAATAACAGTGCTTACGGTGCCTTCCCAACAATGCAGAATACAATAAGAAATATAATAATAGAAAAATTAATTGTAACACTTATTACACAATGAGCAATGATAGTGAGTCGATGTGCAGGGTTACGAGGACATTGAGTTAGATATGTACATATACAGTTGAAGTCGGAAGTTTACATACACTTAGGTTGGAGTCATTAAAACTAGTTTTTCAACCACTCCACAAATTTCTTGTTAACAAACTATCGTTTTGGCAAGTCGGTTAGGACATATACTTTGTCCGTGATACAAGTAATTTTTTCCAACATTGTTTACAGTCAGATTATTTCACTTATAATTCACTGTATCATAATTCCAGTGCGTCAAAAGTTGACTGTGCCTTTAAACAGCTTGGAAAATTCCAGAAAATGATGTCATGGCTTTAGAAGCTTCTGATTGGCTAATTGACATAATTTGAGTCAATTGGAGGTGTACCTGTGGATGTATTTCAAGGCCTACCACCAAACTCAGTGCCCCTTTGCTTGACATCATGGGGAAAAAAAAAAGACCTCAGATTTTTTTTTTGAGACCTCCACAAGTCTGGTTCATCCTTGGGAGCAATTTCCAAACGCCTGAAGGTACCATGTTCATCTGTACAAACAATAATACGCAAGTATAAACACCATGGGACCACACAGCCATCATACCGCTCAGGAAGGAGATGCATTCTGTCTCCTAGAGATGAATGTACTTTGGTGCGAAAAGTGCAAATCAATCCCAGAACAACAGCAAAGGACCTTCAAATCATATGTATTGGTCACATACACATGGTTAGCAGATGTTAATGCGAGTGTAGCGAAATGCGTGTGCTTCTAGTTCCGACGATGCAGTAATATCTAACAAGTAATCAAACAATTTCACAACAAGTACCTTATACACACAAGTGTAAAGGAATGAAGAAGAATATGGTAAAGCACCTTGTGAAGATGCTGGAGGAAACGGGTACAAAAGTATCAATTTCCACAGTAAAACAAGTCCTATATCGACATAACCTGAAAGGCCGCTCAGCAAGGAAGAAGCCACTGCTCCAAAACCGCCATAAAAAGCCAGACTACAGTTTGCAACTGCACATGGGGACAAAGATCATACTTTTTGGAGAAATGTCCTCTGGTCTGATGAAACAAAAATAGAACTGTTTGGCCATAATGACCATCGTTATGTTTGGAGGAAAAAGGGGGAGGCTTGCAAGCCGAAGAACACCATACCAACCGTGAAGCACGGGGGTGGCAGGATCATGTTGTGGGGGTGCTTTGCTGCAGGAGTGATTGGTGCACTTCACAAAATAGATGGCATCATGAGGCAGGAAAATTATGTGGATATATTGAAGCAACATCTCAAAGACATCAGTCAGGAAGTTAAAGCTTGGTCGCAAATGGGTCTTCCGAATAGACAATGACCCCAAGCATACTTCCAAAGTTGTGGCAAAATGGCTTAAGGACAACAAAGTCAAGGTATTGGAGTGGCCTTCACAAAGCTCTGACCTCAATCCCATAGAAAATGTGTGGGCAGAACTGAAAAAAGCATGTGCGTGCAAATAGGCCTACAAACCTGACTCAGTTACACCAGCTCTGTCAGGAGGAATGGGCCAAAATTCACCCAACTTATTGTGGGAAGCTTGTGAAAGGCTACCCAAAACATTTGACCCAAGTTAAACAATTTAAAGGCAATGCTACCAAATACTAATTGAGTGTATGTAAACTTCTGACCCACTGGGAATGTGATGAAAGAAATAAAAGCTGAAATAAATCATTCTCTCTACTATTATTCTGACATTTCACATTCTTAAAATAAAGTGATGATCCTAACTGACCTAAGACAGGACATTTTTACTTGGATTAAATGTCAGGAATTGTGAAACACTGAGTTTAAATGTATTTGGCTAAGGTGTATGTCAACTTCTGACTTCAACTGTAGGTTGGGGTAAACTGACTAGGCAACAGGATAGATAATAGACAGTAGCAGCAGCGTATGTGATGAGTGTGGACGTGCCGCTCTTTATCCATGCTGAAGCCTATCTAGGGAGTGGTGCTGTATTACAGGAGTTGCCAAACCTTAGTGAATTTCCAAAACCTATGTTCAACAGTAGCATAGCGCCATAGTTACTATTACTAGTAATATTAGTTACTATTACCATACAATAAACTATCAAAAGCTATGTGATAACTAATTACTATTAGTGCAAGTATACACTGTACAGCATTATTGAGTGTTTTTAAAGTGTTATGGAGTACTCTAGTATTAGGAAGTGTTCTAAAGTGTTGTGTTGACTTCCCTGATTGGTTAGGAGCTGACTAAGAGGGAGGTGGAGTATGTAGCTCTGTCCAGAGACACTACAGAGACAGATCTCAAACAAAGAAGAGAGATACGATCTGGAACAGCCTTTTACATAGACCAGGTGAGTACCGTTCATATGTCCGTCAGCCCATCCGTCCATCAATCTATCTGTATGCACTATATAGCTATCAATGTGAAGTTCTGAAAAGGTGTTTTAAAACTTTGGTCAGATATGTCAGTGGTGTGAACATTAAGACATTTAGTCTTTTGTCATTGCAGCTACATGCTGATGGGTATACGCTTTCTTGTTAAAAACAGCACTCATTTGTTGGTTTCCGATGAGAGCACCTCAATGATCAAAGCTCCACTCTTCAGCAGCACTGGTTAGATAAGCTGCTGTCAATATAAAGACCCCTTTCCTGGTTGGTTTATTTGTGGCTTGGTTCTATACTTGGGCTGGGAATTGCCAGGGACCACACGATACTATATCATGATGCTTAGGTGCCTATACGATATGTATTGCAATTCTATATGTATCACGATTTATCACAGTTGTATATGTATTGCGATTCGATACTGCTATTTTATAGCGATTCGATGTTCCAAACATATTGCTCACTATGTCTGCTGCAGAGGGTCGAAAGAGAGCCAAAATAAAAACGTTTTGATCAGTCATTGAAATAAAAGTGCTGAAAACATGTTCGCTCGCCATTTTAAAAGGAAGTTTGAGGCCAAACTATAGGAGGAGAAATACCAACGTTTTGGTGCAGGTACAGCCGACTAGCGCTAGCCAACCTTAATAACTGCCTTTTTAGAGAATCGATACTTGTACAGTAGTCATAGAATCAATATAATATTGCAATACTCTACTGTATCGATTTTCCCTCCATCCCTATTCTACACTAACCATCTAATGATCAGTGAGATCCACCAGGACACAGTCCATTCTGTGAGCTGGTGAGCTAGCTAGCTCATACATCTGCGATCTGAAAGCAGTATCAATGATTTTGCCAGGTAACATTCCTCAACATTTAAAAATAACTTAATATTTCATAAAGATTGGATAGAATTTATGCGGACATGTTATTACTGACTTGTCACCAATGTTCCCGCTAAGCTGTGCGCAGGCGTGTAGCTCCCCAGGACTGCCACGCTGAAGAAATATCAGCCCGCTCAGAGAAACATGAGATTGAACTTCAACTTTCTAGAGTTTTTCCACTTAGTTAACACTATCAACGTTTCCCTTTCTGTGGGAACTGTGATTGAATCAACGCAGTATTAGCCACTTTCAATGTAACATACTGAAACAGAACAAACTATGCAACACTTAGTATGCAAAACTAGCTATGCAAGAATTTTTGTTGTCGGCAGAACGCACCAGAGTAGGATTCTATTGCAATGATAGGCTTGACTCAGCCCATACTCTACACAGACCCGCACGGCATAACCAATCAGAGCTGCAGTGGGCCTATTTGCAAATAGACTATTGCCATATATGGATCTGTGCCATTCACTTAAAACTGCACTGTGTTTACAGCATGAGCGGTCGTAAAATGTTATGGATTGCATTTTCTCCATTGTTTTTGATGGTAGGCCACTCTAGTAGGCCTACATTATGATCAAGTAGGCTACTGTAACTTAAAGCGGGTACAGCCTCAGTGTTCACAGTAAACGCGCAACGTTCATGTTTGCGCTCAGCAGACCTGAAATTTGCCCAGTTCAAATGATATATTTTTAGGCAAACCAATGCATGTCTTTTATTATTTAAAAAACATGGATGGAATTGTATCTCTCAACCTGACCCAAATAAGATGATGGTTCAATGAGATGGATAAGAGGATGCATATAGACTTCAGGGCTCGACATTAACACTTGTCCGGGACAAGTAAAAAACCTTTGAGTTTTTAGTAAATGTAAAAAATATCTATGCAAAAATTCTAGGGAATAATAATAATTTATATATTCATATTTATAATAAAATAATCATTTATAATAAAAATAATCAGGATGTTGTGTCAAATGGGGTAAATGCAGATGGAGGAACACCATGCTGTTATATTTTAGATGGTGTCAGCATAATTTTATTTTCATGAATTTTGGAGTAGAATGTCCTTTTAAAAAGTCACCAGAATTGAGCTTCTGTCCTTCTACATAAAAATTCTCGCGGGAAGGACGCCCTAAGCAAGGTGACTCACGGCAGGGTAGCCTAGTGGTTAGAGCGTTGGACTAGTAACCGGAAGGTTGCAAGTTCAAATCCCCGAGCTGACAAGGTACAAATCTGTCGTTCTGCCCCTGAACAGGGCAGTTAACCCACTGTTCCTAGGCCATCATTGAAAATAAGAATTTGTTCTTAACTGACTTGCTTGGTTAAATAAAGGTAAAATAAAAAATAAACATGTACAAAATGATCCTCTTTCACTAAAAGCATGATGGTCATGACTTTCTTACATGAAAGGGAAGGTTAACTTGGCCCCAGACAATTGCCCCTGGGGGGGACAAGTGACAATCAAAATGTTAATGTCAAGCCCTGTAGACACTCATCCACTGATCTCTACTCTGCCTAGAAACAGTCAGCTGGGTCACCATGGAGACAGGGTGTTAATAAACTGCAGTGATTCCCCCAGGGGGAAGCACTCGGATCATCCTCTCCCTGGGGTTCAGATGATAGACCCTCAATGATTGATCCGAGGGCCATTCAATCAGGGAAAACATCACCCATCCTGCAATAATTCATTTTTGCGGCCTACTTTATTCAACTAGACAATATGTCAAATGTATAATTTGCTGCAAGGATCAAATTGCTGCAGGAAGAGGCAGAGCAATGTTGCTTTTGTGGCCTACTCCTCTCCTCCTCCTCCTCCTCCTCCTCCTCCTCTTCTTCTTCTTCCAATGAAAACAAAGCAACCAGGATTAGTGTTTTCACCTCCTCTCCTCCCCCTCTTCCCCGCTGGCCACCATCCATCCCATCAAAGATAAAACAGGTTTCCATTGTTCCCATGGCAACATGTGCTGAATAGCTGCACCATTATGGATTGAGCTAATTGGTGTCAACATTATTCACAAATTTGTCATTTACTTCAGCAATGGCTGTTTTGGCTAGATTTGTTCGTGTGTGGATCGGGATGCATGAAACTGGTTTTCTGTCAGGATTGGGTACTAGCAGAAGGGTGTGTTGATAAGAGCATCAGTGTATTCCTGTGGGCCTTGCGCTCATTTGGAGACCTATATTCAGGCTTTGTGTGTCAACCCATCTGCTCTCCCCTCTCTTCTTGCCTCTCTTCTCTCACTAATAGACTCCTCCAATTCAACATCCTTGTAGTCAGCATCTAATATAGATCCAGGGCTGGAAATAATCACTGTCCCCAGAGATTCTTCTGCCATTGAAATCCTTGGGCGGGCCGCCTAAGCATTTTATTGGGCCACCTAAGCCCAGTTGGTGTTTTCTTAGTGTTATTTTTTTAAATATATTTCCGGCATAAAAATGCTTTAAGATATAAAGTATGTAGAAAAGATAATGGACTAATATATATTTTTATAATATAATCTTTGAGAACTAACAATCACCAAAATTAAAGCTAGACAGTCAAGGAGAATTGAAAATTCCAAAAACAATGAATTTAGCAGTATGGATTTTATTATGGTTGAGCAAAATAACACAGCATTAGTCATGACAAAATGCGTATTGCAGGATAATAGCTTTAAAACGGCAATATTTTATCTTAGCTCCATGGCAGAATATGTCGAATCGCAGGAAATTTGTTTTAAAACTGCAAAAAAATCGAATTGAGAAATGTGTGGAAGAGGCCCTCCCGAGTGGCGCAGCGGTCTAAGGCGTTACTACAGACCCCGGTTCATTCCTGGGCTGTGCCACAACCAGCCGTTGACGGGTGTCCCATTGGACGGTGCACAATTGGCCCAGCGTCGTTCAGGTTAGGGGAGGGTTCGGCCAGGGGGGTCTTTACTTGTCTCATCACGTCCTAGCAAGTTCTTGTTGAGGGCCGGGTGCCTGCAGGCTGTTCACGGTATCCAGTTGAACGGTGTTTCCTCTGACACATTGGTGCGGCTGGCGGGTGTTAAGGAGCGTGGTTAGGCGGGTCATGTTTCGCAAGACGCGTGACTCCACTTTCACCTCTCCTGAGCCCGTTGGGGAATTGCAGCGATGAGACAAGATCGTAATTGAAATTGGGACATTTTTGGAAATGTGGAATTGCAGGAAATTGGCTTAAAATTGCAAACATTTCTCTACACCACCTAGATGGGGGCCGCTTAAATGTTCTCTAAAATTCAGCTACGCCACATACCTCGCCCCCTGCCATGCCAACCACCTAAGTCCCTTTTTGATCCAAAAAAAACCAACCTGGTCCTTTGAAATCAGGTCCAACTCTAATTATATTAAACATCCTCAAACCCAGGAGGCTAGTCAATCTGCAAATAGACGTCATTACAGTGACTGGAATCTCACCTTCAATAATGACCTAGTTGGACCAATGAATGCCCTAGCCTTGTGCTTTAGCTTATTCTATGGCATGACAACAGGAACGGAGTGGCTGGAGTCGATTATGGGTTATTGAGAATATTGAGTGCTACCGTACCGTTTCAAGTAAGACTTTCTCTAAGAATCAAGGAACTTTTTGTTCCTGCTTCCTGTGACATAGCCTAACCCTCAGATCTACAGGTAACTGCCAAAATAATGGAAACACTTAGTAAATGAGGGATACAAAGTGTATTGAAAGCAGGTGCTTCCACACAGGTGTGGTTCCTGAGTTAATTAAGCATTTAACATCCCATCATGCTTAGGGTCATGTATAAAAATGCTGGGCAAGCCATTATTTTGTCTACCATGGCTATACTCACATAGGATGAAAATGTCCCCATCCACAAGGTATAAGTGGTTACTGAATGTTTTGATGAGCATGAAAATGAAGTAAACCATATGCTATGGCTGTCTCAGTCACCAGATCTCAAACCAATGAAACACTTATGGGAGATTCTGGAGCGGTTCCTGAGACAGTGTTTTCCACCACCATCAACAAAACACCAAATTATGGAATTTCTTGTGGAAGAATGGTGTCGCAACCCTCCAATAGAGTTCCAGACACTAGTAGAATATATGTCCCGGTACGTTGAAGCTGTTCTGGCTCAAGGTGGCCCAACACCCTGTTAAGACATTTTATTACGGAGTTTCCTTTATTTGGGCAGTTACATGTAGCTATCAAGTCAACTCCAGCTACTAGCTAGCCAGTTCTCTTGCGTCTTTTCTCCAGCTTCCAGGCCATGTCCAACGCAAGGCAACAGTCCCATTGCTCTGTGGGGTTCTTATTATAAAAAGCCAGAGAAAGTATTTTGAGGGATGTTTTTCTTTCTCTTCCAACCATGTCGTCCTCTTCTGTGTCCAAACCCAGCACAACACACACACAACACACACACACGCGCACACACACAAGGCCTGCTTATGGTTTTGCGTCCTCTCGCCATCCTGCGTCACTCCACATTTCTACCAATTATCTGATTACAGTGTTCTCTGGGCTGAAAATGGACCAATGGTTTATATATAGTCATCTGGTTCCAGCTATAGTTTTTATGGTTGCTCTTCCCAGAGACCCGGGCCGTGTATTTACATGTAAACCTAATTATATGGCAACATCGCTCTGTGGTCGGCCCAGATGGCTAAAGTTTCTTGCCTTTGACGTCAGAGCTGTTTGATTTGCCTACACACACACACACACACACTCACACAGTTTTATCTTCTTAACACAATAGACCTATCACACGTCTGGTTAGGGTAGAATATAGCCTGTGTTAAAATAGCCAGACTGTTTTGACCCAGAAGGACTTTCTTAGGAAAGCATTATGGTAGGTCTGTGTTGTTCAACGAAGCGGGGGCAGTTTGACTATAAAGATAAGGGTAAACTTTTACGTAATAATGTCGATATTGGAACATGGGTTGGGAAGGACAAGCAGAGGTAGTAGTGCTTGCAGATACACAGGGATTCAGGGAATAGTCCTGTTAGCCTGTTAGCAGTCAATCGATAAACCAATCAGTTCATCACATGTAATTTGCGTCGTTTTACAGTGTGTAGTTTATGTGTATTGTATAACTAAAGTTGTATTGCAGTGTGCGGTGCGGGCGGCGACAGAGGGCAGGATCCTGGTTCTAGAGGGGCTGGAGAAAGCGGAGAGGAACGTTCTCCCGGTTCTGAACAACCTGTTGGAGAACCGAGAGATGCAGCTGGAGGACGGACGCTTCCTCATGTCCTACCAGCGCTACGACAAACTACTGACGGTGAGACCTGTGTGTGTGTGTCAGCTGTGTGTGGGCGTATTGAGCAACGTGTGCTGCCCCAGCGTACAAAGGCAGTTGATTTAACCCTGTCCCCTGCAGGAGCACACCAAAGAGGAGCTGGATGCGTGGCAGATTGTGCGTGTGAGCGAGGACTTCCGGGTCATCGCCCTGGGACTTCCTGTCCCCCGGTACAAAGGCAACCCTTTGGACCCGCCCCTCCGATCCCGCTTCCAAGCCAGAGACATCTACTACCTACCCTTCAAGGTTAGAGCAACGATCCCAGATCAACTAGCCTATCCTACGGGCTATATTCATTACAGATGTGGGTAAGAAGGAGAAACACTTTGAAGAACCAGTGTCGTGTCTGATTACTTCCTATTTCTTCTCTCTCAGGATCAGTTGGAAATCCTGTACGTTGTTGGACCAAACGTGCCTGCCGAGAGGTACAGACACACACACTAATGCTGTACAACTTTGAACAGAGTTATAATTTAGTAATAGCCTAATACGTGTGCTGTGTTGTCTCTTTGTATCTCAGGGTGTCCCAGCTGCTGTCGTTTGCCACCACTCTCTGTTCCCAGGAGTCATCCAACCTGGGTCTGCCTGATTTCCCTGTGGACAACCTGCCTCCTGCTCTAACAGTACTGGTAAGACCGATGGAGGGAGGGAGGGATGAGCAAAGCATGAAGGAGGGGGAGGAGAGGAGTGAGGGTATTGGGCTAGCCTTGGTCTGCCTGACTTCTCTGGGGACAGCCTGACTCCTGCTCTCACAGTACTGGTAAGACCGATGGAGGGAGGGATGAGCGAAGCATGAAGGGGGGGGGGGGAGAGGAGTGAGGGTATAGGTCTGCCTGACTTCTCTGGGGACAACCTGCCTCCTGCTCTTCCAGTACTTTTGAGAAACGTCTGGAGGGAAATGGATGTAGAGGTGAGGGACATATCCTTGGTATGGGTCTACTCCTCCACATTATTAAGAGTCAATTCACCCACCAAACAATCAATCAATTAGACAATAAGTCAACCAACTTATCAATCAGTTATTTAGGCAATTTTACACCTATTCATTCAAGGATTTTTCTTTATTTTTTACTATTTTCTACATAATACTGAAGACATCAAAACAATGAAATAACACATATGGAATCATGTAGTAACCAAAAAAGTGTTAAACAAATATATTTAATATTTGAGATTCTTCAAAGTAGCCACCCTTAGCCTTGATGATAGCTTTGCATGCTATTGGCGTTCTCTCAACCAGCTTCACCATATGCTGAGCACTTGTTGGCTGCTTTTCCTTCACTCTGCGATCCAACTCATCCAAACCATCTCAAATGGTTTGAAGTCGGGTGATTGTGGAGGCCGGGTGATTGTGGAGGCCAGGTCATCTGATGCAGCACTCCATCACTCTCCTTCTTGGTCAAATAGACCTTACACGGCCTGGAGGTGTGTTGAAAAACAAATGATAGTCCCACTAAGCGCAAACCAGATGGGATGGCGTATCGCTGCAGAATGCTGTGATTGCCATGCTGGTTAAGTGTCCCTTGAATTCTAAATAAATCCCTGACATTGTCACCAGCAAAGCACCATCACACCTCCTCCATGCTTCACATTGGGAACCACACACGCGGAGATCATCCGTTCATCTACTCTGCGTCTCACAAAGACACAGCTGTTGGAACCAAAAATCTCATCAGACCCAAGGACAGATTTCCAGCAGTTTAATATCCATTGCTTGTGTTTCTTGGCCCAAGCAAGTCTCTTCTTATTATTGGTGTCCTTTAGTAGTGTTTTCTTTGCAGCAATTCAACCATGAAGGTCTGATGTGTCTGTCTTTAACTGTGAAGCATTTATTTGGGCTGCAATTTGAGTTTCAGTTAACGCTAATTAACTTATTCTCTGCAGCAGAGGTAACTCTGGGTCTTCCTTTCCTGTGGCGGACCTCATGAGAGCCAGTTTCATCATTGCGCTTGATGGTTTTTGCGACTGCACTTGCAGAAACTTTCAAAGTTCTTTCCATAATATGGACTTGGTCTTTTACCAAATAGGGCTATCTTCTGTATAAGACCCTTACTTTCTCACAACACAATTGATTGGCTCAAACACATTAAGAAGGAAAAAAATTCCACAAATTAACTTTTAACAAGGCACACCTGCTAATTGAAATGCATTTGAGGTGACTACCTCATGAAGCTAGTTGAGAGAATACCAAGAGTGCGCAAAGCTGTCATCAATGCAAAGGGTGGCTACTTTGAAGAATCTCAAATATAACATATATACAGTGCCTTGCGAAAGTATTCGGCCCCCTTGAACTTTGCGACCTTTTGCCACATTTCAGGCTTCAAACATAAAGATATAAAACTGTATTTTTTTGTGAAGAATCAACAACAAGTGGGACACAATCATGAAGTGGAACGACATTTATTGGATATTTCAAACTTTTTTAACAAATCAAAAACTGAAAAATTGGGCGTGCAAAATTATTCAGCCCCTTTACTTTCAGTGCAGCAAACTCTCTCCAGAAGTTCAGTGAGGATCTCTGAATGATCCAATGTTGACCTAAATGACTAATGATGATAAATACAATCCACCTGTGTGTAATCAAGTCTCCGTATAAATGCACCTGCACTGTGATAGTCTCAGAGGTCCGTTAAAGGCGCAGAGAGCATCATGAAGAACAAGGAACACACCAGGCAGGTCCGAGATACTGTTGTGAAGAAGTTTAAAGCCGGATTTGGATACAAAAATATTTCCCAAGCTTTAAACATCCCAAGGAGCACTGTGCAAGCGATAATATTGAAATGGAAGGAGTACCAAGACTCTACCAAGACCTGGCCATCCCTCTAAACTTTCAGCTCATACAAGGAGAAGACTGATCAGAGATGCAGCCAAGAGGCCCATGATCACTCTGGATGAACTGCAGAGATCTACAGCTGAGGTGGGAGACTCTGTCCATAGGACAACAATCAGTCGTATATTGCACAAATCTGGCCTTTATGGAAGAGTGGCAAGAAGAAAGCCATTTCTTAAAGATATCCATAAAAAGTGTCGTTTAAAGTTTGCCACAAGCCACCTGGGAGACACACCAAACATGTGGAAGAAGGTGCTCTGGTCAGATGAAACCAAAATTGAACTTTTTGGCAACAATGCAAAACGTTATGTTTGGCGTAAAAGCAACACAGCTGAACACACCATCCCCACTGTCAAACATGGTGGTGTCAGCATCATGGTTTGGGCCTGCTATTCTTCAGCAGGGACAGGGAAGATGGTTAAAATTGATGGGAAGATGGATGGAGCCAAATACAGGACCATTCTGGAAGAAAACCTGATGGAGTCTGCAAAAGACCTGAGACTGGGATGGAGATTTGTCTTCCAACAAGACAATGATCCAAAACATAAAGCAAAATCTACAATGGAATGGTTCAAAAATAAACATATCCAGGTGTTAGAATGGCCAAGTCAAAGTCCAGACCTGAATCCAATCGAGAATCTGTGGAAAGAACTGAAAACTGCTGTTCACAAATGCTCTCCATCCAACCTCACTGAGCTCGAGCTGTTTTGCAAGGAGGAATGGGAAAAAATGTCAGTCTCTCGATGTGCAAAACTGATAGAGACATACCCCAAGCGACGTACAGCTGTAATCACAGCAAAAGGTGGCGCTACAAAGTATTAACTTAAGGGGGCTGAATAATTTTGCACGCCCAATTTTTCAGTTTTTGATTTGTTAAAAAAGTTTGAAATAACCAATAAATGTCGTTCCACTTCATGATTGTGTCCCACTTGTTGTTGATTCTTCACAAAAAAAATACAGTTTTATATCTTTATGTTTGAAGCCTGAAATGTGGCAAAAGGTCGCAAAGTTCAAGGGGGCCGAATACTTTCGCAAGGCACTGTATATATTTATTTATTTTTAAAATTTATTTGATTATTTTACCCCTTTTTCTCCCCAATTTCGTGGTATGCAATTGGTAGTGTCTACTGTCTTGTCTCATCGCTGCAATTCCCGTACGGACTCGTACGGACTGCTTCTTGACACAACGCACATCCAACCCGGAAGCCAGCCGCACCAATGTGACGGAAGAAACACCGTACATCTAGCAACCTGGTCAGCGTGCACTGCGCCCAGCCCGCCACAGGAGTCACTAGTGCGCGATGAGACAAGGATATCCCTGCCGGCCTAACCCGGACGACGCTGGGCCAATTGTGTGCCGCCCCATGGGCCTCCCGGTCGCGGCCGGCTGCGGCAGAGCCTGGGCTTGAAACCCAATGCAGTGCCTTAGACCACTGCGCCACCCAGGAGGCCCCAAATATAACATATATTTTGATTTGTTTAACACTCGATTCCATATGTGTTATTTCATAGTTTTGATGTCTTCATTATTATTATACAATGTAGAAAATAGTAAAAATAAAGAACAACCCTCGAATGAGTAGGTGTGTCCAAACTTTTGAGTGATACTGTATATTCAGTTTCAACCAACCAACCAACCAACCAACCCTTTCCCTGTTCCTGTGTGCTTCCAGGAGCATTTTCCCATGCTGTCGTCCCAGCAGCTAGTGCAGAGGCTCTACCCCTACCAAGCCATGTTGGGGAAGGAGGGCTGCACCGCCGTGGAGGGGGTTCTTAGTGTAAGAACACACACGGACAGGCATGCACAGTTACACACACACACACACACACAGCTGACTGTTGTCGTCTCTTTCCAGAGGTTTGAGTTGCTGGATGCGTGTCAGCAGCCGGCTTCCAGTGCTGTCCTGAAGGTGGCGCCAGCGAACACAGAGCAGCCCGGCCAGCCTGGAGCCCAGGCTGACGTCACAGTCCGCATCACAGACAAGGACATCACCTTCCAGGTAACACAACCCCTTTGTGATTGTGAACCATTCTGTAGAGAAGGCTGACTACTGGGGCAGTGTGGGGTTTGGAGGAATGACATACCAGAGTTGAAAGAGATGTTCGGGTCCACAGCCATCTACTAGACGGTATATGGCTTTGGTCCTCAGTTCCAAGTCGCCTGGTCAGTGAGAATGGTGGCGTTATCTGCAGTTCTTTGAAAGCTCTTTTTTGTTGTGTGTTTGAACTCTCATGTGGGACCCTGGAAGTGTGTGTGTTTGATCTTCTGTGAGGCCCCATATCTGCCGGATTATGAGAGAAATGGAAGTACGTAATATGGATTAAAGATGGTGTGTGTTGATGTGTAACAAAATGGTGATATCTGGTTGTTTTTCTAGTTAAAATGAACTCTCTGTTTTCTTTAGCATTACTAGATTCATCTCTCTCGTTTTCTCTTTATTTTTCTCTTTCTCTCTCTATATATACAGTGCATTCGGTCCTATTGAGGGAAAAGACAAATGAATCAATTTTAGAATAAGGTGTAACAAAATGTGGAAAAAGTCAAGGTGTTTGAATACTTTCCGAAAGCTGTGTGTGTGTGTGTGTGTGTGTGTGTGTGTGTGTGTGTGTGTGTGTGTGTGTGTGTGTGTGTGTGTGTGTGTGTGTGTGTGTGTGTGTGTGTGTGTGTGTGTGTGTGTGTGTGTGTGTGTGTGTGTGTGTGTGTGTGTGTGTGTGTGTGTGTGTGTGTGTGTGTGTGTGTGTGTGTGGCAAGACATAATGTGAACCCTTTGGAATCACCTGGTTTTCTGCATAAATTGGTCATCAAATTTGATCTGATCTTCATCTAAATTATATATATATATATACACTGCTCAAAAAATTAGGGAACACTAAAATAACACATCCTAGATCTGAATGAATGAAATATTCTTATTAAATACTTTTTTCTTTACATAGTTGAATGTGCTGACAACAAAATCACACAAAAATGATAAACGGAAATCAAATTTATCAACCCATGGAAGTCTGGATTTGGAGTCACACTCAAAATGTAATTGGAAAACCACACTACAGGCTGATCCAACTTTGATGTAATGTCCTTAAAACAAGTCAAAATGAGGCTCAGTAGTGTGTGTGGCCTCCACGTGCCTGTATGACCTCCCTACAACGCCTGGGCATGCTCCTGATGAGGTGGCGGATGGTCTCCTGAGGGATCTCCTCCCAGACCTGGACTAAAGCATCCGCCAACTCCTGGACAGTCTGTGGTGCAACGTGGCGTTGGTGGATGGAGCGAGACATGATGTGCTCAATTGGATTCAGGTCTGGGGGACGGGCGGGCCAGTCCATAGCATCAATGCCTTCCTCTTGCAGGAACTGCTGACACACTCCAGCCACATGAGGTCTAGCATTGTCTTGCATTAGGAGGAACCCAGGGCCAACCGCACCAGCATATGGTCTCACAAGGGGTCTGAGGATCTCATCTCGGTACCTAATGACAGTCAGGCTACCTCTGGCGAGCTCATGGAGGGCTGTGCGGCCCCCCAAAGAAATGCCACCCCACACCATGACTGACCCACCGCCAAACCGGTCATGCTGGAGGATGTTGCAGGCAGCAGAACGTTCTCCACGGCGTCTCCAGACTCTGTGTGGCAGAGACTCAGTGTGGACCTGCTTTCATCTGTGAAGAGCACAAGGCGCCAGTGGCGAATTTGCCAATCTTGGTGTTCTCTGGCAAATGCCAAACGTCCTGCATGGTGTTGGGCTGTAAGCACAACCCCCACCTGTGGACGTCGGGCCCTCATACCACCCTCATGGAGTCTGTTTCTGACCGTTTGGGCAGACACATGCACATTTGTGGCCTGCTGGAGGTCATTTTGCAGGGCTCTGGCAGTGCTCCTCCTGCTCCTCCTTGCACAAAGGTGGAGGTAGCGGTCCTGTTGCTGGGTTGTTGCCCTCCTACGGCCTCCTCCACGTCTCCTGATGTACTGGCCTGTCTCCTGGTAGCGCCTCCATGCTCTGGACACTACGCTGACAGACAGAGCAAACCTTCTTACCACAGCTCGCATTGATGTGCCATCCTGGATGAGCTGCACTACCTGAGCCACTTGTGTGGGTTGTAGACTCCGTCTCATGCTACCACTAGAGTGAAAGCACCGCCAGCATTCAAAAGTGACCAAAACATCAGCCAGGAAGCATAGGAACTGAGAAGTGGTCTGTGGTCACCACCTGCAAAACCACTCCTTTATTGGGGGTGTCTTGCTAATTGCCTATAATTTCAACCTGTTGTCTATTCCATTTGCACAACAGCATGTGACATTTATTGTCAATCAGTGTTGCTTCCTAAGTGGACAGTTTGATTTCACAGAAGTGTGATTGACTTGAAGTTACATTGTGTTGTTTAAGTGTTCCCTTTATTTTTTTGAGCAGTGTATATATATCGGTATCTCTGAAATTCAATATGCTTTAATGGCATGAATAACAAGGTCAGTGTTGCCAAAGCGAAGTAAATATCGACATCAATAAGAATATTAGCTGTAATACTCTCTGATTACAGGTCCCAGCAGGCACCAAGGCACCCCGCCCCCCCAACAGTAACCCCGCATTCATCAGCACCCCGAGCCACGCCCAGCTCCTGGCTGAGATGGTGCAGTCACACCTAGTCAAAGACATGTGCCTTATAGGGGCTAAGGTACACACACACACTGCTGCTATATACTATTTATTCACCTGCTTGACCAAGACACTACCTAATTTATATTTGTAAATACAGTCATTCTTGACATAGTACATTCATTATCTATACTGTATATCCTATTGTGTCCACATCAGGCTATTACTATGCATACTATACCTCTTCTATTACTTGTTATTTTTTACGTGGCAAATATAATTGGATTAGATTGTTTTATTTGACACGCGCACGCTAACCTCCGTCTAAGATGCTTAGTTACGTTTAATGTGTATTGGTTTGCTTTTGCTACTTGGACAACATTGACCGAGTCTTGTATGTTTTCAGGGTTGTGGCAAGTCAGTGGTTGCCAAAGAGTTTGCTGAGATGCTGGGTTACAGCATTGAGCCTGTAATGCTCTATCAGGTAGGAATACAGTACCTCCCAACTCTTCATTTGGAGGCTCTGTGTGTGTGTGTGTCTGTGTGTCTGTGTGTGTGTGTCTGTGTGTCTGTGTGTCTGTGTCTGTGTGTTGGAGAAAACAACCCCTTGGCTGAGGTTCAGTTGTCCAGAGATGCATCACTGAGATGCCACATCTTCCTCTTGGCAAAAGACAACTGGAAACATTATGTTCAACAGTCCGATAATGGAGTTTTGATTGAATGACTGATTGTCATGCTTTATTCCACGTTGATGGACTTGATAACTGACTGAGAGAGAAGGATGTCTTTCTCAGACTACACACACACATGCAGTTGTCCCTTCCATAGCAGACACACGGTAATGGGTCACTCATGGCTCTGTCCCAGGGGTTAATGTACTGTATTTCACAGGAGCACGTTCCTCACATAACTCGCTGTGTGCCGTGTGTGTGAAAGAAAATGTTTTCTTAGCGAGAGATTGTGTGTGTGTGTGTGTGTTACAAACAATATGTGGCTTATAGGTTGTCAGGATCTGTGTGTTTGTGAGACAGTGGCAATGATTACAACACCTCATCTCTCTCTCTCTTTGTCATCTGCTTATAGGACATGACAGCAAGGGACCTGTTACAGCAGCGCTACACGTTAGCTAATGGAGACACAGCGTGGAGACCCTCTCCCCTGGTCACTGCTGCCCTGGAGGGCAAGCTACTGCTGCTGGACGGCATACACCGAGTTAACCTGGGAACCCTGTCGGTACTCTCCAGGTACATAGTCACTTATGCGCAGTTGCAGACACACATGCAGACAGGAACACGTGCACACTCACATATAGCAAATCATCTACTAATAGCATGCATACTGTATTACAGCTTAATGGCCACTGTGACTGGTCCTAGATCAGTCATCCGCTAATAAAGAGGTCTTCAACCTTTTCTTGTCTAGGGACCCCCTCACAGGCGAACCAGGGACCCCCATCATATGTTAAGGAAAACGTTTTTTCATCAGGTGAATGATAACGGCAAGGAGAAGTAATCAACATTTTAAAATTAATACATTTAGTGGATAGTTTTTCATTATTTTGACCTACCCACATTATAATTGGAAAAGTGTAAACTCAACATACTCTATTAGCTAGAAAGGTAACGCCACAAACCAGGAACTTGTGGCTCTGAACATTTGACCGGCAGCATTTTAATTTACTTGAGAAATGTATCGGAACCACATGCATTGGGTGCGTAACCTGATTGGGTCGTCCACCCACGGTGCTCAGAATGACAGAAACCACATTCAGATTATGGTAGTTCATATTTGCAGAACATGCAAGGGACCGCAACGGTGTACCGAATTCTGATGCGCACTTTGAAATTAGAATAACTGTCCACTTCCATTTCCTCAACTAATAAGACAAGTAACAAACAGAAAAATCACTAACCTATGTCTACTCTACCCCACAGAAGAAAAGTTGACCTATTCTATTGTTCAGCTTGTCGAGAAAGAAAATGCCTTTTCCAAACAGACTCTGGGACAGTTGTGGGATGATTGAGCCCAAATTCATACGATCAGTAGGCCTAGGTTACATAAAGATGTTTTTTTAAAGCAATGAGTCTGATACAACAGATCAGAACGTTTAGCTTAACATGCTGATAAGCTATTATTTCTTCACATTATAAGAGCAGCAATGCGCATAAGGCAGTAGGCTACGTGCAAATGTTTGTTCCATAATGCAATTAACGGGAAAACACCATTGGGAAGAAAGAGGGGAGCTCTAATATGCAACAACTAGCATGGGTTGCTAATATGACTAGGATTGTGCCTTTGGCTACTGTACAATGAAATAATTTGATATGAAATAATTGCCTCACGGATATGAGCGAGTTTGGCTAGGCTACTTTGAAGTGAGGTAGGCAATGTAGTAAAAGCGTTCAGGTTTCAAACAATTCAATTTATGTTTTCAAAATGCATACTGCCTCCAGCTCTTTGCAAAGTGGTGTGTGACTCGCTGATGAAGCCTGCCTTCTATTGCAAATGCATGTGCTGTTTGAGTTGCTGTAGCATCAACTCTTGTGCTGTCTGACAGACTTTCTGCTCTGTATGCTGTAAATTCATTCCATCAAATGATGCAAATTAGACCGATAAGCAAGACAAGTCAAATGTATTTACATCGACTGGTATTTCCATCAATTAATAGGCTAAAAAGCATTATTTTGCCATGGGATTTTACTTCTGGACAATTGGCCAGCTCAAATTTGATTTATCCACTTTTCAACCACAACAAAAATTGCGGCCAAAAGCTGGCTATTACCGGCTAATGGAAACCCTGCTCCAAACACATATTAGCTAAGAGCAGCTGTTTTAGCACGGTTAAAGGGCCCAGTGCAGTCAAAAACATGATTTACCTATGTTTTATATACACTGAGTTTACACATTAAGGACACCTGCTCTTTTTAAAAATGTATTTATTTAACATTTTATTTAACTAGGCATGTCAGTTAAGAATACATTCTTATTTACAATGTAGGCCTACTGGGGAGCAGTGGGTTAACCGCCTTGTTCAAGGGCAGTTCAACAGATTTTTACCTTGTCAGCTCGGGGATTCGGTTACTGGCCCAACGCTCTAACCACTAGGCTACCTGCCTCCCCTTTTCTTAACATAGACTGACCAGGTGAATCCAGGTGACAGTTATAATCCCTTATTGATGTCACTTGTTAAATCCACTTCAATCAGTGGAGATGAAGGGGAGGAGATGGATTTTTAAGCCTTGAGGCAATTGAGACATGGATTGTGTAAGCGTGCCATTCAGAGGATGAATGGGCAAGGCAAAATATTTAAGTGCCTTTGAACGTGGTATGGTAGAAGGTGCCAGGCACACCGTTTTGTCTCAATAACTGCAACGCTGCTGAGTTTTTCACACAACAGTTTTCTGTGTGTATCAAGAATGGTCCACCACCCAAAGGACATCCAGCCAACTTGACATAACTGTGGGAAGCATTGCAGTCAACATGGGCCAGCATCCCTGTGGAACGCTTTCAACTCCTAGTTTAGTACATACCCCGACGATTTGAGGCTGTTCTAAGGGGGAGGGGTGCAACTCAATATTAGTAAGGCGTCCTTAATGTTTTGTGTGCTTAGTGTATATTTCCACTTCCCATTCCATTTCAACCTTAACCTTTATCCTAACCCCAACCTTAATCTTTATCCTAACCTTTATCCTAACCCCAACCTTAACCTTTATCCTAACCCAAAACTTAACCCTTAAGTTTACTGTATGCTGCCCAGTCAAAACAGTTTGAGCATATAGTATGTTATTTTGTTATGTTTTGTTAGTTTTGGTGTTTTGCAGAGTTTTTTTCTCTGGCTCTTCCAGCACACACATTTTTTTGGCCCCTTCGTTGGTGATTTAAAAAAAATATATATATATTTTTTTATTTCACCTTTATTTAACCAGGTAGGCTAGTTGAGAACAAGTTCTCATTTGCAACTGCGACCTGGCCAAGATAAAGCATTGCAGTATGAGCAGACAACACAGAGTTACACATGGAGTAAACAATTAACAAGTCAATAACACAGTAGAAAACAAAGGGGGAGTCTATATACAATGTGTGCAAAAGGCATGAGGAGGTAGGTGAATAATTACAATTTTGCAGATTAACACTGGAGTGATAAATGATCAGATGGTCATGTACAGGTAGAGATATTGGTGTGCAAAAGAGCAGAAAAGTAAATAAATAATAACAGTATGGGGATGAGGTAGGTGAAAATGGGTGGGCTATTTACCAATAGACTATGTACAGCTGCAGCGATCGGTTAGCTGCTCAGATAGCTGATGTTTGAAGTTGGTGAGGGAGATAAAAGTCTCCAACTTCAGCGATTTTTGCAATTCGTTCCAGTCACAGGCAGCAGAGTACTGGAACGAAAGGCGGCCAAATGAGGTGTTGGCTTTAGGGATGATCAGTGAGATACACCTGCTGGAGCGCGTGCTACGGATGGATGTTGCCATCGTGACCAGTGAGCTGAGATAAGGCGGAGCTTTACCTAGCATGGACTTGTAGATGACCTGGAGCCAGTGGGTCTGGCGACGAATATGTAGCGAGGGCCAGCCGACTAGAGCATACAAGTCGCAGTGGTGGGTGGTATAAGGTGCTTTAGTGACAAAACGGATGGCACTGTGATAGACTGCATCCAGTTTGCTGAGTAGAGTGTTGGAAGCCATTTTGTAGATGACATCGCCAAAGTCAAGGATCGGTAGGATAGTCAGTTTTACTAGGGTAAGCTTGGCGGCGTGAGTGAAGGAGGCTTTGTTGCGGAATAGAAAGCCGACTCTTGATTTGATTTTCGATTGGAGATGTTTGATATGAGTCTGGGAGGAGAGTTTGCAGTCTAGCCAGACACCTAGGTACTTATAGATGTCCACATATTCTAGGTCGGAACCATCCAGGGTGGTGATGCTAGGCGGGCATGCGGGTGCAGGCAGCGATCGGTTGAAAAGCATGCATTTGGTTTTACTAGCGTTTAAGAGCAGTTGGAGGCCACGGAAGGAGTGTTGTATGGCATTGAAGCTTGTTTGGAGGTTAGATAGCACAGTGTCCAATGACGGGCCGAAAGTATATAGAATGGGGTCGTCTGCGTAGAGGTGGATCAGGGAATCGCCCGCAGCAAGAGCCACATCATTGATGTATACAGAGAAAAGAGTCGGCCCGAGAATTGAACCCTGTGGCACCCCCATAGAGACTGCCAGAGGACCGGACAGCATGCCCTCCGATTTGACACACTGAACTCTGTCTGCAAAGTAATTGGTGAACCAGGCAAGGCAGTCATCCGAAAAACCGAGGCTACTGCTATTTCTAGGGATTATTACATTTTTTCACTTGGGAAATACTGCACCAAACATCTTAGTTAGATGTAAAATTGCGCGACTAAGACCTCTGCAAAAATTTCTAAATGAATGACAGATGTCTTCATTTATCTTAGATTGATTCTGACTATTTTAAGGAAGTGTTTTTGTGTTAATGCCTACGCCTAGCTGAGTTCTGCTAAAAGCAAACCCGAACCTATGTATGCGGACGTCTTTACCCTAGCCCTAACTCTAACCTTAACCCTTATCCTAGCCCTAACCTTAACCCTAGCCCTAACTCTAACCTTAACCCTTATCCTAGCCCTAACATTTACCCTAGCCCTAACTCTAACCTTAACCCTTATCCCAGACCTAACATTTACCCTAGCCCTAACTCTAACCTTAACCCTAGCCCTAACTCTAACCTTAACTCTAACCTTAACCCTTATCCTAGCCCTAACATTTACCTTAGCCCTAACTCTAACCTTAACTCTAACCTTAACCCTTATCCTAGCCCTAACATTTACCCTAGCCCTAACTCTAACCTTAACCCTTATCCCAGACCTAACATTTAACCTAGCCCTAACTCTAACCTTAACTCTAACCTTAACCCTTATCCCAGACCTAACCTTAACCCTAGCCCTAACTCTAACCTTAACCCTTATCCCAGACCTAACCTTAACCCTAGCCCTAACTCTAACCTCAACCCTTATCCCAGACCTAACCTTAACCCTTATCCTAACTCTAACCTTAACCCTTATCCTAACTCTAACCTTAACCCTAGCCCTAACTCTAACCTTAACCCTTATCCTAGCCCTAACCTTAACCCTTATCCTAACTCTAACCTTAACTCTAACCTTAACCCTAGCCCTAACTCTAACCTTAACCCTTATCCTAACTCTAACCTTAACCCTTATCCTAACTCTAACCTTAACCCTTATCCTAACTCTAACCTTAACCCTTATCCTAACTCTAACCTTAACCTTTGCCCTAACTCTAACCTTTACCCTAGCCCTAACTCTAACCTTAACCCTTATCCTAACTCTAACCTTAACCCTTATCCTAACTCTAACCTTAACCCTAGCCCTAACTCTAACCTTTACCCTAGCCCTAACTCTAACCTTAACTCTAACCTTAACCTTTGCCCTAACTCTAACCTTTACCCTTATCCTAACTCTAACCTTAACCCTAGCCCTAACTCTAACCTTTACCCTAGCCCTAACTCTAACCTTAACCCTTATCCTAACTCTAACCTTAACCCTTATCCTAGCCCTAACCTTAACCCTTATCCTAACTCTAACCTTAACCCTTATCCTAACTCTAACCTTAACTCTAACCTTAACCTTTGCCCTAACTCTAACCTTAACCCTAATCCTTATGTGAACCGTAACCTTAGCAAGCAGTTGCTTATCAACAGATGGACAGTTGCTTATCAACAGATAGTTTATTATAGTTTACAGATGGACTTTCCAAATAAAGTGTGACCAAATGAATGTCCAAGTCAAGGAAGCTTACCAGCAGCAGGTGCTGTTTCAAAGCCTATGTCAGATACTCCAGGGAGTGTAAATGACTCAATATTTGAGAAATAAAGTCATTATCATTATAAAGATATTCCCCTCTTTTCTTTTCTACTGTGGGTGTGTTGTTGCTAGCGATATTCATAAAAACGTTGGGGGGGGGGGGCAAAATGCACTAATTGTTTTAAATATAATGTTTATTTTCTGGGGGTCTGTGTGTCCCCGGTTGAATACCCATGCACTAATACTATGTCTACTGTATTACAGGTTACTGGTCACTGTGACTGGTCCTAGATCAGTCAACCATTAATACTATATCTAGTTTGTCCAATGTGTCACTGGCCACTGTGACTGGTTCCTGTATCAATCACCTACTAATACTATCTCTACTGTAATTTAGGTTACTCCATGACAGAGAGCTGTCTCTGTATGACGGGTCCAGACTGCTGAGGTGGGACAGATACCAGGCACTCAAGGAAGAGCTACAGCTCACAGACGAACAGCTACAGGAAAGGTACACACACATACACGCATGTAGGGACACATATTCCGAGGCATGTATGTTAGCTAGAGCTGGTGCCAAAGTGTCACACCAGTGCTGCCCTGGGGAGCAACCTGTTCACCCATTATCTCCAGCTATGCAACTTCCTGTTTGCCAGCCTGTGGCATCATTTTGTGTGCTACTATTTTGTCCAGGTCTCTTGCAAAATAGATTTGTAATGAGTCTAACCTGGTGAAATAAATAAATCAAATAATAACTGGCGTTTCTCTTTCGAGCTCCCTGTCGCAGCCTGGTCTCATAGACTAGACGTAACATAGTGAAAGTAAATCCAGGACACTCAAATTAGTATGTTGTGTTACGTTTGATATGGTTACATAAGACAGAATGTTACTTAAGGCAAAACGAAAGGAGGGTGGATGTGTGGGTTTATAACGTGAACGTGTGCTCGTTTTTTGTTTCCAATGACTCATCCTTACCAGTTTCCTTTCATTAAGGTTAACCCAATGGTTGCGTTTTCAAATCTCATTACGGAAAACTTTTGCATTTGAGCTAATTAGTCACTTTTCAACTACACTGAACAAAAATATAAACGCAACATGTAAAGTGTTGGTCCCATGTTTCATGAGCTGAAACAAAAGATCCCAGAAATGTTCCATACCCACAAAAAGCTTATTTCTCTACAATTGTGGACACAAACTTGTTTACATCCCTGTTAGTAAGTATTTCAAGTGTGGCATTTCAAGATGCTGATTAAACAGCATGATCATTACACAGGTGCACCTTGTGCTGGGCACAATAAAATGCCACCGCAGTCCACGTGTAACCAGGACCTCCACATCTGGATCCTTCACCTGCAGGATCGTCTGAGACCAGCCAAATGGACAGCTGATGAAACTGGGTTTGCACAACCAAAGAATTTCTGCACAAACTGTCAGAAACTGTTTCAGGGATGCTCATCTGCGGGCTCTTCGTCCTCACCAGGGTGTTGACCTGACTGCAGTTTGGTGTCGTAACCGACTTCAGTTGGCAACTGCTCACCTTCGATGGCCACTGGCAAGCTGGAGAAGTGTGCTCTTCACAAATGAATCGCGGTTTCAGCGGTACTGGGCAGATAGCAGACAGCGTGTATGGCGTTGTGTGGGCGAGCGGTTTGCTGATGTCAACGTTGTGAACAGAGTGCCCCTTGGATGTGGTGGTGTTATGGTATGGGCAGGCATAAGCTACGGACAACCAACACAATTGCATTTTATCGATGGCAATTTGAATGCACAGAGATACCGTGACGAGATCCTGAGGCCCATTGTCGTGCCATTCATCCGCCGCCATCACCTCATGTTTCAGCATGATAATGCACTGCCCCATGTCGCAAGGATCTGTGCACAATTCCTGGAAGCTGAAAACGTCCCAGTTCTTCCATGGCCTTCATACTTACCAGACATGTCACCCATTGAGCATGTTTGGGATGCACTGGTTCGATGATTTCCAGCAATATCCAGCAACTTGGCACAGCCATTGAAGAGGTGTGGGACAACATTCCACGGGCCACAATCAACAGCCTGATCAACTCTATGCAAATTAGATGTGTCGTGCTGCATGAGGCAAATGGTGGTCACCCCAGATACTGACTGGTTTTCTTATCTATGCCCCAATTTCTTTTTTAAGGCATCGGTCACCAATAGATTCAAATCTGTGTTCTTATCCATAGATTAGGGCCTAATTCATTCATTTAAATTGACTGATTTCCTTTGTATGAACTGTAACTCAGTAAAGGCATTGAAATTGACTGATTTCCTTTGTATGAACTGTAACTCAGTAAAGGCATTGAAATTGACTGATTTCCTTTGTATGAACTGTAACTCAGTAAAGGCATTGAAATTGACTGATTTCCTTTGTATGAACTGTAACTCAGTAAAGGCATTGAAATTGACTGATTTCCTTTGTATGAACTGTAACTCAGTAAAGGCATTGAAATTGACTGATTTCCTTTGTATGAACTGTAACTCAGTAAAGGCATTGAAATTGACTGATTTCCTTTGTATGAACTGTAACTCAGTAAAGGCATTGAAATTGACTGATTTCCTTTGTATGAACTGTAACTCAGTAAAGGCATTGAAATTGACTGATTTCCTTTGTATGAACTGTAACTCAGTAAAGGCATTGAAATTGACTGATTTCCTTTGTATGAACTGTAACTCAGTAAAGGCATTGAAATTGACTGATTTCCTTTGTATGAACTGTAACTCAGTAAAGGCATTGAAATTGACTGATTTCCTTTGTATGAACTGTAACTCAGTAAAGGCATTGAAATTGACTGATTTCCTTTGTATGAACTGTAACTCAGTAAAGGCATTGAAATTGACTGATTTCCTTTGTATGAACTGTAACTCAGTAAAGGCATTGAAATTGACTGATTTCCTTTGTATGAACTGTAACTCAGTAAAGGCATTTAAATTGACTGATTTCCTTTGTATGAACTGTAACTCAGTAAAGGCATTTAAATTGACTGATTTCCTTTGTATGAACTGTAACTCAGTAAAGGCATTTAAATTGACTGATTTCCTTTGTATGAACTGTAACTCAGTAAAGGCATTGAAATTGACTGATTTCCTTTGTATGAACTGTAACTCAGTAAAGGCATTGAAATTGTTGCATGTATTTATATTTATGTTCGGTGTACTTACTGATAGCTCACCCTAACCTGCCCCTAATCCTAAACTTTACCTAACTTTGAACCCTAACCTGCCCCTAATCCTAAACTTTACCTAACTTTGAACCCTAACCTGCCCCTAATCCTAAACTTTACCTAACTTTGAACCCTAACCTGCCCCTAATCCTAAACTTTACCTAACTTTGAACCCTAACCTGCCCCTAATCCTAAACTTTACCTAACTTTGAACCCTAACCCCTAGCCATGCTAGCATTAGTTTTAGCCACCTATCCAACATTAGCCGCAATAAATTGGAATTTGTAACATATCATACATTTGCAAATATGTAACATATTGTACGTTTTTTGAAATTGTTAATGTATAGTGCCTTCAGAACGTATTCATACCCCTTGATGTTTTCCAAATGTTCTTGTGTTACAGCCTGAATTTTAAATTGATCAAATTGAAATGTGTCTCTGACCTTTCACAATCCCCCATAATGTCAAAGTGGAATTATGTTTACAAATTATATTATCTTTACAAATTGATTAAAAATGAAAAGCTGAAATGTCTTGAATCAATAAGTATTCAACTCCTATGTTATGTCAAGCTGACAAGGTAAAAATCTGTCGTTCTGCCCCTGAACAGGGCAGTTAACCCACTCTTCCTAGGCCGTCATTGTAAATAAGAATTTGTTCATAACTGACTTGCCTAGTTAAATCAAATAAAAAAATAAGTTGCATGGACTCACTCTGTGTGCAATAATAGTGTGTAACATACATTTTTTTATTGGCTACCTCATGTCTGTACCACACACATACAATTATCTGTAAATTCCCTTAGTCGAGCAGTCAATTTCAAATACAGATTCAACCACAAAGACTAGGGAGGTTTTCCAATGCCTCGCAAAGAAGGGTAGGTGGGTAAAAAAGAAAAAAGCAGACATTGAATATCCCTTTAAACATGGTGGCGTTATTAATTACACTTTGGATGGTGTATCAATACACCGTCACTAAAAAGATACTGACGTCTTTCCTAACTAAGTTTCCGGGGAGAAAGGAAACCGCTCAGGAATTTCACAATGAGGCCAATGCTGACTTTAAAACAATTAGAGTTTAATGGCTGTGATAAGAGAGAACTGAGGATGGATCAGCAACATTGTAGTTACTCCACAATATTAACCTAATTTGCAGAGTGAAAAGAAGGAAGCCTGTACAGAATAAAAAATAATCCAAAACATGCATCCTGTTTGCAATAAGGCACCTAAGTAAAACTGAACAAACAAATTGGCAAAGAAATTAACTTTATGCATTAGGTTTAGGGCAAAAGCAACACTCACAGCTGTAATTGCTGCCAAAGGAGATTCTAACATGTATTGACTTGGGTGTGAATACTTATGTAAATGAGATATTACTGTATTTCATTTGAAATAAATTGCAAAAATGTCTAAAAATATGTTTCCACTTTGTCATTATGGAGTTTTGTGTGAAGATGGGTGAGAAAAAACATATATTTAATCAATTTTGAATTCAGGCTGTAACCTAACAAAATGTGGAATAAGTCAAGGGGTATGAATACTTTCTGAAGGGACTGTAATTGTACGAATTGCAATTTGTAACATATTATACGAAATGGATGATGGACATCCACAAATTACTACACATCATACGAAGCATAACATGTGTCATGAATATACGTACAGAATAATATGAAATGCTCTGAGACCAGGTTGCCTATGGAGATGGCAGTTCTGCTTGTGATGTGTTGTGATGGTGGCTGTATGTGTGTGATGAAGGGATACAACACCCTGTCATGTTAATTAGCTTGCCGTCCATTTAGATATCACTGTGTGTGTGTCTGTGTGTGCAATTTTTGTATTTTATTTTCCGATGACTCATCCTTCCTGTGGTTAGTCATTCAATAATACCTCCTCTCAGGTGTCATACCCCACAGACAGACTTTCACGTGTCAGACAGAACAGTGAAGTTATGGGCTGTGTAATGTCGGGTGTTGATTAAGCCTCCTTATTAACCCTACGAGGTTCGGAGTCTGCTGGTTTTCTGTTCTACCTGGTCATTAATTGCACACACCTGGTATTCCAGGTGTAAATCAATCCCCGATTAGAGGGGCACAATTTAAAAAATGCGGTGGAACTGGCTTTTAGGTCCAGAGTTGAGTTTGAGGGGTCTAGGGACATGAGCTATGAGTTACAGTTTGACACACACACACACACACACCACTGACTCACACCTCAGTACGTGACCTTGCAGCCAGAGGCAGGTCAATCAGTAGACAGTGTAGCAGTGGAGGCTGTTGAGGGGAGGACGGCTCATAATAATGACTTGAACGAATGGAATGGCATCAAACACATGGAAACCATTCCTCTAGTTTCGCTCCAGCCATTACCACGAGCCCATCCTCCCCAATTAAGGTCCCACCAACCTCCTGTGCAGTGTAGTATTTAAATATCTGTGTTAGCGTCAGAAGTGAAAACCCTGACAATGACTGCTTTCATCTCCACCACCATAACAGGAAATTAGTAGGAGAGAGAAGGGGAGGGATGAAGAGAGAGAATGAGAGTGGGGGAGAGATATTGAGGAATAGAACGAGGATAGAGGAATGTGGTAAAGAGAGGGGAACGGAGAGAGAGAGTGGGGGAGAGATAAAGAGGAATAGAACGAGGATAGAGGAGAGTGGGGAAGGGAGTGAGAGAGCGGGGGAGAGATAAAGAGGAATAGAACAAGGATAGAGGAATGTGGTAAAGAGAGAGGGGAAGGGAGTGAGAGAGTGGGGGAGAGAACGAGGATGGAGGATTATGGTAAAGAGAGAGGGGAAGGGAGTGGGAGAGCGGGGGAGAGAGAGGAATAGAACAAGGATAGAGGAATGTGATAAAGAGAGAGGGGGAGGGAGAGAGAGAGCGGGGGAGAGATAAAGAGGAATAGAACGAGGATAGAGGAATGGTAAAGAGAGAGGGGGAGAGCGGGGGAGAGATAAAGAGGAATAGAATGAGGATAGAGGAATGTGGTAAAGAGAGAGGGGACGGGAGTGGGAGAGCGGGGGAGAGATAAAGAGGAATAGAACGAGGATAGAGGAATGTGGTAAAGAGAGAGGGGAAGGGAAAGAGCGAGGGAGAGAAAGAGGAATAGAGGAATGTGGGGAAGGGAGTGAGAGAGCAGGGGAGAGATAAAGAGGAATAGAACGAGGATAGAGGAATGTGGTAAAGAGAGGGGAACGGAGAGAGAGAGTGGGGGAATAGAACGAGGATAGCGGAATGTGCTAAAGGGAGAGGGGAAGGGAGTGGGAGAGCGGGGGAGAGATAAAGAGGAATAGAACAAGGATAGAGGAATGTGGTAAAGAGAG